>NW_012104421.1:2515267-2546682 GCF_000951045.1 Mandrillus leucophaeus | reverse complement strand
CACCCTCATGGGGTCCTTATTGGCTCTTGAGGAGGAGCCACACCCTCATGGGGTCCTTATTGGCTCTTGAGGAGGAGCCACACCCTCATGGGGTCTTATTGGCTCTCAAGGAGGAGCCACACCGTCAGTGGCTTGTGTTGGGAAGATGTCTGGAAGCACTGATCCCACTGATGGACACAGCTGACTAGATCAGTGATGGAAACCTGACCAAGATGACATTCTAGAAGCCACAAGGGGTATAAACCAAGAAACGGGAGAAGCAGAGAATAAGGTAACTAGTAACTGCAGGAGAAATGGGGTGGCGGACTCCCCCAAGAGCAGCCATAATGGTAGAGTTCTAGCAAAGAGAAACACTGATATCTGAGGCTGGGGATGACGCATCTTAAATTGCACAACCACCCTAAACAAGCTGTCACAGCTCAGCTGACTGAGAAGGACATCCTGGCCACTCTCATTTTTGTTTTCCTTACTCCTCTGCAAATAGTTTGATAGTAACACCCATTGCCTGAACCAACTGGGTATATATATCCATGTTCCTTAAAGGGATTGCACAGCCAGCTGCTCTGCTCCCTCTCAGGCGTGACGGTGGCACAACGGAGTGAATACAGTGTAATTTCTGTTTGTTCATCACCCTTACTACCCACTTCCATTTAGAAATGATCTAACTCTCTGTAATCCCAGCACTTTGAGAGGCCGAGGCGGGTGGATCACCTGAGGTCAGGAGTTCGAGACCAGCCTGGTGAAACCCCGTCTCTATTAAAGATACAAAAATTAGCCAGGCATGGTGGCGCATGCCTGTAATCCCAGCTACTCGGGAGTCTGAGGCAGGAGAATCACTTGAACCCGGAAGGCAGAAGTTGCAGTGAGCCGAGATTGCGCCATTGCACTCCAGCCTGGGCAACAAGAACAAACTCTGTCTCAAAAAAGAAAAAAAGTAAAAAGAAAGAAATGATCCGACTCTCTATGTATTTGTCTTTGTTGGGGGATGTTTGGCAGATTGCATTCTCCAAAGGTGACAACAACCATATCCCCATTTCACATGTTCTTCTACAATGTGACCTTGTCATTCCTCCATGAATGGGGTGGGCTTGTGACTGCTTCAACCAAGAGGACAGCAGAACTGCTGCAATGTGGCTTCCAAGGTGGGCTAATAAATGACAAAGGACTGCTTCTTGATGTGTGGCTGGGTAGGTAGGGAGGGGAACGAGCCAGGTCAGGAAAGATCCCAGGGCACAGAGATGGCTGCTTTTCCTCATCATGGCTAGGACAACATGCCTCCTCCATTCTAAGATGCTGTGTATTTGAAAAGTATTATCAATTCAATGAAGACTTTAAGGGAACAGAGTCCCACCACCTCAATGTTAAACGTGTCATCTATTATGTGATACATTAAAGGAAACATTAAAATATGAAAGAAATTCATGAAATGCAGGAAAGTATGGTAACTCTTTGGGTGTCCTTGGACATCTTTCCGTACATTCTAAGAGTCTAAAGGATGGAAGGCTTCTAGGCCTTATAAACCCTGACCTCCCTAGTGTGTGCCAGCCGTGCCAATTTATCCACTAGGCACAGTGTGGAGGGCCCACAATACTTTTAAGGTCCCAGAAAAATGTCTTTATTTCTTTTAACAATTTTTTAAAAACCAGTAGGTTAAATTAAATGTTATAAATGTAAATATATAATACTTAATATGCAATATATAACAGGAATATGTTCATCTTTAGGCCAACACTCATAAAATACAATTTTTAATATTTAAGATATTTCATGTCTTTATAAATATTTAAAAGTTAATATCTAATATGTTTTATGGAGAAAAATCCTCATGCATTCAAGTTGTCTCTGATCACCTGAGACTCAGACATGTACAAGCTTCTCTTTTACCCTCTCAATATCCAGATCTCAAGGAGCCTCTAGGAATGAATCCCAGGAGGGATTTTTTCCTTTCAGCACTTCCATATTTGGAGTCTAGGTGGCCCCATTGCTCTAGAGTTAGCTGTGTGATGGGCTGTGATTTACAGTGACTGCTAGGATGCTCGCCAGTGCCTCCTGTGAAGCAGGCAGAGGTTACTGCTTTCAGTAGAGATAGTTCAATGTGCACAGCTGGGAGGAGGCCTGGGATTTTTCATAGCTGTCATTCTTTTAAACCCTCAGTCCCCAAGGATAATCCCATGGAAGGTAAAACCTGGCCATTTGCAACTCTGCTTAAATTATTGAGCATGCTGGGCATAAAAAATTTAAATGTCTAGGAAAATAAATAAGGTGCATAAAAAGATTTTATTGCCTGTCTCCGAATCAGAGAAGAACACTAAATGGCTGCTTTTTAAAAACATCCTAGGAAGTTCCTGCAATTTGGTATGAGATCTCTTGGCTCCCCTGAAAATCATGGACTCAAATACTTAGGGACGGACTATCAGAAAAAATAGAATTCCCTGAAGCTATTTCGTGCTTAGCGAGATGGCTTGTGGAATTTTTGAGTGAAAGAATACATTTTCCACTTTTAGAATCTTTAGGCTAGTCTTTTAGACTGGATGGTTGCTCACGAAACAATGGGAACAGGCTGATGCATCAAACTTTAGTTTCTCTAGCTGCTTGGAGAAGGACATACATGCAAACATGTATGAACAGAAGTAAATGAATCAAGGCACATTTTCAGAGCATAAAAACCCACTCATAGGATTCTTGGGAAGGAGTGTCATTTCTTCTATTTCTGCTTTTAATTTGTCTTACATCAATAGAGACTTCTTAACCCTTTTCCCCTCTCTTGGCCACTTTGAAAAGTGATTTGCTCCTATCACATTAAATTCAACTTTCATATAAGTAATAGATATGCTTTGTGTATTGTGAGTGGCCAGCAGGGCTTGGAGTCACTTTTCTGTGAAAAGAGTTGAAAAGAGACCTTGTACCGTAGAGTTCCCTGATGAAATGCATGGTTAGATGTTGCATTCTCTCTAGGAAAATGTAAGACTCCCTCAGCTAAACTTTACTGAAATATGTTCAGGGGAGGGATTTAAATGCTCCCCCAAAATCATGATGAATATATTTTTCTCTGTATGCATGGAAAATGAGGCCTTATTTTTTGATCGAGGTGAGATTATTCAATATTGCATATTGTACTTGGCATGGTAAGTTCTAAATTCTTTTTTTTTTTCTTTTTTTTTGAGATGGAGTCTCGCTCTGTCGCCCAGGCTGGAGTGCAGTGGTGTGATCCCCGTTCACTGCAAGTTCCACCTCCCGGGTTCACGCCGTTCTCCTGCCTCAGCCTCCCAAGTAGGGACTCAGGCACCCGCCACCATGCCCAGCTAATTTATTGTATTTTTAGTAGAGACGAGGTTTCACCGTGTTAGCCAGGATGGTCTCGATCTCCTGACCTCGTGATCCGCCCACCTCAGCCTCGCAAAGTGCTGGGATTTCAGGCTTGAGCCACCATGCCCAGCCATGTAAGTTCTAAATTCTTAGTGAAGATGATAAAACTATAGAAAGGTCATTAAATGAAATGTTATCAAATAAAGATGAGGAGAAGACAGGTAAATGGTAACCATTTACCACAGGTGAACTGTTGGTGGTAGGTTGATGATTTACATTGGAACACCCGCCTGCCATAATAATTATGAATAAATAGTACATGGCATGCGTCAACATTATTCTAAACTTGTTGCTTATATCGACTCAATCCTCACAACAACCCTATAAGGGTAGGTACTATGATTATCTTTATTTTATAAATGAGGGAACTGAGCGCCGAAAGATTAAATAACTTGCTCAGGGTCACAAACAAACAGGAGCAGATCTGGTTTGAACCTAGGCTGGCTTTAGACTGTATGATTTTACACTCAGTCTTCTGCCTCTCAGATCCAGCTTCCGATCAATACACGTCGTGTAGGTTGTATAGGTCGGTCATTCCTAGAACTCACTGCTCTGTCATCCCTTACTGCCCAGGACTGTGTAGTTATAGATATGTGTCGCACACAGGCTGATGGGGAGCGTGGAGAGTTAACCCCAACCCTGCCCTAGCAGCTCTCAACCAATGCCCAAGGAGATGGCAGATAAATACCAGATCACTGCAGGTGGGCTCCTTTCAGGCACCCAGAGGCTCCCAGCAGGTAGCCCACAGCAGTAGGTTGGCCCTCAACATACCCAATGCTGGTTTGCTTCCCTTCCCTGTTTCACTTCCTCACTTTCATGGCAGTACTTCCTGGGATCTCCTCCTAAATAAACTGCTTGAACTCAAATCCTTGTCTCAGGGTCTGCATCTGGGGGACTCAGCTTAAGACGTGGACTTTGTATTTAATAGTTTGAAAAATCACGACTGCTGAATTAATCATTGGCAACTATGAAAATTGTCCTAAAACTAACTCCATTTCATTCTGCCATACTGCATTGACCAAAAACAAACAAATAAAGTCAATCTACAAGAAATATTGAGAGTCTACCGAATGATTTTAAACAATTCTGGGTAATGGAGGAGATCATTTATTTCTATGCCCCCGCACTTAAACGAATCAATTTCATAAATTTTCTTAACAGAAACTTCAAAAAAAGCAAATATATCAAATGTTGCATGACTATATCAAGGACCCCAAATTATTTTTAGATTCTGACCTAAAAGCTAATAAGTCAAATAAATAGGATATTGAAAATACTCAGATCAATGTAAAACGTGCCACATTCCATTCCATTATAATTTTTCCAATATATTGAATACATTGGGCTGTGATATAGTTTGGCTGTGTCCCCACCCAAATCTCATCTTGAATTGTAGTTCCCATAATCCCAACATGTCATGGGAGGGACCTGGTGAGAGGTAATTAAATCATGGGGGTGGTTACCTGCATGTTGTTCTAGTGAGTTTTCACGAGATCGGATGGTTTTATAAGGGGCTTTCTGTCCCCCTTTGCCCCACACTTCTCCCTGCTGCCATCATGTGAAGAAGGACATACTTGCTTCCCCTTCTGCCATGATTGTAAGTTTCCTGAGGCCTCCTCAGCCCTGCAGAACTGTGAGTCAATTAAATCTCTTTTCTTTATAAATTAGCCAGTCTCAGGTGTTTCTTCATAGCAGTATGAGAATGAACTAATACAGACTCTTTTGGAAAAAAAAAAAATTTTTTTTCCACAAACTGTACGTTTTGATATGTAATTGTATTTTGAATTTGTCCTAAGTATATGTTGGTATCTAGATATTTTCTCTTTTGCCAAAAGCCCATGTGAGCTATTTTTCTTGCTCTCTTTAAACGCTTTCCTTGTTCTTCCATTTTATTTCAATTAGAGACTGTAGCAATAAAAGCACATCACAATGTCCAAGATTGAGCTTAACTGGTACATTGCCATCACCTCCCAAAGCACAATAAAGTTGAGTACTCTAAAAATAACCGTGTGAAAGAAGGCATAAAATCACTTGCAGTGATTGTTCTCTAAGTGCGTCTCTTTGGGCCTGTTTGCTTACTAAGCTGAACCCCCCGAGAGCAAGCCACAGCCAGCACCGTTCTTTCCCACCACAGAAATCATTTCCCTGAAGCGAGCTCGGATAGGTTCCATAGCTTTCTAGGTACTTTCTGGTAATAAAAGTTCTCCTGAAATTGTTAAATAATTAAAACCCCATTCAGTGTGATATCAAAATTCCAACCTTCATTTAATTTAAATTTTCTCCCCTCCTCTCTTCAGTTCCTGGGGAAGAGAGGAAGAAACCTTATGACCCAAATTATCTTTCTTGCCCAGAACATTGTAATCTGGCAGCAGTACCTTCTATGTAGTGGTTGCACAGTGGTTGGCCCCCTTTTTTATAGCAGTTTGGTGGTTTCCTAGAAGTTCTTCCTGTTAGACATGGTAAGGGCAGTTCCTCTGAGGCAGGCAAGGCAGCGTCTGACTGGTCACGTGGACTGTCCTCCTCCCAGGCTTTGGGCTTTTCTTGGACCACCTGTGGGTGGGTCTTGGATTCCTATGATTCTCTTGGGGAACACCTTTAAGATGACTCTCACTGGGACCCTTTTATGGCATACACACCTGGAGTCTGGGGAAACACACACAAGACTCTTCATTGGCAGCAGACAGACAACCATAGCCTGCATCTCACCTTTAGAGCTTCCACGTTCCAACACTGTGACATGGGGGAGAAGTGGTGGGAATCAGAGATGTGGAAAGGAGAGTGGAAGATGTGAGCCAGGGAGTAAGACGGGGAAACTGCACAGAATGAATCGAAAACCCACACACTGTCTCAAAGCATAGAAGACAACAGAATACTTCTCTTTTTTTTTTTTTTTTTTTTTTTGATAAAGGCAGAATAACCACAGTATTAAAAGATGACACAAATAGCACAAAATAACAACAAAAATGCCAGGCCAGTCTTTCATAATATAATAATGAGAAGTGCTAAATACTGGCAAATAAGATTCAGCAGTAACTTAAATAAATGCTATACTACAACCAAATAAAATAGTTCCCAGGAATGTAAAAATAGTTTATATTAGGAAATACATATATGTGTATGTATACACACACACACACACACACACACATAATGTCAGTTGTTAGAAGAAGAAAAATATGATTATTTCAAAGGATAATGACAAGATTGTAATAACGTTCAACTCAAATTTTTTATTTAAAAAAATAATTTAGCAAACCAGGAATAGACGGATGCTTCCTTAATACAAGGAAGGATATTTATCTTAAGCCAATAGATATTCTCTTAACAGCAAAACAAGCGCTACAGGCATTGCCATTACCAAAGAAACAAAATAAGGATTCCCTTTGTCCACACTGCTGTTTAACACTGTTGTTAAAGTTCTAAATATTCTACTAATATTTGAAAAAGAAAAGCGACATACGTAGTTACTGGAAATGAAGAGACAACGTAATCACTATAAGCAAATAATATCACATAATCTTAAAACTCCAAAGCATCTACTGAAAAACTATCAAGGTATAGATATGAGACAAAAATACAAATTGAAATGTTTGTTATATATCTGTTAGAATACATTTTAAGTAGAAAAGCAACTAAAACAACAAAAGTTTTCTATTCATGATTTTAACAAGACACAGAGAAAACCTGAGGGATAAGCTTATGTGCATGATCTATATGAAGAAAATCATAAGACCTGGCTGTGATTCATAAAAATAGAGAGATTGATGATGTTCCTGGATGGGTAAATGAATACTGTAAAGATGTCATATTAACGTAGAGGTCGAATGTCATTTCAATCCAAATCTCAATGAGATTTTTTCACAAATTTGACAATGTGCTGATAAAATTCATCTAGAGGCAAAAGTGCACGCTAAATGCCAGACACACACATACAAAGAAAGAAAACTCAAGATCAGTTCTACCAAATATACATTTTAAGACCATAACAAACAAAATTTATGGCTAAAAATTTAGGAAAGAATCAAATTAGATATTTCCTAAAGAAATAACATTAAATTTTAGATGGCTAAGTGAGATCAAAACAAAATAAAACCTGAAAGTAGAGGGAGACAAATGTCTGTGGTCCCTTTGTGAATAAGGACATTCCAACCTAAAAGCAGATAAAGCAAATACAAAATTAAAATAAGAATAAAAACTTAGATTTAATTTCAAGGAAAATCTGGAGCTTCCATAAGTCAAAATATTTAATTGCCAAAATTAAATGTAGGTACAAAAAATTAGAAGAAAATTTGCTACACATAAAACAGGTAAGTTATTTGCACCCATACAGAAAGAACGTGGAATTCATTGGCCGGGCGCGGTGGCTCACCCTGTAATCCCAGCACGTTGGAAGGCCGCGGCGGTTGGATCACGAGGTCAGCAGGTCGAGACCATATTGGCTGACACGGTGAAACCCCGTCTCTACTAAACAAAATACAAAAATTAGCCAGGCATGGTGGCGGGTGTCTGTAGTCCCAGCTACTCGGGAGGCTGAGGCAGGAGAATGGTGTGAGCCCGGGAGACAGAGCTTGCAGTGAGCTGAGATGGCGCCACTGCACTCCAGCCTGGGTAACAAAGCAAGACTCCGTCTAAAATAAAAAAAAGAAAAAAGAACTTGGAATTCATATTCCTCATTAGGAATGGTACAGAATTTAACCATAAAAATTAAGGTTCATAAAATAATCTTTGATCCAATGATTCTATTTATAACATCTATCCTAAGAAGTATATTAAACATGCACAAAAAGACATATAGGCAAGTTTATTACGTTATCATTTATGCCAGGAAAACACTAGAAATAGCCTACATGTCCAGCTCTAGAGAAGTGACTATAATACATCCATATAATAGAATGCAGCTGTAAAAATGACATTTTCCAAGAATATGTAATAATATGGAAAATTGCTCCTGATATAATGCTATGTGGAAAAAAGCAAGACATAAAACTATGCATTTCAGTTTCCATAAATATGAAAATGTGTATTATTTATTTACTTAGATGTACATACAGACACATTTGTAAAAGTGGAAGGAAATGCTTCAAATGTTAACAGTGAGTTGACAATGTCTGGTGAAGCTTCTCTCTTCATTTTTGTTTTAAATTCTTAGGTAAATTTTTAAGCTGTATAAAATAAGCACATAGTACTTTAAAAAATTTTTTAGAAGAAGATGTACACATTCTTTTAAATTATTGAAGTAAATAAGAACAAAGTTGGAAGACTTGCACTTCTCAGTTTCAAAACTTCCTACACAGCTGTAGTAATCAAAACAGCATGGTACTGGCATAAGTATAGACATATACCAATGGAATAGAGTTGAGTGTCCAGAAATAAACCATACATGTATGGCCAATAAATATTTTGCAAGGATTCCAAGACTACTAAAATGAGGAAAGAATCGTCTTTTCAATATATGATCCCAGGTTACCTGAATATTCACATGCAAAGAGTGATTTGGGCCTCTACTTCACACCATTTATAGAAATTATCCCCAATGGATCTAAGACTTCCCGAAATATAAGTGCTAAACCTGTAAAACTCTTAGAAGAAAATATAGCTGTGATATAGCTTTTTGACCTTTGGTTAAGCAACAGTTTTTAAAATATGACATCAAAAGCACAAGCAGCAATAAGTAAATAAATAAAATAAATAAATAAATAAATAAATGGACTTAATCAAAATTAAAATCTTTTATGTGTAAAATGAAACTATCAAAAAAGGGAAAACATGACCCAGAGAATATAAGAAAATCTATGCAAATAATATATCAGATATATCCAGAATATATAAAGAACCTCACAAAACTCAAGAACAAGGTAAATAACCCAATTAAAAGATGGACAAAGAATGTGAATAGATAGTTCTCCAAAGAAGATATGCAAATGGCCGATAAGCATGTAAACAGATGCTCATTAGGAATTAGAAAAAGACGAATAAGAAACCACAATGAGATGCTACTTCATACCTACTAGTACCACAATAATAATAATAATAATAATAATAATAATAATATACCAAAAAAAAACAACTGTTGGTAAGGATATGGATAAATTGGAATCTTTAATACATTGCTGGTGGGAATATATTATAAAATGGTGCAGTGCTCTGGAAAAAGTTTGGCAATCCCTCAAAAGTTAAAGATTTGCCATATGACCCTACAGTTCTATACCTAGGTATATGCCCAAGAGAATTGAAAATATATGTTCACACAAAAGCGCGTACAGGAATGTTCATAGTAACATTATTCACAAGAGCCAAAAAGTGCAAACAACCCAAATGTCTATCAATTGATGAATGGATAAACAAAATGTAGTATATCCATGCAATGAAGTATTATTATGCAATAAAAAAGAATGAAGCACTGATACATGCTACACCATAGATGAACCTTGAAAACATTATGCTAAGGAAAGAAGCCAGACAAAAAAGGTCACATATTGTATAACTTCATTCATGTGAAATATCCAAAATAGGTAAATTCATAGTGACAAAAGTAGTTACCAAGGACAGGTGGAAGGTGGAATTGTGAGGTATAGGGTTTCTTTTGGGAGTGATGGGAATATTCTGGAGTTACTTAATGGTAACAGTTGTATGACACTGTGAATATACTAAAAACTATTAGATTGCACACTTTAAAATGGCTAAAATGGTGAATTTTATATCAATCTTTTTTTAATTATTAAAATGTATGTTTTAAAATAAAATGCAAATCAAATGTGTGCAGAACTCCTGAAGCACCTCAGCTCAGATCTTTTATGTGGCCAGATTCTGGCTACAAAATCTGGATCCCATCCTGTCCACATGACCCTGGGGAGGATATTTGTTGTCTTAAGCCCATTTTCTCACCTATGAAATGGGATGCCTTCCTGCCTCATCTGTCATTATATGGTTCAAACGAGATAACTTTGTTAACAACAAGGCCAGGTCATAAGGGATTCTTACTGTAATCTCTTGTCACTCTCTGCTAGATTATGCCAAAGGAATGAACAGAATGCCTTAAGAGAACATGTCCTCTGCCTGGCTCAGAATAGATGATATTTGAGCTGGTCTTAAAAGATGACTTTGCCAGGCCAAGACTTGAGGATAGCCTTTTTAGACAGAAGGAAATTTGTATTATTAAAAATGTGCAAACTCAGAAAATGCTATATGTTTAATTAGTGACTGGAAATCACTGGAATACAAGTTGTGAGAGAGAGCAACTGAGAGGAATTGGGACCAGATCATGTAGCGTCTTTTGTATAAGGTGTCTGGGTTTTATTTTTGTGATAATGGAAAGCCAGTGGACATGTTTAGGAGGCATGTGTCAAGATCCAGTATGGATCCTAGGAAGAGGTCTGATGACATCACGGAGGATGAGCTGTGAGGGAGATATTCGGCAGGTAGATCTGACAGGAGGTGGTTGAAACACCCAAGTGGGAGGTGAAAAGAATCTAACCCAGGACAAGATAAAAGTAAGGACAAAAAGTAAGCTCTTAAAGGAAGGGCATTTTGAGGTAGAACCCAAAGTATGTGGTAATGGACTAGATGTGTAGTGAAGCAGAGGAGGAACAAAGGGCAACTGTGAGGTTTCTGAAACTGGGTTTTGAAAACTGGGCATACTACCCAGTTAATCAAGATTGGGCATACTACCACTGATCAAGATTGTAGGCTTTTTGGAGAAGGAGCTGGCATAGTGAGGAAGACTAGGTTGGTTTGGGATTTTATTAAGAATTAAGTGCTTACCCAGAAAAACAAAAATTGTTTAAAAAGGGAATAAAAAAGAATTGAGTATAGATTGATGGAATGCAAGAAACAAACACACTCAAATAAATGCAAGGAAACAAGAATTTACTGTGAGAGGGCATTCAAATGTAGATTTGTGGGGTCATAGACCATGTTTTCCTTATTCAACAACATTTCTCTTATACCTAGCAAAGCTCCTGGCATAAAGTAGGCTTTCAAATTGTATTTGAAAAAGAAATGGTTAATCTCATGAAATACAATGAAAGCAATAAAGCATAGGCTTGCTGGCACTGGAAAATTCTCAGGCAGCCACCTACTCCATCTCTATCTTTCTGAAATCATGATATCCTTTGCTTAGATTCCCTTTGCAGGTCTAGCCTAATCTATGTATTCTCCCTGTATACTGGCTTTCTCTGCTTACTTATCCTCAGGACACAATTCCAAGCCCTGTATCACCTTAATGGTGGAGGTGATTGATTCCCACACAATGGAATCTGACTGGACCAGCTTGGATGAGATATCCACTCTGGCCAAGTCAGTTATGGCCTGAGGGATGAATTCACAGAGTGATTTATGTGACTACTCTTTATGGTATGTGGGCACGTCTCTAAGAAGGGAATGTTGGCAAACAAAAAATGACTGGTATCGCGGTATAAGACTGCAGCCAAACATTCAGGTGTAGATGAGAATATGGGGCCTATATTTTGGAAAGACTGGTCATAGATCTTGGAGTCATTAGCAAATAGATGGTGGTTGAATTCTTCAATTTAGATGAGACAACCTGGGAAGAGTATGTAAAATGATGTGAGTATGTAGAAGTGATAGAAACTGGGCTAAGAAAAATAGAGAAATAGCCAGTGCGTTAGAGAGGTAATTGTCAGAAAGATATAAAGAAAACCAGGAGACCTGGGTCACAGGCTTTAAAGAAGGAGAGAAGAATAAGAAATAGAGATCAGGTTCATTTTAATTTTTGCAAATGATTTGTTGATAGTTTCACAAGCCTGTAAGTTTGAGGGAAAAGTTGGATATAATGTTTCTGTATGTCAACCATGCATTTGACATTTTTCATAACGTCATTTTGGGACAAAATAGAGAAATAAGGGTTGGATTGGGTTCAAAAGGAAAAATTGTCAATTAGGCAAATGAAGAATCCCAAAGGGATGCAGGTTGATGGAATAGTATCCACCACTGGAGGTTCTAATGTGAGCTGAAAGGCTCCAGTGTTGTTTTGTCTTTGTGAACATTTTATAAGCGATGTGAAAACTAAGATGATTTATTTATCCAATTTGTGAATAGGACAAATCTGGGAGGAATAGCAAGAAGTGTGTGACCAAGTGAGGGTCCCACGTGCATTCCGTAGAAAAAAGATAGAATTGTTTATTGTTAAATAGATGGAGAAAGGCCATCTGTTGTACTGTAGAGAGCAGAGAACCCATGTTCTAATGCTGACTGTGACCCAATAACTTGACAAATTACTGAAACCGATGATTTCCAACCTACACCTGAGTTAAATCCCTGCCAATGGGATAGGAACAGGGAATTCATACAGTATTTGTAACCATTTTTCCAGGACATTCAAATGCTACCCATCACTATCCATGGGAAAACATCTGAAGGCACTGACTTAAAATTTTAATAGGCTCAGTGTCTGCATCTCTAAAATGATAGCTCACCAGGATGATCCCTAAGGTCTCCTTTCCAGCTCTGACATTTGTATCTGTGTTTGTGCAGGGGAAACATGCCTTAGCAGAAGAGTTTGCCTAATGTCTATCTGCTGGCCTCAGTCCCCACCCCGGGGGTTTGAATACCTCCATGACACTCCATAGTCAAGAATCTTCATTATCTGGTCATAGTGAAGCTATGCAGTGGCTTTAAAAGAATGCTTAAAATGTAAATATACGTTTATATAAAATGATTGGGTGAGTAAACAAATAAAACCTTAGGTCTCAGACACTAAAAGGCTCAATGGTATGTAATGCTGATGGTCTGTTTCTCAAATGTATCCACATATGTTTTCTTAACCCCCAAGTTCACCCTTAAATGTCTGATTTTAGTCTAAATGGAAAGAGAACCAAGTGTGCTGGGATAAGATCTAGGCAAGTAATAGTGATGGTGCATCATAGATATTTCTCCCACAGCCACAGGTCAAGTGGAGTTCCTACCATAGGATAGGCTTAATGGGGCAGTGAGTGGAAAGCTAAGATAGAGCCATTAATGTCTCGTTGCTAGGAAGAGAAGCTGGATATTCAATGACACTTTAGATAAAACCACAGTTGAGACTGGACGCCATGTCAGTAGCTCAGGGAATCTCACTCAATCTTGGAAGAAGATAAAGACACAGATCAAGGCTTATCTGATACCTGATTCCACAACAGTTCAGCACCAACCATCTGCCAATCACCTTTTTAAAGGAGCTCACTGCCTGGTGAGAAAGATAGAACAGAGAGCTATAAAATAACATAAAAGCTACTATGGACACATAGAGGAAGAACAACAATTCTTCCTTCCAGGAAGAAGGACTCTCCAGGAAGGCTTTTCTAAAAGCAACACTTTGAAGAATAAATCTGGGAACATCTGAGGGTAGATATAGTGAGGTGTCGGTGGGCAAGAAGGCCTGAGAAAGGTTGTTCCAGGCAGTTACAAGGTTAAGTACCTACACATACAAAGCATGCTCTATGTGGAGACCTGCAAGTAGAGAGAGTGCAGGGAGTTAGTGAGGCTGGAGATGAAGGCAGTTACAAAAACATGTGGCCCCACTGAGGAACTTGCACTTTATCCTATAGGAAATTGAGAATATTTTTGAGGGTTATAAGCATAGGGGTGACCTCTATAACCACTGTCTGGAAGGTGGATTTAATGGAGCTAAAACTACAGGCAGGAAGGCCAGTTATAATAACCACTGAGGAACAAAAGATGATTAAGTCCAGTCTAGAAACATGGCAGTAGAGACAGAGAAAAGGGGAATCATTTTGAAAAATTTTAGATCATATCAGCAGGATTTGGTGATAGGAAGAGTAAGGAGCAGGATGAAAGTAGGATAAGCTGCTAGGTTTTTGGCTTCAGTGACAAGATGGCACTAATTTAAGAAGAGATCACAGGAGGAAGATCAGGCAGCGTGGATTACTCTGAGGTTCAGATGAGGAGGAAATAAGATTGGATGGTAGGTAGAGAGGATGGTGACACTAGACTATACATTTCAGGAAGACAGAGATTACATCTGGATTGTTCGCTCACAATACCCTCAGCATCTAGAACAATGCTTGCCCTTGGTAAGCACTCAATGAATATTATTTTGAGTGAATATGGAAGGGCAAGTGGAAGGATCATTGAGATGAGAAAAATTTGAATATGTTTGCAGGAAGAGAGAAAGAAGCAAGTGTGGGAGGAATAAAGCCATAACAAAGGGAGGTTGTGCTCTATATAGTGAGGGGTATTAGAACATGCCACCCCAATATACACCACTCTGGCATAAGGATTTTTTTTAGCTGAAGGCGATTGAATATCAACAGATGCAGGAAGGGTTTTCTGCCTTCCTATCATGTGCTTAAAATGAGGGCATAAATTTACCTTTGTGAAGATGCCCTCCCTGCCACCAAGAAAAGAGTGACTCTTATCACCAGAGACAGAAAGTCAACACAGAGATGAGTATGAATAAACAGACCTTTCTAAAATATCCTTTGTGTTTTATTAGTTCCCCTATATATTTCTAGTCATTTCCCCATAATTTATAGTCCCTTAAACCCCAAAACCTTTTTCCCATGTTAAAATTGTATAACTCCAAAGTCTAACCACTTCTTGAGTTTCACTTCTTTTCTGTGACCTCTTGTGCACATAAGTGTTAATACAAATTATGTTCTTTCCTCCTGTTAATCTGTGTTTTGTTAGTTTAATTTGCAGATCTTCAGGGACTAAACCTAAGAGGACAGAGGAAAAGACTTCTCTCTCTGATGACAGGAGGTCCCTAAAGAGGTGGGAAGGGGGCCGGGCTCAGTGGCTCACACCTGTAATCCCAGCACTTTGGGAGGCCGAGGTAGGGAGTTCATAACCAGACTGCCCAACATGGAAAAACCCTGTCTCTACTAAAAATACAAAATTACCCGGGCATGGTAGCGCATGCCTGTAATCTAACCCCAGCTACTCGGGAGGCTGAAGCAGGAGAAATGCTTGAACCCAGGAGGCAGAGGTTGCATTGAGCCCAGATCGCACCATCGCACTCCAGCCTGGGCAATAAGAGTGAAATTCCATCCCCCCCCCCTCAAAAAAAAGATGTGGGAAGGGATGGAGTCAAGGGAAATATGTGACAAAACGTGCAACACTGTATCCTCTGAGACGAGAAAAGTTGCCGTGGATGAATATTAATATAGCTATTTACAGGGACAATACTGGGGAGCTGAAGGAGGTTATGCCCAATGGACCCTCAGTTCCTTGATGAAGTAAGAGACAGCCTGAGTGAGACCCCACTCTTTTTCATTGTCCATGAACCAACTGAGCCAGAAGGGCTGGGCTTTTTGTTTCCTCCCTGTCAGATCTTGAATGATACCTCTCTAAGCATCAATAAGTCCCAAGAGTCCTGGTACTTAATCTATTAATTGGGAGTAAAAGAATCTTAGAAACTCCTTTACGACAACAAAAAATCTAATTTTCAAGACTTGCTATATATAATACTTTGAGACCTAGTGATCCTTTTCCTTTTTCCTTTACCTCCACTCTCTTCCTCTAAGATGAATTCTTTACTAAATGGGTCTTTATTCCTTTAAGTAAATAGAGTCCTGCCGGCCTCCTCTACCAGCTACATAGATATGGCCAGACTTGCCTAAATCCCAGGGCAGAACAAAGCAAAAAAGCTCAGCTTTAAGCTGCATCTCCTACTGTGCAAATAGACCTGTGAATCCATTCAGTAAGAAATGAGTCAAAAAATGTAAATGCCCAAAAGACTATAAAAATAGGTGAGGAATATGAAACAGCAAATGAGAAATCATACAATGTATGCAGCATTCATTTTTACCTGACTGAGAATAATCATGAGTAATGAAAACTTCAAAAACCAGGAAAATAGTGTCTATTTTCCCCCCAAATGCAATGATCATTTTATGGCAGGCCTTATAATCTAACCCTACTACTTTCAAATGGGCGAAGAAAATGTAGTTTCATTTTTCCACCTCTGATTAATCTTGAGGGACCAGTTTTGGTCCAATCTAGTAAACTTGGTCCAATTCAAGAATTCAGATGTCTTTAGAAAACTCAGTCTCTATATAATTCTTGGTCTTCACATTTTCTCCCCTGTCTTTTGCTTCTCTCTAAGAGAGCACATGGCTACAAAGGGTGATTTTGGTGTATAATCTCATGACGGGTTAGAGGAGAGAGGCAGAGGCCTTGCATCTATACAATGTCTTCTAGATCACTACTTCTGAAACTTAAATGTGAGATGAATTAAATGTTCATCTAGTCAGAGTGCAGATTCTGATTCAGTAGTTTCAGGATGGTGCCCAAGATTCTTCATATCTAACAAGATCCAGTGATGCTGATGCTGCTGGTCCTTGCACATACTTTAAGGAGTGAGGATCCAGGCCCTTGCAGGTCTTTGCTACATGTCCAAGCTGCTTAGCCTCTATACTGCTGACCACTGAGGTATGACTTGTCCCATTAGACCTGCTGAGGTGATGTACTGGCCCTTACTACTGACATCCATGGTCTCAACCACCTTCCCTTAGTTGCAAAATCTTTGTGCATCAGAGCCTCTTTGATTCTATACAGGTCTGGCATTCTGTGCACCTACTCACAAGGACATGGGAGAACACCTGGGTTACCTGAATGCTATGCAAGGCATAGGAGCATAGAGTGAAGCCTCATACTCACCTCTCAAGTTCCTTTCCACTACTTTTTTGCCATATTCTGGACCATCTTAAAGAGGTCTCATGTAGAACTCCTTCAGACTTAATGATGACTTCATCCATCTCTAAAGCCCATCATTTTCTCACGGCTCTCTGGATATTTCTGAGATTTCATATCAGAGGGAAACTTCAAGAAGGGAAAACTGAGGATCATAAAGTGCTTCCTGCTAGCTCTACCTCTGCCTGTCTTCTCGCTGCAGCCTACCTGAGTGAGAAGGGATGGGCTTTTGTTTCCTTTCTGCCGTATCCTGAGTTATGCCTCCCTACTATGGACTGCATGTTTGTGTCTCCAAGAATTAATATTCCAAAGCCTTAATCCCCAATGTGGTAGTATTCGGAGGTAAGTCTTCGGGAGATAATTAGATCTAGATGAAGGTGAAGCACCCGTGATGGGATTGGTGTCCTTATAAGAAGAGGAAAAGAGACCAGAGCTCCATCTCTCTCTCTCTCTCTCTCTCTCTCTCTCTCTCTCTCTCTCTCCCTCTATTTCTCTCTCGTTTCTCTCTGCCATATGAGGATGTAACGAGAAGGCAGCTGTCTGTGAACTAGGAGGAGGGCCTTCACCAACAATCCAACCAGGCTGTCATCCTGATCTCAGACTTCCAGCCTGTTCAACTTGGAGAAATAAATGTTTGTTGCTAAAACCACCCAGTCTCACTAGGTCTGGCACTTAATCTGATAATGGAAGTTAAACAAATTTAAAAACCTACCTATTAAAAAAAAAAAGCCTGATTTTTAAGACTTATTATAGACTTTGATACTCAGTGACTCTTTTTCCTAGGTAGGATCTGTCCTCACTTTCCCTAGAGTAATGAGCCTCACAGCTTAGCCATGAAGTTGAAAGACTGCAAGGGAACGTGATTTAGGGAGGAAATGAAACTACATTGGTTTACTATGTCAAATATGTTATATCTGTAACCATACTCACACTATATCTCAGAAACGTTGGTTCATGTAGCCAATTTCTTCCTTTCTGATGTAATTGTAACATAGTGATTACCTCTTATTCCTGCCTTCTCACTCTGAAAATATGGCTCTTTCTGGAGGTCTCCAGAATAATGTTCATTGATATGTGATACTGGCAGTAAAAGTGTGAAAATTCCAGAGACTTAGGCAAATGACTCAATATCCTCTTCCAGAATGAGCCTTTGTTAAATACAAAGAATACTCACTCTGCCTGGGCTAATCCTGTGAACCTAAACTTAACTGCTTACTGGTGCTTTGGTTATTGATGTTTATGATGATCATGATGAGGAGGAGGATAAGGAGTTTTCTGTTGTTAAAAGCTTTACCCATTAAAAGAATATCTGATTACTGATTATCTAGGCCCTTTGATTTCCGTCAGGGCAGGATTAATCTGTTGTAAGGTGTAGGCATAAGGCTTTTCTCCTTATCTAAAATGTCCTTTTTCCATTTGCCTGCCTTGAAAATTCTTACTCAGTCTTGTAAACTAAAAGTGAAATCCCAAGCCTCCCAACTGACTGAATGGACACCATCACACCATCTTGGCCAGAGGGAGCCCAGAGAAACCTTAAAAACTGAGTTCCTGGCCATGACAGGACAGGAAGTTAGACACGTCTCATTATACCCTTTCCCTTTTGCAGTTTAGACACAACCAACCAGCATTAATGTTAAAGTAGCTGGAACAGACTCTTTGTGACAATAAAATACCAAACTATAAACAGGGCCTAAGGCTGTTCCAGGCAAGGGTTACTTAAGTCCTGCACCCTACCTTTGGAGAATGAACTATGCTCTAACTTCCACGAGGTTTTTCTTGTTCTGTGGCAGCCTAACAATCACGGGGCCTTAAGGAAAGCAATATTCAAACAATTTGCTTTCAATTGTTCAAAGTCACATTCAATTCACTGCGACCATTGACTACTGACTAACTGACCAACACCACCTCAGTCCCCGCTACCACCCTACCTGCTCCACAAGCCATAACTACAGCTTTGGCTAAATAAGAGACTTATCTCAGTAACTTTCTCCTGGTAAGAACAGCACCAACCACAGACTAGTTCTGGCCAGTTTTATAGAGTCTGCACACTTGATTGCTTTCATGTCTCAGCTTCTGCCTTTGACATCTAGGGCCTAATTGTAGATATTACAATATTAAGTCTCCACCAACAAAATGAACATGGGTCATATGTTACATGTGTGTATAGTGAATGCATATGCTTTAGGACCACTTTCATGAGTATTTATAGTTCCTCTTATAACCTGTTGAATATGTATAATTAGCCAAACCCATTTCATCATAAAGCTCCTGCTCCAACCCCCCCTCCTTTGACCTCCCTTGAAGTGTCTGTCTTCTGGTCTTTGCCAAAGGCTATACTTCCCAGCCTGCAGGAGAACCATATTTACAGGGTGTAACCCTTATAAGAAATAAAGTCTCTTCTCCAGATTTATAGATCTCATGTTTTTTTAGTTAATAGTCTTTGAAACCCAGTTGCAATGCAGCCTACTGTGTACAGCATCCCGAGTCCTCCCCTACACCCAGGAAGTCTTAAACTCCCTTTGTGCCATCATTATATCTTGTAAACATCTCTATTATCACATCTTTCACAGTGAATTATGAGTATTTGCCACCATGCCTGTCTCCCTTACAGAATCCTCTGTATCATTCACACCAGGTCACATCTGGCATATGACAGTTGATCAATAATGTTTGTTGCCTGCATGACTGGCTGAATGAATAAATTAGTGGATCTCAAGTGCCAGCGCCAAGGTCCCACAGCTAGGAAAAAAGAATCCTGAAATTCAGCATTGGATTGTGACCACAAGGCCAACTTTTGCTCTGCACTATGCTGCTTTGCACTTTTGTGATTTAAATTGAGTTTGTTGTCTACCTGTGATATATAGGCATGAACTTCTGTGAGCCTCATGTGTTTTTCCCGTCCTTTCTCTCCTCCTCACTCTTCTATTGATGAAGAGCATATTTCCCAAAATTGTCAGTGGAACTGGGTTTTAGGGTGAGTGTTAGTAAGAGAATAGAGTAGACTATAACCAGACCAAGCCCTAAACAATAAAGATCACAATAGAACTACTTTCCTTGAAGTCTTCCTATAAGAACTGCTTGCATTTCTTAGGTGTTTCTTATGTGCTTGACATAGTAGCAAGTTATTCGCATGCTTTACTTCATTTAATTATAACAATTATCCTTTAAAATAAGTCTTACTAGTATGCCTTATTTCACAAATGGGCAACTGAGACTCATAAGAGACAATATTAATTTCCCAAGGCCTGATGGTTTTAGTAGAAGAACTGGGACTCAGGCCTTCCCAGGCCTGCCCGATGCCAAAATCAACTCCCCAAGATAATGGAGTCCGTCAAGAATAGGTGAGTAGGGAAGAGGAAGGGGAAATTAATTATAAATTAACATTTATTTGGAGTAGTAGATATCTGTCAGGCTTTGAGATTACCCAGTGTTTTTTACTATCTTTCCTATATTTGGGTAATTTTCCACATTGAAAGACTCACATCCCAAATGTGGAAGCCAGTTACTTTTTCTTGGGTAAAAAGGGAAAATGCCATTTATCACACACACTGGAACTGGCTAAATGAATAAATGTGTGGAGCTCACAAAGATAGAAGCAGTAGCAGCTGTGCAGGCCCCTGTAATCCATTGCATTCTAGGGCAGAGCACAGAGGCTTATACCAGGGCCAGACAGCAGACTCCTAGAGAGGGATCCCAACCTTGGGCCATGGTGCTTATGAACTATGTGATTAGCAATGGCCCCTCCCCTCAGGTAGTGAAGGTTCAGAGTACAATAGTCATATAACGTGATATGGTTTGGCTGTGTCCCCACACAAATCTCATCTTGAATTGTATTAAGATGATTAATAGTTTCCATAATCCCCATGTGTTGTGGGAGGGACCTGGTGGGAGGTAATGGAATCATGGGGGCAGTTACCTTAATGCTGTTCTTGTGATAGTAAGTGAGTTCTGATGGTTTTATAAGGGGCTTTCCCCCGCTTTGCTTATTCTCCTTGCTGACATCATGTGAAGAAGGACATGTTTACTTTCTCTTCTGCCATGATCGTAAGTTTCCTAAGGCCTCCCCAGTCATGCTGAACTGTGAGTCAATTAAACCTCTTTCTTTATAAATTACCCAGTCTTGGATATTTCTTTATTAGCAGCATGAGAATGAACTAATACAACATGGTAGAACATTGACTCTCTTTGTGACATTGTCATATCTTATAAACATCTCTATTAACACTACCCTAAGCTTTCATGATGTGAGGGTAACCCTGGCCTTCTCCTGGTATAAGGAAGAAGGTGAGGACCAAGGCTTGCTATTGTAGTTGTATCAAGCTATTGGTTTGAGCTCCAACACTTCAATCTGCATTCAAGACTCAGGAAGTACCAGCCCTTCTCCTGGGATCCAAGACTCATGTTGGCCAGAATTGAGTGCCTTAAGCCTGTGCTATAGCCAGTTTCCATCAAGTTGCAAAGGACATTTTCTAGAAGGCAGCCTGCAGAAAATCAGTCTTTGACAAGTTTCCAAGGGGACAATTTCCCCTTTCTCTCTTACTTTCCCAGTCTCCCTTGCAGCAAGAGCATAGTTGTGTGACTTAGGCTTTACCAGTCAGACACGTCCATGTGAGATTTTGATTTAGAAGACAGCAGAGTGAGAACACAACAGCGTGAACTTTATTTTCATGTGAGACTGATACAGAGGACTCTGGTTTCTGGAATAACAGTGGTGGCAACTCTGGAGCCGGGGACCAGCATTAGCAGTGCCTGTTGTGGTGTCTGTGCCTAGTGGTAGCTGCAGCAGGCTTGCTGCTAAGACAGACACATAGTATAGTTTGGATATTGTTTCTGTTCATATGCTCACCAAGCTGATTTGGCCTCCTCTGAGCCACCTAATAACCTGGAATAAACTTATATGCTTCAACCAGCTGAAGTAGGTCTTTTGTTTACAACTTAGAAGCTGAGTGATAATTGGTCATCTGTTTTGTGCCCATCATTGTCCTAGACACTGTCCTTTTTTTTTTTTTTTTTTTTTTTTGATGGAGTCTTGCTCTGTCGCCCAGGCTGAAGTGCAATGGCACAATCTCAGATCACTGCAAGCTCCGCCTCCCAGGTTCACGCCATTCTCCTGCCTCAGCCTCCTGAGTAGCTGGGACTACAGGCACCCGCCACCATGCCCAGCTAATTTTTTGTATTTTCAGTAGAGAGGGGGTTTCACCATGTTAACCAGGATGGTCTCGATCTCCTGACCTCATGATCCACCCGCCTCGGCCTCCCAAATTGCTGGGATTAGAGGCGTGAGCCACCACACCAGGCCTATTCTTTATCTCATTGGATTCTCACACAAAACTTACAAGATGAGTACAGTTTGTGCTGCTGAAGAAAAATGTGGTAAGGTAGTGGTATAGGATGAAGTGGGCAAAATCAACAGAAAAGAGATCATGAGGAGGATTCTTTGTCCAGCTGTTGAGTTTGGCCTTTGTCCTATTAAGCATGATACACATACCTGGCTGCAGAGCTGTGGGGGCAGCAGCTTCCACAAGGTGCCAGCATCCACAGACCCTTCCACGAGCTTCTCCTTTGCAATCCCAGGGGGCAGCTAGACATGCTAGATTTATCAGATTCCCTCACAAGCACTGACTCACTCCAGGCACTAGTGCTTCAGGGAAAGTGGCTAGAGACTATTCTATGACCCTCTGATTCCCTCCTCCAGCCAGGCCTTTACTTCTCAACTCTTCCACATTTTAAAATCACAATTGTAAAATCCAATTCCTCTGCTATAGTCATGATTTCCAAAATGTGTAATTCTCTTTCCCTGACTGGACTGTGACTGATACAATCAGCAAAATGAAAAGTGGAATGGGAAATAATATGTGTGGTAAAAATAAACTGTAGTGCATAATCCCATTCAAAGCAGCCTAGAATAATGGAAAAATCTTGAGCTTTGGGTATCATTAAAGACTTGGATTTTAGTCTCAGTTTTGCCCCTTGTAGCTGTAGGATGTTCAGTAAATACCAAACATCTTCAGTTACCTCATTTTAAAATGAGGATCATAATACCTACATCATGGGGTTACTGATGATAAAATGAGAATGTTTTAAAGTGTTGTGGACATAATAGACCCAAATATCAGAACCTTTCTATTTAATAATAAACTTTAAAAAACCAAATATAATGAGCACACATGTTTGTTGCCCATCCTAACTTGGAACTGTTGTTTTATATGGACTTTCAAGGTAAAAATACATATATTTATAAAATACATTGTTTTAAATAATATTTAAATATATTTACATATACATCTATAATTGTGATTGCTCTGGGTTTGCTTCCTCAAATTGGCTTTTAAAGGAGTCTATGTATACTGTGCTTCTTTTAATACATGTCAAAAAGAAAAGTAAACTTTCATAGGCAAGGGATTTTTAAGTTCTGGGAAGATAAAAATTTTATTCTTCACATTTATAAATATGAAAAAAAACATGTTGAACTAACATGTACTTGATTGATAACAATGTGGGGTCACTGTTTACAAAGGACACATTCAAGCAATGAAATGAAAGCAGAAGAGTAGATAAGAGTTCATTGTACTCACGTGGAAAGGCACATCAGCAACGTTGAAGAGTTCTACCAAGGCCAGGTTCCCCAGTCTAAAGCCCCAGTGATGACTTGGCTCTTTGGACCCCAATATCCTCATCAATTACCCCTGAAGAAGGCTTAATGTGGACTCCTCCAAGTTCTATCAGTGTAGGTCCATGAATGTGAGCTCTGTTGGCAATAAATTTCATTTACTCAGTCCAACTCCTACTTGCCAAATGAGAAAAGTGGATGGTAATTAGATTTTTCCCAACTCTTGAATTAGACACTTTAAAAGAATAATCATAGCATGACGTGCATAACAAGACATTTTACTGAATGTTTTATATTCAGTATATAATTTAATCCTCACAAACCAATGATATAAAATTAATTTTTCCCCTTTTATAGACAAAGAAATAGAGGCAGAGCAAAGCTAAGTAACTCCTGTAATGGCATTCAGTTAAGAAGATGGACAAAGTCTTCACTATAATGCTGTGAAGGATATTGGCTCTGAACGTCAGACTGACCTGGTTCAAATCTTGACTTTACCATTTAGTACCTTTGTGGTTTGGGGCCAAATTACCTAACCATTCCAATGCTCCATTTTTCTTATCTGTTAGATGGTGATGATACCAGTTGTACTTTCCTTCAAGGGTTGCTGTGAAAATTAAATGAAATAATTTGTTTAGTGTTCAATAAGTGTTATCTATGCTGGAGATGATAATGATTTAACCTGTCTCCCATAGAGTGTTCTTTTAACAATGCCTAGTGTCCTGAGCAAATTGGCATTTCAAAGCTCCAGCACTGTACACCAGCGTTGTTAGACAAATGTTCATCTTTTTAACCGGAAAGACCAATGCCACATACCTGACTAAGCTGTTTCACATTTCATATGTACTCACAAAGTCAAAAACATTGGCTCTTTTCAACAGATTGCTGTACATCATATTTATATGTTTCCCACCACCCACAGGAACACACTTGGCAATCCAGAAGTTTTTCAACATGCTAATTAATGCAAACAATTCATCTTGCCTTCACTTGAAAAGGGCAGGGGAATGTGTTAGATATCACTTTCATCTATTAGAAAATATTTACATACTTCTGAACTTTCTCCTACTTTACCCTCAGAACTGACAATGCCATCAGGACTTAATGGACAATCTCCCCCAGTGCCTAACGGCAAGAAACATCTTGATGACTTTGGGCTCTGCTGTGTTCATTAGGTTCAGAAAGGCCCTGAGAAGACAGCAAATGTATTCAGATTTTTATTTGTCTGCAGTTTGATGTAATAGTGTTATTTTTGGCCCCCAATTGCTCAGCAAAAGAAAAAAAAATAAACCTTGGTTAAGCTGCTGATTTCCTCTAAATCGCTGAGCACAGGGATTGTAGCTTGATGAAGTCATTTAGTGCTGGTTGTTTATATTCAAACCACGCCAGTGGCTCTTGCTGGAGTTTTTCATGAGGAATATGATGATGTTTACTTCTTCATGGAGTTAAAATAACTATGCATTTACCAGTACTAACTTGCAAGGGATTTTCAAACTTTTATTTTATCTTGAGAGCTTTGAAATATACAATTTCATTTAGGTTGTCAGGGAAGAAAATGTCACAAAGAGAAATCATGTAAACTTTGACCAAATAAAATTAGTTGCAACTTCTCCAAATATTTCTAAGTTCATTGGTCATCAGGCTGCTTGAAGGTAGCATCCTTAGGCCATTCCCCAAAGAGTATTATGGAAGTCCATTTGGGTAGAAAAATTCATGGTTGTGGTATCAAAAATAAATGGAGAGAAGAAAGTGAGGGATGAGAGAACTTGTATAATAAATATACCTTGTCCCATTTTTTCTTTTTCTATTTTCTTTTCTGCTTTCTCTCTTTCTCTCATACCAGAAGAGAAAAGGATATGCTGAGAAAGCAGGCTGTGCTTACTCAAAATGAGAAAAAAAAAATGAATTAGGAAAGCTGTTGGCTCTCCAGCCATCCATTCAATAAACATATATTTGTCGAATACCTGTAAAATGCTAGACATTATGCTAGAGATAAATAAACAAAATTGGCTGTTTCATCAATTCAGTCATTCATGCAATAAACATTACCAATTAGCCAATGTTTGATTCAGGAAAACTGAAAATAAACAATGATAACATATGGACAAATATATAAAAGTATTCAAAATGCTGGGGGAGCCAAAAATCAAGGAAATATCGAAGACAGCCTATATTATGTGTCTCAGAGGCTGAGTTTCGGAAGCCCTCAGGCCACCTCAGGACACACAGTAAAACTATCTCTGGCACTCTGCCTCCTCTCCTTGGCTGCCAAGGTGCTCGAGAAGCAGTGTGAGATGATGGAAAGGTTCTACTCTCTGGACCACATAGACCTGAGTCCACATCCTTTTTGTGCCAGACTGCTAATTGTCTTTCAACATCTCTTTTCCCCTTCTTCCTCAAAAACATAAATCTTGAATTTAGCTGGACACGTAGCCACCCAGAATAGACTATGTTTCCCAGTCTCTCTTGCAGCTGGGCAAGTCTTTGAGATATAGTTCGGATCAATGGTTGCAAGTAGAAATAGTGTTTGTCACTTCCAAGAAGTGTCCTTAAGAGAAGTGGAAATTCTCTTCTCCCTTTGTTTCCTCCTGCTAGCGAGTAGGTGGTGATCCACTGCAGCCATCTTGGACCATCAGATGGAACCCCTGTGTGGAGGATGGCAGAGAAAAATGATATGCAGAGTTTGACAATTGGGAAGCCTGATCCCAACCCTGTGTTGCATGAGAGAGGAAAATGCAACTCACATTTTGTTTTAGCCAATCTTGGGTTGCTGTCACTTGCAGTCAAAGCTAATTCTAACTAATACCAACAATGAGACCTTCAGCAAATATGACCTTAAACCTTCTGAGACTCCGTTTCCTAAAAATGAGGACAATAACATCTATTTTTATAATTGTTGAAAGGACTAAATTACAAGAATAAACACATTTAATTCACCTGGAATAATGCCAGATATCCAGTAGTATTAACAGCAGCTACTATTATAATAATGTTTTCTGCCTATTCAAAATTCCTGTTCCACGAGTGTCTCCAAAACTTTAATAGAATAAAAACTCCTATTCCCCAATAGTTGCACCAACCAGGGAGGTATTGATCTGATACAAGATATGTGGTATTTGAGGCCTAGCCTTCCCAGGAACTATATGGAACATGGCTCTTTTCCAGACATGGTGCAGCCTTGGGAGAGAAATGCATGGATTGATGGGGGAGGGAGAGGCTCCTTGCTATAGAGCGAGGCCAGCAGAATTGACTCTGATGATGGGCAGGGAAGCTAATATGATAATAAAAGCAATTGCATATCTTTCAAGTTGTCCCACCCTAAGATAACACTCCCTGCCCTACTGGCTTCTCTGCCCGCCACTCAAAATACCATTCATAGAGACTTTCTTACATGCTGGACCAAAATGGGAGCAAAATGGGAACATTATTTTTTATTTTTTATTATACTTTAAGTTCTACAGTACATGTGCACAATATGCAGGTTTGTTACACACGTATACATGTGCCATGTTGGTGTGCTGCACCCATTAACTCGTCATTTACGTTAGGTATTCCTCCTAATGCTACCCCTCCCCCTCTCCCCACCCCACGACAGGCCCCAGTGTGTGATGAAAATGGGAACATTATTAAAGAGGAATTTCTCTTTGGTGGAATGTGTTTGGGGAACCATGGAGAGGATTTTTCTCTAGATAGGGGCTACATATTTTTCTTCCCCTCTAGAGGAAACAAAATCTCCCCCTTGTTTTGCCTGGTCACTTGTCCCTCTCATGATTTAAGGGAACTTGAGCAGCCTGTTGGAAAAATGAGGCAGATTTTCAGCCCTTGGAGAAGCACCTGGGTTGGTTTAGTTTTACTGACAGCCAGACTGGGTTCCAATCCCTGATGTGCCGCTTACCAGCTATGTGACCTAGGGCCAAAATTCACTCTTGTTCTCCAAGCTTCAGTTTCTTCACGCATAAATACAAAAATAAACCAAAAAAAAAAAAAAAAAACCATGAAAAAAAAAACCAGTCAATCCAGTTACTTAAGTGGATAATTATGAACTTTAGAAACGAACTGGATATTAGCCCCTTGGTAATCACTTAGGTGGATTTCCTTAGTCCTTAGGTCACTCTTAACAATAAAAGTTAAGGGTCTGTTTTGAGGATGTGTGGACAATGGATATTAAATTACATTTGTTGGCTGAATCAGGCAGTCAGTCAGCAAACATTGATAGAGCACTCATAATGCATCAAGCTTTGCTCTAAGCACTAAGAATATTGAGAAGAACAAGAGAGACAAACACCAAAACTCTAGAAGCTCATTTTCTGGTGGGAGAGAGGGACAAAACAGACACAAAACACTGAAATAAAGTAATTTTGTGTACTGGTAAATATTATAAAAAATAACAAAATAGGACTGTGATAGGAACTGCTTTGGGATGAGAGCAGGGGATGGACACTACTTTACATGGGGTGGTCAGGGAAGATAACTGAGAAAGCAGATTGTTTAGTAGAACACGAACTATGAAAAAGAGGCAGCTCTGCAAAGATTATATGGAAAAACATTCTAAACAGAAGAAAAAGCAAGTGCAAAGACCCTGAGGTAGAACAAGTTAGTGTACATGTAGGCATAGAGTGACAAATGAAGGGGAAAAGGGAGGGAATTGAATCTGGAGAGGTGAGCTGAGTTGAAGATGTAGAAATCAGTTTGAAAGAGGCAGCTTATTTATTATCTGGTTATATAGTTTGAATATTTGCCCCTCCAAATCTCGTATTAAAATTTGATCCCCAATATTGGAGGTGAGGCCTAATGGGAGATGTTTGGGTCTTGAGGACTGATCCCTCATGAATGGCTTAGTGCCATCCTACGGTAATGAGTGAGTTCTTGCTCTCTTAGTTCAGCTCTCTCAAGAGCTGGTTGTTTATTTTTAATTTTTATTGTTTTTAAGACAGGATCTCACTCTGTCACCCAAGATGGAGTGCAGTGGTGTGATCATAGCTCACTGTAGCCTTGGACTCTTGGTATCAAGCGATCTTCCCACCTCAGCCTCTCAAGTCACTGGGATTACAGGTATGAGTCACTATGCCAAGCCCAGAGAGCTGGTAATTTAAAAGAGCATTTCATCTCTGCCCCCTCTTCCTCCCTCTTTCACAATGTGACATGCTTGCTCCCCCTTCACCTTCTACCATGAGTGGAAGCTTCCTAAAGCCCTAAACAGAAGCAGATGCTGGTGCCATGCAGAACTGTAAGCCACATAAACTTCTTTCTTTATAAATTACCCACTCTCAGAGTTTCTTGTATGGCAACACAAAACAGACTAATACATCTGTTTTATATTAGAGAGTGAAGGAAGATTCTAGATTTAATTCTCATTACAATAGGAAGCCTTTGAAGGGTTTTAACCAGGACAGTGATGTGCTCTAACCTATGCTTTAAAACATTGTCTGTGGCTCCCTCTGCAGAGGCTGGTGTGAAGAGGACAAGACTGAAGAAAAGAAGACACAGGAGGCCACTTCAGTAGTCCAGGTGAGAGCTGCAGTTATGGAGATGGGCCAACCAGGTAAGATTCAGCACATATTTTGGAAGGAGAGAATAAAGGACTTGCAGATAGACTGGTTGCATTGTATGTGCAAAGACGAGAAATCAAAGGTGTTTTACTTAAGGAGTGGGGGGTATTAGGGTAGGAGATGATCAAAGAAGAAGGTAGGCTTGGGAGAAATCCATCGTCCTTTTTTCAGACAAGCAAAGTTTGAGATGCTTATCGGGCATCCAAGTGGAAAAAAAAAGTCAAGTGAGCAATTGGATGTATGATTCTGTAGCTAATGAGAAAGGTACTGGAGGAGCCACAGATGTGAGATTTGTCAGAATATAGATCTATTAAAAGCTATGGGATGGTGCATGCCTGTAGTCACAGCTATTTGGGAGGCTGAGGTGGGAGGATTGCTTGAGCCCAGGAGTTCAAGACCAGTGTGGCAACATAGTGAGACCCCTGTATCAAAACAGTAAATTACTTTTTTTTAAAAAAAGTCTGAGATGGAGTAAGATCACCCAAGAATGTAGGTATCAAGAGGACCAAGGAGAGAGCCTTCAGACATTCCAATATTTAGAGGTCAGTAAAGGACAAGTAGTCATCAGTGAGAAAAACCAAACCAATAAATATGCTGACACAGAAAACCAGAGACCTTGTATTTTAAGAAGGAAGTAATTAATTGTATCAAATGACACTGAGAAGTCAAGTAGGATGAGGGCAGAAAATTGCCCATTGACATTGGTGAGATTTGGGTCGCTGGCAACTTGAATATGGTAGGCATCCTCTTAAATAGCCTTCAATGGTCCTGGCTTCCTAGTATTCATGCCCTTGTGCAATTTCCTTCCCTTCATCATTTACTACATCTATTGACTTGTTTTTAATAGAATATGGCATAAGTTATACAATATCACTTCTGAAATTAGGTTATGAGAAGACTGTGGCTTCCCTCTTGTTGACTCTTTCTCCAGCATTTGGCTTGGGTGCCAACATTGAGTAAACAGATAGTTAGGTTTAAACTGGGTTGGGATTTTTTAAGGCGATTATGATAGAGAAAGACAGTGGTGTACAACTTAATGGGGTTTGTAATGGAGAAGTTACATTGGTGGTCCATAAACTCTAAACTAAGTAAGTAAGAAGGTAAGTGAAGATATGAACTGTGTGCAGAGAGAGAAGTAGTGGATCAAAGAATTAGAAATGCAATTCGATGAGGCCTGGTGGCATACCAGAATAACTGAGAAAGGAAGATAAGAGATAGTCGGTAGAAAGAACAATGCTTTAAATAGATATTTCAAAACTGGTATTGATGAAGTAACATCTACAGTACAACCCTGAGCATAAATGGTCCACATGGAGCAAAGGAAAGAACTAAAGGTGTAGAATGAATCATTGATGTAGGTGTGGAAGTCATCCAGGATTTTGACAGCCACCATGGTAAAACTGACAGTAAGACAGATGCCAGGGCCATCAATTCATGATTCAATGTGAATGGCAAGTTGGTAGAGATAGAAACAAGAAGGGATAAAATGTTAATGGCATAATTTAAGAATCCTGAGTTGAAGGAGGAAAAAGGAAAAATGGTTTGGAAGCAGTAATGGGGACCCCATTCCTAACCCCTGAAAAGACAATAGGGGAAGAAGTGTTCTCAGGAGGAAGCTTTGGTGATTACTAAGCATGAATGGAGGCCTACAGACTGTTTTGGGACTACTAAGGATTAAATTTGTATTTCCTTTCAAGTGATGAGTATCAAGAAAGTCAATCTGAGTATGCTGCATCTATCTAATAATAATAATAATTACAATTTATGGGACACCAACCAAATACTAAGGACTTTTTTCCGCCTATAATAAACTTGCACTACAGACAAGGAAATGGAGTTCAGGTGGATTATAGACACATCCAGTGTACTGGCTTCCATGTTTGTTTAGCTAAGCTGAAGCTACGAGTCCCAGAATTTCCTTCCCAGTGAAAATTCAGGTTGAGGATATTCCCAGGAGAACTTTGTGCAGTGATTGGGTGGTGGAAGAGAAGCAGCAGCCAAGGTGCTCTGAAGGTTGATGCAGGGTGCCAGGCACCCGCTTATTCAGTGTCTCTGCTGTGCTGGCTCACACTGATGGTCTGGGGCCATGGCTCTCCTCCTGTAGCTTCTCTGACTCCTGAGCCAGGGGTGTGTGTGGCTCCACCAGATTCTCCATGAGAAGGCTACCAGGTTCTTTGTCAGGATACCTGTGTCACAAGGTTAGATTCAGGGAGAAACAGACCAGGTTCCAATTTGTGCTT
>NW_012104421.1:2512002-2514327 GCF_000951045.1 Mandrillus leucophaeus | reverse complement strand
AGCAACATGGCACAAGTATACATATGTAACAAACCTGCACGTTATGCACATGTACCCTAGAACTTAAAGTATAATAATAATAATTTTAAAAAAAGGAAGGAATACTTTTTAAAAAACGATTGTTTCCATAGGTTTTAGGGGAACAGGTGCTATTTGGTTATATGAGTAAGTTCTTTAGTGGTTATTTGTGAGACTTTGGTGCACCCATCACTGAGCAGTATACACTGAGCCCAATTTGTAGGCTTTTGTCCCTCACCCCACTCTCACCCTTTCCCGACTCCCCAAAGTCCATTCGCATCCTCATAGCTTAGCTCCCACTTATGAGTGAGAACATATGATGTTTGGTTTTCCATTCCTGAGTCACTTCACTTAATAGTCTCCAGTTCCATCCAGATTGTTGTGAAAGTCATTAATTCATTCCCTTTTATGGCTGAATAGTATTCCATCATATATATATATATAATTTCTTTATCCACTCATTTGTTGATGCACATTTGGGCTGGTTCCATATTTAAGTATCTTTTTTGTATAAAGACTTATTTTCTTCTGGGTAGATACCCAGTAATGGGATTGCTAGATCACATGGTAGTTCTACTTTTAGTTCTTTAAGGAATCTCCACACTGTTTTCCATAGTGGTTGCACTAGTTTACATTCCAACAGCAGTGTTAGAAGTGTTCCCTTTTCACTGCATCCATGCCAACATCTATTATTTTTTTATGTTTTTATTACAGCCATTCTTGCAGGATTAAGGTAGTGTTGCATTGTTGTTTTGATTTGCATTTCCATGATCACTAGTGATGTTGAGCATTTTTTCATATGTTCATTGGCCACTTGCATATCTTCTTTTGAGAACTGCCTATTCATCTGTACAGCAAAAGACACTATCAACAGAGTGAACAGATCACCTACAGAATGGGAGAGAATATCTGCAAACTATGCATCCAACAAAGGTCTAATATCCAGAATCTACAAAGAAATTAAGCAAATTTACAAGCAAAAAGCAACCCCATTAAAAAGTGGAGAAAGGACATGAACAGTTTTTTTAAATTTTAAGTTCTGGGGTACAGTTGCAGGATGTGCAGGTTTGTTACATAGATAAACATGTGCCATGGTGATTTGCTGCACCTATCAACCCATCACCTAGGTATTAGGCCCAGCATGTATTAGCTATTTTTCCTGATGCTCTCCCTTCCCCTGCCCACTTAGAGGCCCTAGTGTGTGTTGTTCCCCTCCCTGTGTCCATGTGTTCTCGTCGTTCAGCTCCCACTTATAAGTGAGAACATGTGGTGTTTTGTTTTCTGTTCCTGAGTTTGCTTGCTAAGGACAGTGGCTGCCAGCTCTATCTATGTCCCTGCAAAGGACATGGTCTCATTCCTTTTTATGGCTGCATAGTATTACATGGTATATATGTACCACATTTTATTTATCTAGTCTATCATTGATTGGCATTTGGGTTGATTCTGTGTCTTTGCTATTGTAAATAGTGCTGCAATGAACATACATGTGCATGCATCTTTATAGTAGAATGATTTATATTCCCTTGGGTATATACCCAGTAATGGGATCGCTGCGTCAAATGGTATTTCTGGTTCTAAATCTTTGAGGAATCACCACACTGTCTTCCACAATGAACTAATTTACATTCCCACCAACGGTGAAAAGCATTCCTATTTCTTTTAAATCATAGCCATTCTGACTAGTGTGAGATGGTATCTCACTGTGATTTTGATTTGCATTTCTCTAATGATTGAGCATTTTTTATAGGCTTATTGGCTGTGGGTATGTCTTCTTTTGAAAAGTGTCTGCTCCACTTCTCAAAAGAAGACATTTGTGCGGCAAACAAACATACGAAAAAAAGCTCAACATCACTGATCATTAAAGAAATGCAAATCAAAACCACAATGAGATACCATCTCATGCCAGTTAGAATGGTGATTACTAAAAAGTGAAGAAACAACAGATGCTGGTAAGGTTGTGGCAAAAAAAGAATGTTTATACACTGCTGGTGGGAGTGTAAATTAGTTCAGCCATTGTGAAAAGCAGTGTGGTGACTTCTCAAAGAACTTAAAACAGAATTACCATTCAACCTAGCAATCGTAGGTCTATACCAAAAGGAATATAAATCATTTTACCATAATGACACATGCACGCATATGTTCCTCACAGCACTATTCACAATAGTAAAGACATGGAATCAACCTAAATGCCCATCAGTGGTAGACTGGCTAAAGAGAATGTGGTACAAATACACCATAGAATAGTATGCAGCCATGAAGAAAGAGATCGTGTCCTTTACAGCAACATGGATGGAATTGGAGGACATC
>NW_012104421.1:2511231-2511952 GCF_000951045.1 Mandrillus leucophaeus | reverse complement strand
CGTGAAAGAGCATTTGGCATTTCTTCCCAAACGCCTTCTCAGTTGATCTAGAGCAACTTCAGGCCACAACTAGACACAGAGGCAGCAGATTCTGTACTGTATCACCCGGAGTGGGTCAGCTTCCCTGACACCCCTAGGATCATACATTAGAAAGTGGTAAAACCAAGATCAGTACCATCATTTCTCGGAGTTGGGTCCTTTGCATTTTTACTCTTCCAGAATACCTCTTAGGCCTACAAATAAATGGCATATTTAATGAAATGCTGCAGAATCAAAAGTTAAAATCCCACAGATAATAACATGCCACCAAGATTTAATCACTTTAAATAGGGAAGTCACATTACACATGAGGTTGGGGGTTTTATTATAAATAAAAGAGAAGAAAAAATTGGGTTGATTGGTGCATACTCCTCAGTCACTTTAGGTTTTATCAATGAACAAGGTGGTCAGGAAATTAGAGAAAGGCAGAAGAAATAATGGCAAATTTTGGAAAATGGAATGAAAGGAAAGTTATGAGAAGATCTTTCAAGTCATTTGCACCTACTCAGAAACATCATTCTGTTATATAAACATTTTCCAGAAAAATTAAAACATAATGGAGGCATGTTGTTTGTTTACAGGGTGACTAGGTGAACAGCCCACTAAAAGGTTGGAAGGAATACTTTTTTTTTTTGTATTTATAAGATATTTTATATTAGTTAACAGTTACCATTAACAGTCT
>NW_012104421.1:2496633-2510151 GCF_000951045.1 Mandrillus leucophaeus | reverse complement strand
CTACAGAATGGGAGAGAATATCTGCAAACTATGCATCCAACAAAGGTCTAATATCCAGAATCTACAAAGAAATTAAGCAAATTTACAAGCAAAAAGCAACCCCATTAAAAAGTGGAGAAAGGACATGAACAGTTTTTTTAAATTTTAAGTTCTGGGGTACAGTTGCAGGATGTGCAGGTTTGTTACATAGATAAACATGTGCCATGGTGATTTGCTGCACCTATCAACCCATCACCTAGGTATTAGGCCCAGCATGTATTAGCTATTTTTCCTGATGCTCTCCCTTCCCCTGCCCACTTAGAGGCCCTAGTGTGTGTTGTTCCCCTCCCTGTGTCCATGTGTTCTCGTCGTTCAGCTCCCACTTATAAGTGAGAACATGTGGTGTTTTGTTTTCTGTTCCTGAGTTTGCTTGCTAAGGACAGTGGCTGCCAGCTCTATCTATGTCCCTGCAAAGGACATGGTCTCATTCCTTTTTATGGCTGCATAGTATTACATGGTATATATGTACCACATTTTATTTATCTAGTCTATCATTGATTGGCATTTGGGTTGATTCTGTGTCTTTGCTATTGTAAATAGTGCTGCAATGAACATACATGTGCATGCATCTTTATAGTAGAATGATTTATATTCCCTTGGGTATATACCCAGTAATGGGATCGCTGCGTCAAATGGTATTTCTGGTTCTAAATCTTTGAGGAATCACCACACTGTCTTCCACAATGAACTAATTTACATTCCCACCAACGGTGAAAAGCATTCCTATTTCTTTTAAATCATAGCCATTCTGACTAGTGTGAGATGGTATCTCACTGTGATTTTGATTTGCATTTCTCTAATGATTGAGCATTTTTTATAGGCTTATTGGCTGTGGGTATGTCTTCTTTTGAAAAGTGTCTGCTCCACTTCTCAAAAGAAGACATTTGTGCGGCAAACAAACATACGAAAAAAAGCTCAACATCACTGATCATTAAAGAAATGCAAATCAAAACCACAATGAGATACCATCTCATGCCAGTTAGAATGGTGATTACTAAAAAGTGAAGAAACAACAGATGCTGGTAAGGTTGTGGCAAAAAAAGAATGTTTATACACTGCTGGTGGGAGTGTAAATTAGTTCAGCCATTGTGAAAAGCAGTGTGGTGACTTCTCAAAGAACTTAAAACAGAATTACCATTCAACCTAGCAATCGTAGGTCTATGCCAAAAGGAATATAAATCATTTTACCATAATGACACATGCACGCATATGTTCCTCACAGCACTATTCACAATAGTAAAGACATGGAATCAACCTAAATGCCCATCAGTGGTAGACTGGCTAAAGAGAATGTGGTACAAATACACCATAGAATAGTATGCAGCCATGAAGAAAGAGATCGTGTCCTTTACAGCAACATGGATGGAATTGGAGGACATCATCCTTAGCAAACTGACACAGGAGCAGAAAACCAAGTACCACATGTTCTCACTTATAAATGGAACCGAAACAATGAGAACACATAGGTAGACACAGGGGAATAACACACACTGGGGCCTACTTGAGAGTACAGGGTGGGAGGAAGGAGAGGAGCAGAAATAATACCTATTGGGTACTATGCTGCCTGGGTAATGAAATTATCTGTACACCAAACCTCCATGACACACAGTTTACCTATATAACAAACTTGTACATGTACCTCTGAACCTAAAATCAGTCTTAAACAAAATTCTTAATCATAATTAAGTGCTTAGTTACCACTACACCACATGCTAGCTGCACAACTCTGAGCTTGTTTCCTCATCTGTAAAATGGGGAGAGGATAAGAATGAACTTTCATAGAGTTTCTGTGAGGACCAACAGACACTGTGTGTGAACATGTTTTATAAGTTATAAGTTCTCTATACATTAAAGCATCATTGTTTGCCTGAAACAACCATGATTCCATGTGAACATCTAGTGTTTCTGTCTACCCAGACCCTTGCCTACCTTCTTCCAGTAATAGCATAGCTCCCCTTCCTTTGAAGAACTGTTCTTCCTTACTATGATGGAAGTGCCTCCCCACCTAAGCACGTTAGCATGCATCTGGCCACAGTGATGGGTCAAGAAGGGCATGACAGCTAAACCGGTCCAATGAGAGTCCTGCTTGAGGAACTTTTTTCTTTTCTTGCCAAGAACTATATGGATATGTCCCCAGAGACACTGATGGCCACATACCCTGCCATATGGAGACACTCACAAGGATAAAGCTGACATGCAGAGGGAATGAGATTTGAGAGACAGCATTCTGAAAGAATTCCAGTCTTCCTGTATGGCCAGTCCCATTCAACCTTGTCCACTCTGTAAGAATACAGATGCTCCTCAACTTACCATGTGGTTATATCCCAATAAATCCATCGTACGTTGAAAAAATCCTAAGTCAAAAATGTATTTAATACACCTAATCTACTGAACATCATAGCTTAGCCTAACCTACCGTAAACATGCTCAGGGTACTTACATTAGCCTACAGTTGGGCAAAATCATCTAACACAAAGCCTATTTTATACTAAAGTGTTGCATATCTCATGTAATTTATTGAATACTATACTGAAAGTGAAAACAATGGTTATATAGATACTCAAAACATGGTTTTTGCTAAATGCATATCACTTTTGCATCATTATAAATTTGAAAAAATCATAAATAGAACCATTGTAAGCCAGGAACCATATTTTTATATATAGAAATATACATTAGGTATATGTACATATATACGTAAGCATATGAGTTGCACTTTATTCACTTCCATCCAAGTGTCTGACTAATACAGATTTCACAATGAAAAACTTTCAAATTAAAAAATGTGGAAAGTAGGAGAACTTACTCATAGTTTCCTTTTTCAACTATACAACAGTGTTCAGAAGATTAAAAACCAAAACCCAGATATAGAACCAGGATGGTGTATACAGAATGAGATGCTGTCATCCAATAATCATCAAGCAGCAGTATTAATTAGCAGGCATTTTGTAGGATGTGATGGAGGAAACAAAATTCTTCAGGAATAGGGCTCATAAACACTGAATTTCTTAAAAATTAATTGTATAGTTTTGGTTTAGCTATTCTAAACTAATACACATTGTTATAAAATCCTAAGTAAAAAGATCATTATAGATGAATTTCTAGACTGGGTGCATTGACCCTGTTGTGAGGGATAATTAGTATATGTCATATACTTAGAATGAGGCACAAAAAGTAGGCATATCAACCATTCATCCTATTATCAAAACATGAGTATAGTTGATATTTAAAGCCATTGTACTCAATGAGATCACTTTAGTCTAGCAGGAGACAAGGGTCAAAGACAGAGACCTGAGATGACTTTTCTCAGAATAAGTAGCACCTTTTACAGGGTAGGTCTTTAATAAGGCCAATTTCTGTCTATATATGGTACATATTAGAACAGTGATAGAGTCAGAGGAGCCTTAGAGATACATCTAAAACAGATGTATAGAGTTGGGAGGCTGAGGCAGGCTGATCACGAGATCAGGAGATCGAGACCATCCTGGCCAACACAGTGAAACCCCGTCTCTACTAAAAATACAAAATATTAGCCGGGCGAGGTGGTGAGCACCTGTAGTCCCAGCTACTTGGGAGGCTGAGGCAGGAGAATGGCGTGAAACCGGAAGGCGGAGCTTGCAGTGAGCCGAGATCGCGCCACTGCACTCCAGCCTGGGCAACAAAGCAAGACTCCATCTCCAAAAAACAAACAAACAAACAAAAACACAACAATGTAGAGAAACATCATTTTACAGATGAGGAAACTGAGTCCCCAAAATGGTAAATGACTTGAACAAGTCTACATGGTTTGCAGATAAATTAGGTATAGATTCTTTACTTATGAAATAATTATTTGCCCTACAAAATGCTACACTCTAGTTTTTATTTTAGTTACTTACAATACAAATTTCTTATCTCTATTAAATTTGTAAGACTCTGATTTGTACAAAATTTAGGAAAGCATTTATTGCACCTGTATGTAATTTCAGTCTAGACATACCACTTATGATACTAGAAGTTTATCATCTTTTCAATGAATCAGCATTGGAATAGATAAAATGGTTTAGACTGGCAAAATATCTTTAAGAAACACAGACATTTGCCTGGTGCAAACATGATATTCCTAATTAATGTTCTAGTAGTTCTTAAGGCAGTAGACAAAATCCTGATTGCTGTAACTCTTGTATTAGGTAATTTTTAATCATTTGATATTCTAAGTCACAAATGTTTAATCAAATATTTGTAATAAATAGAGATCTAACGCACAGCATGAAGGCTGTCGTTAATAAAATTATGCCATATTTGGGATTTCTGCTAAAAAAATTGTTTAGCCAGAGTCTCTTACAGTGCAATTATTTTCATCAGTCTTCCTGCATATCACTAGGCACTGAGAGCTCTAAAAGGCATCCTGCATCAGTTGCTTGGTAGAGTAGCCTTTTCACCCAGCAGGGCACAGCTCAGTTTAGGAGATATTGAAAGATGACATTTTTCAATGTTGCTTGCTGCTTGCTTTTATTTGAATCATTGAGCTAAATTCTCTAAGCTGTGGGGTGCGTTTTATATATCTTTAGAAAGTGTTTGCCCAGTAAATGACTGGGTGGTGGAAATCTATTTTCTTTTCTTTTCTTTTTTTTTTTTAACCACCTCCTATACTCTGTCCCTGTAGATCCTCAGGAAGCTTTTGCAGGGACCAAATCCCCAGAAAGTTAAAGCTGACAGTGGGCAGCGCTGAGCATTTTCCTAAAGTCAGGACTGTGATTTCCATGCCATTTCTTTTGCCCATTGCTTTTCAGGGAACTAAGGAAAGTGGGCAGGGGAGTGGGAGGGAAAAGTAATTTCATGAGCTATCAGTCACAAGGAAGAGATCCACATATATCAAGATGACATATAACCCTAGTAGTAAAAACCAAAAACGGGCAAAGAACTGGAACATAAAAATCTCAGAAGGAAAAAAATACGATGCTAAATACGCAAATAAAGATGCTAACTTTTGGACTGAAAATTAAAACACCAGTATGATGTCTTTATTCACGGATAAAAACTATCACGACTTAACAATGTATGTTCAGTATTGGCCATGGTGTGGTGAGGTGGGCACTTTATCTCTGTTGGCATATCTTGTATTGGTATAATATTTCTAGAAAGCTATTTAACAGCAGCCTTTAAAATATTCATGCTTTAATCCCATTTTTAAGAACTATCCCCTACCCCAAGGAAATAGAGAGAATGGCAAAGATAAATGTATGACAGATTAATATGGTGCTGTTTGAAACAATTAAAAATTATAAACACCATCAATGTGCAAAAGAATAGTTAAATGAATTATGGAACAGTCATAGGTTGAATTATTAAAGTTATTAAAAATGACATTTGTGAAAAAAAAATTAACAGGCAGAAATGCTCACGATGTAATACCGTATGAAGAAAGTAGGGGACAGGACGAATGTACTACTGAGTCCGTGAAACCAAAATTGCCAACCACTTCCCAAGTTCCGTTTTGAGGAAACCACCCTTAGCAGTTGTTTATATCTAATGTTGACTTAGCCTGTAATAAGACAGTGGTATTACATGATTTGACATGTGCAAATTTAACTCTATGTCTGCAGCAAAAAATAAAATGAGAAAAATAACTACTAAAAGAGTGCTGGCAATGTTGCCTAACATTCCACTAAATAAGTGTGTACCCCTAAGTTAACACGAGATAAGGGTTGTGAATTCGCTGTGCTCTCAGACAATCTCAGTCTCTAAGGAGCTGTCATAGTGGAGGTTCCTTGCCAAAATAATCATAAGCCTAGTGTATAAAGATACAAGTCTATAACACTATCCTTTACATATTATGTCTTTTTTGTGCATACTTTCCCATCAGAATAGCTCTTGTAAAGGTCCCTTAAAATCTCTATGTATCCTAAGTCACTAGATGGTTCTCAGGCTTCGTCTTATTTAATTGTCAACAGCATATGATACTTTTATCTCTTTCTTCTAGATATTTTCAGTTGGCTTCTGGGGACACTATTTCCTCTTTCTTCGTATCTTATTCACTCTTAAGTCTCCTCTAGTCTCTTCCCCTCCTCCTACAATCTAAATATTGGAGGATCTCGGGTCTCAGTCTTTGAACCCTGTCTCCTGCTAGACTCAAGTGATCTCACTGGGTACAATGGTTTTAAATATCAACTATACTTATGTGATAATAACAGGACAAATGGTTGATATGCCTACTTTGAGCCTAATTCTAAGTGTGTGACATATACTATATCATCCTTCACAACAGCACTGAGATTGTTTCTATTATGATCCTCAACTTAGAAGGAAAAGGGAGGCATAGAGAAGTTAAATCATTTGCCCATGGTCACAGCTAGTAGAAAAAAGAGCCAAGACTGAACCTAAGCAATCTGGCTCCAGAGTAGCTGCTTTTAAGCACTACACAACACACCTCCTTGATGACCCCCAAATTATACCTCTATATCCTGCGACTCCTTTAAAATCAAGATTTGTACATTGAACATCTTTGGTTTGGTCATTAAGATGAATTTCAAACTTAACATATCCAATCCCCCAATCTCTTCCTCCTATAGCCTCGTTCAGTAAATGGCCTCTGTCTATGTCAGTTGCTCAAGCCATCCCTGACTTCTCTCTTTCTTTCATTTCCCACACTCATTCCATTAGCAAATAATGTTAGTTTGGCCTCTAACTATACCAAGAATCCAACTGCTCTTTTCACCTTTTCTGTAGCTACTATCCTAAGTCACATCAACTTCTCTCGCCTGGATTTTCACGTTGACTTTATAACCTAAATTCCACATATGTTGAGACTGTACTATGTGCTAAGAAAAAACAACCCCACTTCCATGGCCATGACATATTGGCCCAAGGGTCAGAGTCAAAGCCAATGGTAATTATGTAAAAGTGGACATAAGAAAGATTAAATCCCTTCATCCAATAAGGATGCTCCATGTGTTGTGATGTATACCAGCCCAACCAGATAATAATTTTGGAAGCTATATGATGAAAAGTTGCATGCCAACCAATCCTGAGTTACTTCCCTGGTTCTCCATGTGTTAATGTAAGTTTACTCTTGGAAGCACTGGAATGCTGTCCAGGCTAAGAAGAAAACGTATCATGCTACCTCTCATGCCATCACAACATTGCCATAAACTCTCTTTTAAAAAAGTAATTGCATTATAATACCGCCTTACACTTTTAAATAGTCATAGGGAAATACACAGGAAAATAGCGGAAAAAAGAAGTCAAAACATAAGTAGATTTTTACTCTAGGCACTCCTCTTATAGGTCATTTTATTATTTTTTACTTCTTCATGTTTTATTCTACCTTTCAGAATATCTTATTTTGATAGTCAAGGAAAATGTTAAGAACCAGGTTTAAGAGGGACTATAGAAAGGATGTTTTTGTTTAAAAATGAGGAGATCAAGGTAATTATAAAAGACATTATTATTTACTTGCTAATTTTATTATAAAATTCACTCATTCTACTTTGCAAATACTTACATCCTCTAAGCAAACAAGAATATAAAAATTCCAGATGCTGACTTTTGAATTCATATTTGAAATAACTCTTACTCCTTAGGGGTAATAGAGTTGACTCAAGAGCATTTAGTTCTAATCAGTGTGCCCCCTACTGGCTTTTTCTTCCACGATTCTCAGTTGTTGCATTTTTGGCTAGGGGAGAATATTTTCTGATACTACTATTACTACTAAGAGGTAAGTGAAAAAAATTACTATTCAGATATGTAAAACCAAGAACATCTTAACATTCGAGTCTTTATAACAAGGTTCTATTGGGGCCAAAATAACTTGCTATTTCCTTTAAAATAAATAGGTAATAATGACTACACCAGGCATTTATATGATACCCTCTATAGGCTTTCCTAAACTCAAAGCAATTTGACTTGCCACAGCAATTCCAACCTACCATGATTCACCTGTGCAGCACTCGGCTATAAAATAGCTCTTTGCAGACTGCATACAAATTAACTTACCATCGTCCATCTCCTATCGGGGTTGCTGCAAATTGCTTCCTTGACTCCCAGCCTGTCTGGCCTCGCAGCCCTGTGTTTCAGCATCTCTAGCTCTATGCTAGTAGCAGCCCCAGCATGGCCTCTCTGGGGATATTACTACTGCTTGTGTAAAAGATGAGGAAGGGACAGAGGTGGGAGGGGATGCATTCCACAGAAAAAAAGACAAAGAGGAATAAATATTAGAGGACTGAGACAGAATGTCTAATTGCCATAAGGTAATGATGGAGTTTTTTTCCTGTGGTGGTAAATGGTTTTGAAGGTGGTTTCCAAAGAGAAGTCCAATATGTTTTGAATTATGGAATTATTTTGAAGACAATATTCTATGTGTGGCATAATTTGGGGTTTCCTGGGGGAGAAGGGGAAGGAGATTACATTAGTTTCTTCTTGCACTGCTATAGAGAAATACCTGAGACTGGGTAATTTATAAAGAAAAGAGATTTAATTGACTTCCAGTTCCACAGGCTGTACAGGAAGCATGGCTGGGGAGGCCTCAGAAAATTTACAATCATGGCAGAAGGCAAAGGGGAAACAAGCACGTCTTACAAGGCCAGAGCAGGAGAAAGAGAGAGATAGGAGGAAGTGCCCCACACTTTCAACCAACCAGATCTGGTAAGAACGCTATCAGCACCAAAGGGGGAAATCTGCCCCCATCATCCAATCACCTCCCACAAGGCCCCACCTCCAAAAGTGGGGATTACAATTCTACATGAAATTTGGGTGGAGACACAAATCTAAACCATATAAGAGATTGTCATGATCATTATGCTATTTCTTATTTTGTTTTTAATTATTTCTATTCTGCTTTCTTAATTTCCAAAGATGTTACGAAGTAATAAATGGATTTTTTTTTTAAAACTCCAAGTGCTCATCCAATGTAACTGGCCCAATGTAACTGGCCCCACTCCTACTCCTACTAGGAAACCGGCATCCAATCCTTCCCCTAGCAGCAAGGGCTTCAATTTCCTATTGGCCTCAAAGTCTCCAGGTGTTATGGAGCTGTTTTCCCAGGATTGCTGCAAACAGCAGCCACCTAAGTTCTGGCAGCTTGGCAATAAGAAGTCTTCTTGCTGATAAGGGCATTTTTGCGCTCATTCCAAAAAAAAAAAAAAAGTAAGAGTAATAGGTGTTGTTGTCCCTCAACTGGAGCACTCTGGATCTGTCGAACCCAAAATGCCTCTGCACAGGGTGGTAACAGGTCTGCTGCCTTTGTGGCCATGAGTTCTAGCCAAAAATACCTTCCCTTTCTGGTGTTACCCCCAAGCCTCATAGGTTCACAACTTTAAAAAATTAAATAAGCACATACATACATTTATAGGAATGAGTAATGAAAAAATAAGGATGAGAAAATAAGATGGAACAAGGATTGAAGATGTAAATTAAGTGTACGCCACAAAATTGTACACTCTTGTAACCTAGAAGTCCCAGTTACTTCAGCCCTTGTATTTCACTGTTCTCTTTAATATCCAAAGCAAGAGTCCAGGTATCCATTCCAGGTGACCATAGGCAATCCAGTCTTCCTCCAGGTTCCTGTCTCTGAGTGTTTCTGGAGCTCTGCAGAAAGCTTCCATCTGCCACAGTTCTATCTTGGGGGCTACTTCCCTCCTCAGCTTGCTGTCTCACTTTGGGCAAGTCACTTCTGGCCATCTCAGATCCAGCTTTGTCCTAACTGCTGCTACATTCCCACACTCCTTCACTCCAAACATTAGGGAATTCCACATTTGAGGTCGGTTTCTGGAATGTATACGACTTTACTAAAATTAAGGGAACTATCATGAAGAAGTTGCCACATAGAAAAGGAAAATTTTAAATTGTATATGAAAATGGTCAGTGCCTCTAGAATCCATAGGCTAAACTATGATCATTTAGCCTACAGATTCTAGAGGCACTGACCATTTTCATATACAAACTGTGGATCTCCATAGTCTCTCTTCCCAGCTGTCTCTCCTTTTCCTCAAACTCAGTCTAATGGCAGACTCCAGCTTGCTTCCCACAGAAGAATTTTTCTTCCTCTGATTTCACTCCCTTTTGAAAGTCAATAAACCCGGTCCTCACCGTGGCCCAACAAAAAGGGAAGAACATCACTTTTCCCTCACCCTCAGTCTCAGGCCCGTCTTCCAGACAATAGCATAATAATCTGCACAGACATGAGTCCCCTAAAGAAAGGCAAAGTTTCATATTAATATATAGAGAAATCCAGCTTCCATATTGTCCAAAGTTTTCCATTTTGAAATAAAATTTTTGGCTTTACCTTTGCAAAAGATAAATGAAAATATTTCTCCTAATGAAGAAAATAATCCTCCTCAAAAATGAAGCAGAAAACAGCTGGCAGCTTTAAAATAGCCGCTTGAACTTACTTAGATCAAGATTTCAAAAATATTGACTCAATATTTTTGGTGAACCACAAATATGGTTCTAAATCTTCTAGCAAACCTTGTGGAAGGAAACATGACTCACTTTGTGTTTCAAGGTGTCCCATAAGACAAAAATAAACTTTTCCCATGGCTATGAGAGAGAGACACAGAGAAAGTTGTGTAAAGTAATAAAAACATCTTTCATAATATCTATTAGTTAACATAGCAACAAGCTTTATAAAACTATTTCTTACCATGATCCTCACTAGAAATTGGAGACATCACCATTCAGTAAAAGCAGTTCTATGGAAAGCCAATTTAAAATGGGTGAAGAACACAATTTGCTGCTGATCTGACTTAATCCAGAAGAAGATTGTAAAGAATTCAGCCAGAGGGTCTTCACTTAGCCCCTTATGTATGGCTTCCAAGAATTCTATGAATTACCACAATTGGCACACATGCATACACACACACACATACACACACACACACACCTTCAATAAACATACATGTTAATGTCAATCCATATGTTGAGATATTATCTCATTCTAAGTAAATGTGAGATGGCATAGGATACTGTTGTATATCCTCAGGATTTTAATTAATATAATGATGTCTTATTATTTCCTATTGAACATGCCCTTGTGGCCATTGAACCACATTCACAATTATGGAAACCTTTTTATGTTTCTGTGCTGTCTGGTTTAAATTGGAAAATATTCAAGAAGCATAATATTAATATGCTCTTTGATTTGGCTTTAATAATCAAATTTCTTGGCCCTAACAATACTGAAGGAAGACTTGACATGCTACAAATATATTAGATAGAGGATTTTTTGGAGAAAGTCTTGCTTGGTATTCTACTAAATCTTGCATTTTTCCCAAACATTAAACTTTGTTTTGAAGTATTGGATAAGGTTGCTTATCACATTACCATGCACAACTGGAGAAGCCTTGGTTAATCCATGTGCCTTGGAAATGATTAAGTGAATGTGTGACTTGAAACAGAGAAAGGAATCTGAAGCAATGTGTTATTCAAGTGACATGATCTAGCTCCAGATTCTTCTCATATTTTAAGCACATTCGTAGAGGAATTGGCAGCTATTCATCATTCCTTTCAATATGCAACTGGATGCAACCACTACATTTCTCACTGTAGTTCACAACTGATTTTCAGCTGCTGGGTGCAGGCCTGCACTTCATAAAAGAATTCCTCTTTCTTGAGCCCTATTTTGAAATTTCAAAGGCCCTCACTGTCTTCAAGATGGTGACAAGTTTCTTTGCCAAGAAAATCTCCCCATGAGGATAATCTTGATAGTCTGCTCACAGATGGAGCCCTTGCAGGACTTGGTAACACATCTGGGTTGATGCTTTGATGAACAAAGAGGCTCCGTAAGTCATAATGACTCACTGCTGTCCTCATTGGTATGCTTTTCAGTTAGAGACTCTGCTAACCAACTTGGAAGAAGTTTTGTCATTATCTGCTTAGAAGTAAGACCTCAATTTCATCAGAGTCAGGGCTTCATCCACCTCATTTTCAAATGATTTTATGAAGAAATGAGAGCAAAATTAAAATGTTATCTACTAAGCAGAAGTACACTGGTGTTTTTTGAAGACAAGTCTTGAAAGAGTTGATTGAAGCATCAGGAGGAAATTTCAGTTCTTTGAGAGAGAAAAGGAAAGCTTGTTCAGTATAATCTGACACAAAGGTATCCATTTATGATTTGGTTTTCTCAGTAATACTTTTGCCCGTAGGCAAGAGTAAACTTTCCATTGAAGGCATCAAGTCACCATATGAATGCTAGTTAAAAACAAATAAGGCAAAAACTTTTGGCTGAGCTTTTTTTTTTTTTTTTTTTTGCAATTCTGGAAGATAAAGTTAGACATAGAAAACAAAATTAACTAAGCTAACTCTCTGTAGCTAGAAGTACTTCTGTAAATCGAGGAGAATAAATAAAGCCTTAGAGGTTTCATTATAAGCAGAAATTTAAAGACAAACACTGAAGAAGAGTACCTCTGCTCAAATTATTTGCTTAAAATTTGGAAACACAGATAAAGAAGACTTCATTCCATTGCTAAGATATCATCAATAACTCATACACAGACAAAGCTGACCTTGGAGATCAGGACAAATGAAATGATACAGTGTAAATTCAACCTGAAGAATCTTGAGGGAACTCAAGTGTCTAGAAATAAGCCTGTCCTTGTCTGGCAAAGAGAGATGTGGATGCCACAGACCTTTCTAAACATTTTCGGACATTGACATGAAAATTTGAAAAGTATTTGGGTCAAAGTCATGCATATTTCCATATTCAAGATCATTACACAAATTCCAACTTCCTGTACAGGCCAACAACAACCTCCTTATCTTGCCATAAACCTTCAGAATCAAATTCTACTTTTAATTTTGTTTGAATTTTTGGACTTTTCTCGCAAGTATTCAATTACATTTAGATGAAAAATAAGAATGGGAAATATTAGCTTTTCTGGGCAATACTTCTCTATTCTGTATTTGTGGAGGAAATAAATTTCCAGAGCAATGAATTATATTGATTGAAAAATATGCCTGGCCAACATGATGAAACCCCGTCTCTACTAAAAATAGAAAAATTAGCTGGCTGTGGTGTCTGACGCCTGTAATCCCAGTTACTCAGGAGGCTGAGGCAGGAGAATTGCTTACACTTGGGAGGCAGAGATTGCAGTGAGCCAAAATCATGCCACTGCACTCTAGCCTGGGTGACAGAGCCAGACTTTGTCTCAAAAAAAAAAAAAAAAAAAAAAAGACAAAAAGAAAAAGAAAAATATCATATGTACAAGTTTACAGAATTTTTACCTTAAATTGGAATCTGTAGCTTTCAGCCATTGTTTAAAGGGATTTATGGCTTCAGAAATTTTAAAAATTGCTGATCTAGAGAAACAAGTTGCACAAATTATCGTTAAAGCAGCCAATAAGTGTTGTTTTTAGAAATTAGGATTTTATGGATATTGAGAGGTGGTGATTTGGTGATTTGGGGCGTTCGGCAAGTACATGGAGTTGTAGCTTCAGTGCTGTGTAATATACTTTATCCCCCTTCCCTACCATTACTATGGGTAGGCTCAAAATTCTCATAATAAA
>NW_012104421.1:2491737-2496333 GCF_000951045.1 Mandrillus leucophaeus | reverse complement strand
AGGAAGGAAGGAAGGAAGGAAGGAAGGAAGGAAGGAAGGAAGGAAGGAAGGAAGGAAGGACAAAGTACTTAGATTCAACTATTTAATGCATGGCAGAAAATTCAAACCTGATTTCATAATCCAATCCTTTCCCACTAAAGCCATACTGCTTCTTCAGACTTTCTGAGTTCAAACACAGAGGGACAAACAACTTGATTTTTAATGATTATGCTTATTTCTATAATGCCTTTAATTATTCTTCTTCTTCCCACCTAACCATTCACCACCATCTTTGACCAGTTCAGATCTCTTAACAATCTTGAATTTAGACATGAGGGATTTAAGGAGCTAATCTCCAGCACTACAGGACTGACTTTATTACCGGGGCCTCTGAAAACTTGATTCTTCTCTGATCCCTGTTAGCACTTGCTATGAAATTACTATGGTATAAGGGAATATTTTTACAAGAAGACCCAGGACTGCCAAAATCCTGCTCTGTCAATTATCCCTTCCACTTGAAGTTTCCAATACAGCTGCCATATACAACAAGGATTATTAGCAAAAAAACCAGGTTAATATTATACTACTTGTACTAGGCCCTACTGCTCAAATGTCTACATCTGTTAAAACTGAATTAGAGCACAGAGTTCAGGATCAAGGCCTTAGCAGGAAGTTATCACAAATGAAAACACATCAGCAACCTCCTCTCAGAGCCCTATAAGAGAAGGTGGGTACAGTGAAGAATAGAAATGAGAGGAAAGCTGAGGAAAATGACCTGAGACAGACAGCAGGAAATAGAAAAGAAGGTACCACATGCATACATATGATCTTCTGGTACAACAACCTCAATCACTAGAAATGTCTGTCTGTGTGCTGGCACCTGCCCAGTGAGAGTGAGAACTCCTCCTTTATCCTTCTGAATGATTTGAAGTGAGGAATTAGGCATAATCACCATAATACTGAGAACTCCATCTCCTTCCAAGGCCTTGAGTCCCCTCCCTGGATTGCAGTCTATGGAATGAGATCTCAGAAGTTTCCAAAGCTGAGTAACTGCCTGAATCTCTAAACAATGCATGTTCCTATATTCCCCGTAGTTACTGCCTGCCTTCCTGTTACTACATATTGGAGCTCTCTAGCATCCTTTTAGACCATACCATCCTTGCCACCAGGTTCCACAATTGGACCTGACTCCCAGTGCACCTGGTCAAATGCAGCTTTGGGCCCCATCTAGTCACTAAAATTAATTGGTCCATACACCAAGAGAATCCTGATATATAACAACCACAGGACTATGTACTAGGAGCAAACCAAAGAAGACTACAAAAAAAAAAAAAAAAAAAAAAACTTACAAATTGTAAGTTTGTTAAATATGTTCTTTAACTGTAAGCAGTTTTTGCCACCAAATAAGAAAATTTTGCACATTTAAAAAAATAACCAGTAAAAATGAGCTTACAATAAAATGTAACTTTTCTCCAGATAATATCTCAAATTTTCTTGCCCCTTCCAGAAAAACTATTGTTATTCCAAAAACATTCTATGAAAACACAAGTATAGATAAATAATAATAAAAATACCTCATTTTTACACAAAGTAAAGTATCTTCTATACATAGTTTTAACCTAACTTTTTTCAATTAACAACTAATCTTGTATATTGTTTCATGCAATATATAGTATCTACACACATACACACACATACACAAATATGAATAAAATGGATATTATGAAATTGAAAAACACATTATTAACTGAAATGGCAAATTCACCAGAGGGGTTCAAGTGCAGATTTGTGATAGCAGCAGAAAGATACAGTGAATTTAAAAGTATATCAATAGAATGTATCCCATTTGAAGAACAGAAAGAAAAAACTACTAGTGGAACAACACCAATCTTTCTGTTCTTCAAATTGGATAAATCTAAGCAAACCCAAAGTAGCATCAACATAAAAGGAATTCATGTCTAAACAATTTATAGTCAAACTGCTGAAAGACAAAAAAATCTTGCAAGCAGCAAAAAAAAAAAAACAAAAATGAATTATGTTCAGTTAACAATAATATGAATAATGGATAACTTATTGTCAGAAATAATGGAGGTCAGAAGGCAGTGGAATTACATATTCAAAGAACGGAAAGGAAAGAACTCCCAACCAAAAATTTTATGTTCAGCAAAACTATCATTCAAAAGCCAAACTATAAAACTCTTTGAAAAAAACACAGGTGTCTTTCTTACCTTGGATTAGGCAATAGTTTCTTAGATATGAGAGCAAAAGCACAAACAACAGAAAAAAAATTGAAACTAAAATTAAAAGTTTTGTACATAAAAGAACATTATCAAGAAAGTCAAAAGACATCCCAGAGGATGGGAAAAAATATTTGGAAATCGTATAAGCTGATAAGGGACTTGTAACCAAAATACATAAATAACTCTTGCAACTCAAAAATAAAAAGAAAAATAACCCAATTTAAAAATAGGCAAAGGATCTGAATAGACATTTATCCAAAGTAAATATACAAATGGCCAACAAATGCAGGAAAATATGCTCAACATTATTATCCATGATGTAAATATAAATGAAAACTAGAAGACACAACTTCACACCTAATAGGATGGCTATAGTCACAAAATGGAAAATAACAAGTACTGGTGAGAATGTTTAGAAACTGGAATCCACATACACTGCTGGTGGGATAGTAAAATGGTACAGCCACTGTGGAAAACAGTGTGATAGTTCCCTAAAAGATTAAACACAGGATTACCATATGACTCAGTAATACTACTCCTAAGTATATACCCAAGAGAAATGAAAACATATATCCCTACAAAAACTTGTACATAAATGTTCATGGCAGCATTATTCATAATAGCTAAAAAGTAGAAATAACCCAAATGTTCATCAACTGATGAATCAATAAACAAGATGTGTTATATCTGTACAATGGAATATTATTCAGCCATAAAAAGAATGGAACACTGTGGTTACATGCTATAACATGGATGAGCGTTGAAAACATTATGCTAAATAAAAGAAACTAGTCACAGAAGGCTATGATTCCATTTGTACGAAATGTCTAGAACAGGAAAATCCATAGAGAAAGAAAGTGGACTGGTAGCTTCCGGAAACTAAGGGGAGCGAAAATTGAGGAATAACTACTAATGAGTACAGGGTTTCTTTTGTGAGATGGTGAAATGTTCTAAAACTAGATAGAGTGATGGCTGCAGAACAATGTGAGTAAACTAAAAAAAGACTGAACTGTAAATTTTACCAGAGAGAGTGTTATGTTATGTGATAATATTTCTTTTTTTAAAATTCTCTCCTTCAAAAGTATGGATGAAGTGTAGAAATCCCTAGATGAAGAAAGACTAAGCAAATTCCTTGCTAGGAGACTTACTTTCCATAAATACTAAAGGAAGTCCTTCAGATTGAAAGGAAGTGACACGAGACAGTAGCTTGAATGCACACAAACAAATGAAAAGCACTAAATATGATAAATTTGTGGGAAAATACAAAAGCTCCATAAAGATATTTTTCTTTTAACTTTTTAAGAATATATAACTTTATAATAATTATACTATTGTTGGATTTATGACATATAGAGTTGTCATACATATGACAAGGATAGCACAAAGGAAGAGGGAGGAAAAGGACACAGCTTTTTAATTATCAGGACTCAGTATCATTCTGAAATAGATTATGATAAATTAAGATACACATTGTAATATGTACAGAAACCACTAAAAAATTAACTTTGAAATTATAATTTTTAAAAATCAACAAAAGAATTAAAATGTTACACCAAAAACATTTATGCAATCTGTAAAAGTTAGTGAAAGGAGAACAGAAAGACAAAAAACTATTGTAGTCATAGTCAGACTACTGAAGGACAAAGAAAAAATCTTGAAAGGAGCAACAGAAAATTGAATACTCAAGTACAAGAGAACAAGAATATGAGTAAGAGGTGAATTATTGTCAAAAATAGTGGAGGCTAAAAGATATGAAATAAGAGAAGGCCAAATAGCAGACATAAATCCCATAAATAGACTGGGTGCAGTAGCTCTAGCCTGTAATCCCAGCACCTTGGGAGTCCAAGGCAGGAGAATCGCTTGAGCCTAGGAATTTGAGATCAGCCTAGGTACTATAGGGAGACCTCATCTCCGCTAATAATAAAAAATTAGCCAGGAATGGTGGCACATGCCTTTGGTCCCAGCTACTCAGGAGGCTGAGGCCAGAGGATCACTTGAGCCCAGGTGGTCAAGGCTGCAGGAAGCTGTGCTCCTGCCACTGCACCCCAGCGTGGGTGACAGAGTGAGACCATGTCTCAACAACAACAAAAAATCCCACATAAATAACTACATTAATTGTGCATGAACTAAATACCCACTCAAAAAGCAGAGAGTTATCGGCCTAGATTTTTTTTAAAGAAGACTCAGTTTTGAATGAAAGTGACACATATTTCATTCAAAAAAGCAAATAGGTTAAAAGTAAAATAATGGAAAATGATATACCATACAATGAGTAACCAAAAGAGAGCTAGAGTTGCTAAATTAGTATAAGAAAATATAGACTTCAGAACGAGAACAATTACTAGAGACAGACAGGGTCATTTCATAATGAAACCAG
>NW_012104421.1:2482534-2491687 GCF_000951045.1 Mandrillus leucophaeus | reverse complement strand
TGATGAATTCTATAAGCTACTTAAAGAAAAAATGATGGAATATCAGCTCTTGCCACTTCTTTTTCTCTAATTTTTAATTTTTATGGGTATACAGCCTGTCTCTTATACACATCTAGATGTGTATAAGAGACAGCGTTTGGTGTTCATGTACTTGTAAAAAGTAAAATAATGGAAAATGATATACCATACAATGAGTAACCAAAAGAGAGCTAGAGTTGCTAAATTAGTATAAGAAAATATAGACTTCAGAACGAGAACAATTACTAGAGACAGACAGGGTCATTTCATAATGAAACCAGGGTGAATATGACTAGGAAGATGTAGCAATTATAAATATATACACAACTAAAAACAAAGGCTCAAAATATATTAACTAAAAAAATGAGCAGAACTGAAAAGAGAAATAGACAAAAATAATATCCCACTCTAAAAAATGGAAAGAACAGCTAGACAGAAAACTAACAAGGACATAAAAGACTTGCACAACATCATTAATCAAATTGACCTAACTAACATTTATAGAATATTCCATCCTGTGACTGCAGAAGGCAAATTCTTTCCAAGCACACATAGGTAATTTTCCAGGATGAACCATATGAAACCATATGCTGGGCCACAAAAGAAGTCTCAATACATTTACAAATATCAAAATCATAAAAAGTATGTTCACAAATCTTGATGAAATTAAATTAGATTCACAATAGAATCTTTGAAAAACAAACAATAAGCCTCTAACAGATCAAAGAATAAATCACAAGAAAAAAATTTAAAAATACATTGAACTTAATGAAAACAATTTTTTTCAAAATTTATGGGTCGCATAATGCTTATTATAATATATAATTAGTGAATGCAACTATTAGAGAGAAGTTACTGTTTTAAGCTCCTATATCTGAAAGAAGAAAGTACTCAAATCAATAACTTAAGTTTCAACCTAAAAATGTAAAATAAGGAGCACAATAAACCCAAAACAAGCAAAAGTAAAGGATAAATAATAGAATAAAAATAAATGAAGTAGAAAAATCAAAACACAAAACACAATTTTAAAACAAAACCAAAAGTTTTTTTGTTTTTGTTTTGTTTTTTGTTTTTTTGAGACAATCTCGCTCTGTTGCCCAGGCTGGAGTGCAGTGGGGCAATCTTGGCTCACCGCAACCTCCGCCTCCCAGGTTCAAGCGATTCTCCTGCCTCAGCCTCCCGAGTAGCTGGGACTACAGGTGTGCACCACCACGCCCAGCTAATTTGTGTATTTTTAGTAGACATGGGGTTTCACCATGTTGGCCAGGATGGTCTGGATCTCTTGACCTAGTGATCTGCCTGCCTTGTCCTCCCAAAGTGCTGGGATTACAGGAGTGAGCCACTGTGCCCAGCCTAAAAGTTGTTTTGATGATTAATAACATTGACAAACACTAGGGCAGACTAACCAAGATAAGAGGAAGGACCAAATTACCAAAATCGTGAATGAAAGAGGAGACAGCACTAGCAATCTTAGAAAGAGAAACAAAATTAAAAAGGAATATTGTGACAATTGTATGCTAACAAATTAGACAACTTAAATAAGAGGAACAAATTCCTAGAAAGACACAAATTACTGAAATTGATTCAAAAAGCAATGAGAATTCTGAATAATCCTCTAACAACTAAGTAAATTGAATTGAAATTTTGAAATGTTCCCACAAAGTAAATCCCAGGCTCAGATTGTTTCACTGATGAATTCTATAAGCTACTTAAAGAAAAAATGATGGAATATCAGCTCTTGCCACTTCTTTTTCTCTAATTTTTAATTTTTATGGGTATACAGCAGGTGTATATATTTATGGGGTACATGAGATTTTTTTGATACAGGCATGCAATGCATAATAGTCACATAATGAAAGATAGGGTATTATAGATCCCCTCAATAATTTTTCCTTTGTGTTACAAACAATCCAATTATACTCTTAGTTATTTTTCAAATGTACAATTAAATTATTATTGACCACAGTCACCCTGTTGTGTTATCAAGTACTAGGACTTATTCATTTATTCATTTGTTTTACCCACTAACCATCCCCACCTCCCATCCAACCCCCCAGTACCCTTCCCAACCTCTGATAATCAGCCTTCTACTCTCTATATCCATGGGTTCAATTGTTTTGATTTTTAGATACTACAAATAATAAGTGAAAACATGTGATGTTTGTCTTTTTGTGCCTGGCTTATTTCACCTAACATAATGGTCTCCAGTTCCATCCATGTTGTTGCAAATGACTGAATCTCGTTATATTTTATGGCTGAATAATACTCCATTGTGTACAAATGTCACATTCTCTTTATCCAGTCATCTGTTGATGGACACTTAGGTTTTTTCCAGATCTTTCCTATTGTTAACAGTGCTACAACAAACATGGGAGTGCAAATATAGCTTCAATGTATTGATTTCCTTTCTTTGGGGTATATACTCAGCAGTGGTGTTGCTGGATTTTATGCTAATTCTATTTTTAGTTTTTTGAGGAATCTCCAAACTGTTCTCCATAGTGGCTGTACTAATTTACATTCACACCAACAGTGTATGAGGGTTCTCTTTTCTCCACATCCTTGCCAGGATTTGTTATTTCCTGTCTTTTGGATACAAGCCATTTTAACTTGAGTGACATGACATCTCATTGTAGTTTTGATTTTCATTTCTCTGATGTTTAATGATGTTGAGCATCTTTTCATATGTCTGTTTGCCATGTGTATGTATTCTTTTGAGAAAGGTTCATTCAAATCTTTTGCCCATTTTTAAATTGGATTATTAGATTTTTCTCCCCAGTAGAGTTGTTTGCACTCCTGACATATTCTGGTTGTTATTCCCTTGTCAGATGGATAGTTTGCAAATATTTTCTCCATTCTGTGGGTTGTCTCTTCAATTCATTTATTATTTCCTTTTCTTTGCAGAGCTTTTTAACTTGCTATGATCCCATGTGTTCATTTTTCCTTTGGTTGCCTGTGCTTGTGGGGTATTGCTCAAAAAATGTTTGCCCAGACTGAAGTCCTGGAGAATTTCCCCAATGTTTCCCTGTACTAGTTTCACAATTTGTGGTCTCAGATTTAAGTCTAAACCATTTTTATTTGATTTTTGTATATGGCAAGATATAGGGGACTTGTTTTATTCTTCTGTATATGGATATCAAGTTTTCTCAACACCACTTATTGAAGAGACTATCTTTTCCCCAGGGTATGTTCTTGGCACCTTTGTGGAAAAGGAGTTCACTGCAGGTGTGTGGATTTGTTTCTGGGTTCTCTATTCTGTTCCATTATGTGTCTGTTTTTATGCCAGTACCATGCTGTTTTGATTACTACATCACTGTAGTATAATTTGAAGTCAAGTACTGGGATTCCTACAGTGTTTTCCTTTTTGCTTAGGACAGCTTTGGCGATTCTGGGTCTTTTGTGGTTCCATATAAATTTGGAATTGATTTTTAGGGTTGCTTTTGCTATTTCTGTGAAGAATGTTATTGGTATTTTTACAGGAATTGCATTGTATCTGTAGATTACTTTGGATAGTATGGACATTTTAACAATAGTGATTGTTTCAATGCATGAACATGGAATACCTTTCCATTTTTTGGTGTCCTCTTCAATTTTTTTCCTCAGTGACTTACAGGTTTTCGTCATAGAGATTTTTCATTTATTTGGTTAAGTTGATTCCTAGGTATTTAATTTTATTTGTGGCTATTGTAAATGGGACTACTTTTTAAATTTTCTTTTTCACTTTGTTCAGTTTGGCATATAGACAGGCTACTGACCTTTATATGTTGATTTTGTATCCTGCAACTTTATTAAATTTGTTTATCAATTCTAGATATTTCATGGTGGAGTCTTTAGGTTATTCCAAATATAAGATCACATCTGCAAACAAGGATAATTTGACATTTTTCTTTCCAATTTGGATATCCTTTATATCTTTCTCTTATCTGATCACTCCAGCTAGGATTTCCAGTACTATGTTGAATAACAATGATGAAAGTGGGCATCCTTGTCATGTTCTAGATCTTAGAGGAAAGGCTTTCAGTTTATCCCCACTCAGTATGATACTAGCTGTTGGTCTGTCATATGTAGCTTTTATTATGCTGAGGTATATTCCTTCTATACCCATTTTTTTGAGGGATTTTATCATGAAGGGATGTTGAATTTAACCAAATGCCTTTTTATCAAATGAAATTAACATATGGTTTTTGTCCTTCATTCTGTTGATATCATCTATCACATTAATTGATTTGCATACATTGAACCATCCTTGCTTTGCAGGGATAAATTCTATTTGGTCATGATAAAGGACCTTTTCAATGTATTGTTGAATTTGTTTTTCTAATATTCTGTTGAGGGTGTTTGCATCAATATTCATCAGGCATATTGACCTGTAGTTTGTTTTTGTTTTTGTTTTTTTGTCTTGTTTGGTTTTGTTTTGTTTTTTGCTAGTTCTTTGTCTTGTTTGGGTATCATACTGGTCTTGTAGAATGAGTTTCAAGTATTCCCTCTGCCTCCTCTATTTTTTGGAATAGTTTGAATAGGATTGTTATTAGTTCTTTAAATATTGGTAGAATTCAGCAGTAAAGCCATTGAGTCAGGCTTTTCTTTATTGGAAGACTTTTTATCATGGCTTCAATCTCATTGCTTGTTATTGTTTTGGATTTCTTCATGGTTCAATCTTGGTAAGTTGTCCTGTGTCCAGGAATTTGTCCATTTTTTCTAGATTTTCCAATTTATTGGCATATAGTTGCTCATAGTAGCCACTAATGATCGTTTGAATTTCTGTAGTATCAGTTTTAATGTCTTTTTCATCTCTGGTTTTATTTGTTTGAATCTTTTTTTTTTTTTTTTTTTTTTTTAGTCTGGCTAAAGGTCTGTCAATTTTGTTTAACTTTTCAAAAAAAAAAAACTTTTGTTTCAGTGATCTTTTATATTTTCTTCATTTCTACTTCACTTATTTCTGCTCTGAGCTTTATTATTTCTTTTATTCTACTAATTTGGGATTTCCTTTTCTAGTTCTTTAAGATACACCATCAGATTGTTTATTTGAAGTTTTTCTTTTTTGATGTAGGCACTTATAGCTATGAACTTCCCTTATAGTTCCACTTTTGCTATATCGCATAGATTTTGGTAAGTTGTTTTTCTGTTAGCATTTGTTTTAAAAAATTCAATTTCCTTCTTAATTTTTTAATTTACCCACTGGTCATTCAGAAGAATATTTAATTTCCATGTATTTGTATAGCTTCCAAAATTCCTCTTGTTATTGATTTCTAGTTTTATTCCATTATGGTCAGAGGATGCTTGATATTATTTCAATTTTATGAGTGTTTTGAGACTTGATTTGTGACCTAACATATGGTCTCTCTCTGAGAACGATCCATGTGCTGAGGAAAAGAATGTGTATCCTGCAGTTCTTGGATGAAATGTTCTGTAAATCTCTATTAGAGCCATTTGGTCTAGAGTACAGTTAAGTCTAATGTTTCTTCGCTGATTTTCTGTCTGGAAGATCTGTCAATGCTGAAAGTGGGGTGTTGAGGTCTTCAGTTATTATCATATTGGGGTCTATCTCTTTCTTTAGCTGTGATAATATTTGCTTTATGTATCTGAGTGCTCCAGTGTTGGGTGCATATATATTTAAAATTGTTAAATATTCTTGCTGAATTGACTCCTTTATCGTTCTATAGTGACCTTGTCTCTCTTATAGTTTTTGTCTTGAAATCTATTTCGTATAAGGACAGCAACTCCTGCTCTTTTTCAGCTTCCATTGACATGGAATATCATTTTCCATCCCCTTATTTTCAGTCAGTATATGTCTTTATAGGTGAAGTGTGTTTCTTGTAGTAAAGACTTACTTCTGTCATTTTGTTATTTATTTTCTGGTTGCTTTTGTGGCCTTCTCTTCCTTCTTTCTTTGTTTCCTTCTTATATTCCTTTTAGTGAAGGTAATTTTCTCCGAAGATATGATTTAATTTCTTGCTTTTTATTTTTTGGGTACCCATTGCATATTTTTTGGTTTGAGGTTACCATGAGGCTTGCAAATACTATCTGATAGCCTATTATTTTAAGCTGATAACAACTTAACACTGCACAAACAAACAAGCAAAAGGAAAACTAAGGAATACTGTACCCCATAGCTTCATCACTTCCATGTTTTAATTTTTTATTGTTACTATTCATACCTTCTTATTGTACTATGTCTTGACAGGTTGTTGTTTTTTTTTTATTGGTTCATCATTTCATCTTTCTACTTAAAAGTAGTTTATACACCACAGTTACAGTGTTATAACATTCTGTGTTTTTCTGTGTACCTAACTATTACCAGTGAGATTTGTACCTTCAGATGATTTCTTATTGCTCATTAACATCCTTTTCTTTCTGATTGAAGTACTGTCTTTAGCATTCTTGTAGGACACGTCTGGTAATGATGAAATCCCTCAGCTTTTATTTGCCTGGGAAAGTCTTTATTTCTCCATTTTTGAAGGGTAATTTCACCAGATACACTATTCTAGGGTAAAAGTTCTTTTCTTTGAGTATTTTAAATATGTCATACCACTGTCTCCTAGCCTGTAAGGTTTCCACTGAATACTCTGCAGCCAGACATATTAGAACTCCATTGTTTGTTATTTGTTTATTTTCATTTGTTGTTTTTAGAATCCTTTACCCTTGACCTTTGGGAGTTTGATTATTACATGCCTTGAGATGGTCTTCTTTGGGATAAATCTGGTTGGTGTTCTATTGCCTTCCTGTACTTGGATACTGACATCTTTCTCTGGGTTTGAGAAGTTCTGTTATTATCCCTTTGAACAAATTTTCTATCCTTGTCTCTTCAATTTACCCTTAACTCTTCAATTTACCCTTTTGAAGCTATTCTCTAAATCCTGTAGGCATGCTTCATTGGCTTTTATTCTTTTTTTCTTTTGCTTCCTCTGACTCTGTATTTTGAAATAGCCTGTCTGCTTAAGTCTGCTATTAAAAGTCTTTGATGCATTCTTCAGTATGCCAATTGCATTTTTCAACTCCAGAATTTCTGTTTGATTCCTTTTAATTATTTCAATTTCTTTGTTAAGTGTATCTGATAGAATTCTGAATCCCTTCTCTGTGTTATCTTGAATTTCTCTGACTTTCCTCAAGACAGCTATTTTGAGTTATCTATCTGAAAGGTGACATATCTCTGTTTCTCCGGGATTGATCTATGGTGCATTATTTAGTTCATCTAATGAGGTCATGTTTTCCTGGATCATCTTGATACTTCGTAGGTGTTCATCTGTGTCTAGGGTTTGAAGTGTTAGGCATTTACTGTAGTCTTTACAGTCTAGGTTTGTTTGTGCCTATCCTTCATGGGAAGGCTTTCTAGATGTTTGAAAGGACTTGGACATTGTGATGTAAGCTGCATCTGATTTAGGGTGGACCCCAAGCCCAGTAGTGCTGTGGTTCTTGCAGACTTGTAGAGGTACTGCCTTGATGGTCTTAGACAACATCTGGAAGTATTCTTTGGATTACCAGGCAGAGACTTTTGTTTTCTTCTCTTACTTATTCCCAAACAAATGGAATCTCTTTTTCTGCTCTGAGCCACCTGGAGCTGAGGGTAGAGTGACACAAGCACCCCTTGTAGCCACCATCCTTAGGAGTGTACTGGATCACACATAAAGCCAACACAGCACTGGGTCTTACCCAAGCCGTGCTGTAATCACTCCCTGGCTACCACTTATGTATGCCAAAAGCCCTGGGGCTCTATAATCAGGAGGTGGCAAAGCCAGCCAGGCCTATCTCCTTCCCTTCAGGGCGTCAAGATCCTCTAGGCCCTGGGTGGGTCCAGAGGTGCCATCTGGGCTACAGTCAAAAACCTTAGAACTCCACCTGGTATTCTATTGTACTGCATCTGAGATGGCACTCAAACCATAAGACACAGTTCTTCCCACTCTTCTCTCCCCTTTCCAAAGGCAGAGAAGTCTCACCTTCAGGTCAGTGCCACCTCAGGCCCACGGTGAATATTGCCAGACAATTGCCAATGTTCTCTTAAGGCCCAGGGGCTCTTCAGTTAGCTTGTCATGAATGCTGCCTAGCTTGGGACTCACCCATCATGGGAGTGTGCTCCCCTCTGGCCCAGGACAGGTCCAAAAATTCCATGCAAGAGGCAAGTCCTAGAATCAAGGACTCTAATGGCTACTTGGTGCTCTATTGTCCTGTGGCTGAGCTGCTACCTAATGTGCAAGATAAAGTTTTATTTACTTTCCCCTCCACTTTTCTCAAGCAGAAAGAGTCTTGACCCATAGCCACCACAGCTGGTAATATGCTGAGTCTCACCTGAACCCAGCAAGTCTCAGTGTCTTACCAAGGCTCTCAACAAAGTACTTGAGTATCACTGCTGGTTAGTCAGAGGCCAAGAGCTCTTCAGTTAGTAGGTGATTAATCCTGCCAGGACTGGGTTCTTGCCTTCAAGGCAGCAGGTTCCCTTGTGGCCTAGAGTGTGTCTAGAAATGTCTGGGAGATAGGGCCTGAAAAGAAGGTCTCATGACTGTGACTGGTGCCTTATCTCCCCACTCTTTCATCTCCTCTCCTCAAGCAGAAGGAAGGGGTCTCTTTTTGAGCCATGAGCTGTGCAACTTAGGGTTAGGGGAGGGATGATGTCAGTACTCCCGTAGCCACCCTGGCTGGTGTCTCAGTAGGTCACATGCTCCCCCAGTCCATTGTCTCTGGGCTCAGTTCAGATAGGACTGCCTAGGAGTTGCAGTCTTTGTGGCCTAGACTATGTTTTAAGTTTATTTGATAACCCAGAGCCCTTTAGTAGCCCATGGTGTCAAGGCTTGTAGGAACTTAAGTTCTGACGCTGGGATGGGCAATTCCTTTCTGTCTAAGGCTGTTTTAAATGCACCGTCCACGTGTGGGCATCAGCTGAGTTTGGTCTGGTTTTGCTTCCTGCTATAACAAGGGCAGTACTAAGTTTAATGTCTCTCAGTTGCTGACTCTCACACTCCCCAGAGCACAGAAACGTGTTGGGGGCCACACCGGGGGTGGTGGAGAATGAAAGAACACACACAAAGACAAAGACACACAGAGAACATGGCGGCCGCACTCAGAGCCTCCGCCTCACTTTATTTATACTCCATAAACCTCACGTCAGCAGAAAGAATGCAATGCAAAACAAACTTTCTTTTCCCA
>NW_012104421.1:2477057-2477759 GCF_000951045.1 Mandrillus leucophaeus | reverse complement strand
AAAAAAAAAAAAAAAAAAAAAAAAAAAACAACTGCTAGAAGTAATGTTAGTTTAGCAAGGTTTCAGGATATAGAATCAATATTTAAAACCCAATTGCATTTCCATACCCTAGCAACAATCTGAAAATTAAATTAATAAATAATTTCCATTTATATTAGCTTCAAAAAGAGTAAAATAATTATGAATAAACTTAACAAATATGTGCATAATTTGTATCTGTAAACTAAAAAATATTGCTGAGAGAAATTAAAGATTCAAATACATACAAAAGCAACCTAAGTTTATGAATTGGAAGACTTAATATTGTTGTGATAGACTGAATAATGACCATCAAAAGATGTTCATATCTAATCTGCAGAATAACTTTGTAGATGTAGTTGAGGATTTGGGGATGGGAAGATTTTCCTAGATTACCTAGCTAGGCCCACTGTAACCACAGGGTCCTTAGAAGAGAAAGATAGGAGGGTCAAAGTGAGTAATAGGAGATGTAATAATAATAGAAGCCAAAGATGGGAATGATGCAAAGAAGTGGACACAAACCAAGGAATATAAGTAGACTCTAGAAGATTTTCAGTTTCATCTTCTAGACAGAGAAATAGATTCTCTCCTGAGAGCCTCCAGAAGAAACCTGTTCTGCCACCACCTTAACGTTAGCCCAGTGAGATTGATTTTTGAACTTTTTACTTCCAGAACTGTAAGATA
>NW_012104421.1:2471828-2473980 GCF_000951045.1 Mandrillus leucophaeus | reverse complement strand
CAAAACAAACTTTCTTTTCCCACATGTAACCTTCTACTCAGTTCCTTGTTTCTATATTCTTTCTTATCTACCCGCCTTCTTGGCGCCTACGGGAGTTCATTAAAAGTTCAGTTGGAGATACTGTCCTTGAGCCCTATCTATTCTCAGCATACTGTTTTCAAAGGCCCCTGCAGAAACGCCCTCCTCACCATGCTGCCACTGCAAGGGGATGAGAAATGGGTGATGTCCTTGATTCCAGACTGTTTTTTGTACCTCTTTGGTGTCTCTTTCGGTAATATGAAGTTAAAACCAGGTATTGTGAGTGCTCACCTGATTTTTGGTTCTTATAAGGTGATTTGTTTTGCACGTAGATAATCGTTTATTTGGTGTCCTTGCAGGGGGCAAGGGGAATTGGCAGAGCCTTCTATTTTATCATCTTGCTCTACCCCTCATCTTTTTTTTTAACATTAATTTTAGGTTCAGGGGTACATGTGCACGTTTGTTGCATAGGTAAATTGCATGTCTTGGGGGTTTGATGTACAGATTATTTTGTCCCCCAGGTAATAAGCATAGTGCTCAATAGGTAGTTTTTTTAATCTTCTCCCTTTTCCCGTCATCCACCCTCAAGTAATCCCCAATGTCTATTGTTCCCCTCTTTGTGTCCATGTGTTCTCATTGTTAGGTCCTACTTATAAGTGAGAACATTCAGTATTTTTTTTTCTGTTCCTGTGTTATTTTGCTTAGGATAATGGCCTCCAGTTCCATCCATGTTTCTGCAAAGAATATGATCTCATTCTTTTATATGGCTGCATAGTATTCCATGGCGTATACATACCACATTTTCTTTATCCAGTCTACCATTGGTGGGCATCTAGGTTAATTTCATGTCTTTACTATTATGACTAGTGATTCAATGAACATGTATATATGTGTCTTTATGGTAGAATGATTTATATTCCTTTGTGTATATATCCAATAATGAAATTTCTGGGTCAAATGGAAATTCTGTTTTAATTTCTTTAAGGAATTGCCACACTGATATCCACAATTGTTGAGCTAATTTTAATTCTCACCAGCGGTGCATAAGCATTCCTTTTTCTCCACAACCTTGCCAGCATCTGTTATTTTTTGACTTTTTAATAATACCAATTTTTACTAGTGAGATGGTCTGTCATTGTGCTTTTGATTTGCATTTTGCTAAAAATTATTCCTGTTGACCATTTTTCATAGGTTTCCTGGCAACATGTATGTCTTCTTTGAAAATTATCTGTTAATGTCCTTTGCCTACTCTTTAATGGGGCTGTTTGATTTTTGCTTATAAATTCATTTAATTTCCTTAAATGAATCTTCTTTGTCAGATGCATACTTTGCAGATATTTTCCCCCATTCTGTAGGTTGTCTGTTATTCAGTTGATAGTTTATTTTGCTGTGAAGAATTTCTTTAATTAGGTCCCATTTGCCAATTTTGTTTTTGTTGCAATTGCTTTTGGCATCTTTGTCATGAAATCTTGCCCATTCCTATGTCTAGAATGGTATTTCCTAGGTTTCTTCCAGAGGTTTTAGAGCTTTAAGTTTTATATTTAGGTCTTTAATCTTTCATGAGTTAATTTTTCTGTATGGTGTAAGAAAGGGGTCCAGTTCCAATATCCTTCATATGGCTATCCAATTATTCCAGCACCATTTACTGAATATGTAGTCCTTTCCCCACTGCTTACTTTTGTCTACTTTGTCAAAGATCAGATGGCTGTGGGTGTGTGGCATTATTTCTGGGCTCTCCATTCTGTTCCATTGGTCTACGTGTCTGTTTTTGTACCAGTACCATGCTGTTTTGATTACTATAGCCTTGTAGTATAGTTTGAAGTGAGGTAACATCATGTGTCCAGATTTGTTCCTTTGGCTTAGGATTGCCTTGGCTATTCAGGCTCTTTTTTGGTTCTGCATGAATTTTAAAATAGGTTTTTTTCTAAGTCTCAGAAGAATGTCATTAGTAGTTTGATAGGAATAGCATTGAATATGTAAACTGCTTAATGGTATACTGGAGGTTCTAGCTAGTGAAATGAGGGAAAATATAACAACAGTACCCAGACTGCAAAGGACAAAATAGTACTGTTTTTATCTACAAATGATGTGAGTCTGTCTGTAATTAGAAAATCCTAAATTCTAATAAATCTGC
>NW_012104421.1:2464276-2470807 GCF_000951045.1 Mandrillus leucophaeus | reverse complement strand
AAACTGTAAGATAATAAATCCATTTTTAACAATAAGGTTAAAATACAAACCAGCAATTTTACTCCCAACCCGAAAAGACATGTTAAAATATGCCCACATGGCGGTGGTGGTCTCCGTGGCTCAGTGGACTTAGTCTTTCCTGCCTGCTGGCTCTGAAGCGGCCAGGCAATCCAGATGAGGGGGATTTGTCCAGATGAGGGGGATTTCTCCCCAGTGCAGTGCAGCATACCTGATCCACCATGGGGCAGCCAGAGTGGGCAGCCAATCCACCATGGGGCAACCAGATCTTGGATCCAGTGCCTTATGACTGGGTGGGACCCCCTAACATGCGCTGCCAGACACTTTATACAGGAGCATTTCCACCAGCATCAGGTCAGTGCCCCTCTGGGACAGAGCTCCCAGAGGAAGGAACAAGCAGTCATCTTTGCTATTCTGCAGCCTCCACTGGTGACACCTCCCGGTGCAAGAGGGACCCAGATGAATAGGGTCTGGAGTGGACCCTCAGCAAACCACAGAAACCCTATGGGAGAGGGGCCTACCTGTTAAAATAAAAACAAATAAGCAGAAAGCAACAACAACATAAACAAAAAAGACCCCCACAAAAACCCCATCCAAAGGTCAGCAGCCTCAAAGATCGAAGGTAGATAAGCTCATGAAGATGAGAAAAAAATCAACACAAAAATGCTAAAAACTCAAAAAGCCAGAGTGCCTCTTCTTCTCCAATTGATCACAACTCCTCTCCAACAAAGGCACAGAACTGGGCTGAGGCTGAGATGCATGAACTGACAGAAGTAGGCTTCAGAAGGTGGGTAATAATGAACTTCACTGAGCTAAAGGAGTATGTTTTAACCCAATGCAAAGAAGCTAAGAACTATGATAAAATATTACAAGAGCTGTTAACCAGAATAACCAGTTTAGAGAGGAACATAAATGACCTGATGGAGCTGAAAAACACAACACAAGAACTTCACAATGCAACCACAAGTATTGATAGCCAAATAGACCAAACAGAGGAAAGAATCTCAGAGCTTGACTATCTTGCTGAAATAAAACAGGCAGACAAGACTAGAAGAAAATGAAAAGGAACAAACAAAACCTCCAAGAACTATGAGATTATGTAAAAAGACCAAACCTATGACTGATCAGGGTATCTGAAAATGACAGGGAGAATGGAACTAAGTTTAAAAACATACTTCAGGATATTATCCAGACCTTCCCCAACCTAGCAAGACAGGCCAACATTCAAATTCAGGAATTCCAGAGAACCCCAGTAAAATACTCCATGAGAAGATCAACCCCAAGACACATTATCAGATTCTCCAAGGTTGAAATGAAGGAAAAAGTGTTAAGGGCAGCCAGAGAGAAAGGCAGGACACCTAGAAAAGGAAGCCTATCAGACTAACAGCAGACCTCTCAGCAGAAACCCTACAAGCCAGAAGAGATTCAGGGCCAATATTCAACATTGTTGAAGAAAAGAATTTCCAATCCAGAATTTCATATCTGGCCAAACTAAGCTTCATAAGGGAAGGAGAAATAAAATCCTTTTCAGACAAATAAATGCTGAGGGAATTTGTCATAACCAGGGCTGCCTTGCAAGAGCTCCTAAAGGAAGCACTAAATACGGAAAGGAAAAACCATTACCAACCACGACAAAACACACTGAAGTATACAGACCAATGATACTATGAAGCAACATTAACAAGTCTGCAAAATAACCAGCTAGCATTATGATGACAGGATCAAATTCACACATAAAAATATTAACCTTAAATATAAGTGGGCTAAATTCCCCAATTAAAAGACAAAGAATGGCGAGCTGGATAAAGAGTCAAGACTCATCAGTGTGCTGTATTCAAGAGACCCATCCACATAGGCTCAAAATAAAGAGATAGAGGGAAATTTGCCAAGCAAATGGGAAGCAGAAAAAAGCAGGAGTCATGGTCTTAGTTTCTGACAAAACAGACTTTAAATCAACAAAGATCAAAAAAGACAAAGGAGGGCATTACATAACAGTAAAGGGTTCAATTCAACAAGAAGAGCTTACTATCCTAAATATATATACACCAATACAGGCACACTCAGATTCATAAAACAAGTTCTTAAAGACACATAGTGAGACTCAGACTCACACACAATAATGGTGGGAGACTTTAACACCCCACTGTCAATATTAGACAGATCATTAAGACAAAAAATTAACAAATATATTTAGGACTTGAGCTCAGCTCTGGATCAAGTAGACCTGATATATATCTATAGAACTCTCCACCCAAAAGTGACAGAATATATATTTTTCTCAGCACCACATGGCACTTACTCTAAAATTGATCACATAATTGGAAGTAAAACACTCCTCAGCAAATGCAAAAGAACTAAAATCATCCTTTGGGTATATACCCAGTAATGGTATAACCTGCACGTTGTACACATGTACCCTAGAACTTAAAGTAAAATTTCAAAAAAAAGAACTAAAATCATAACAGTCTCTCTGACCACAGTACAATAAAATTAGAACTCAAGATTAAGAAACTCACCTAAACCACACAACTACATGGAAATTGAACAATCTGCTCCTGAATGACTCCTGGGTAAATAATGAAATTAAGGCAGAAATCAGTAAGTCCTTTGAAACTAATGAGAACAAAGAGACAATGTACCAGAATCTCTGGGACATACCTAAAGCAGTGTTAAGATGAAAATTTATAGCACCAAATGCTCACGTCAAAAAGCCAGAAAGATCTCAGATCAACATCCTAACATCACAACTAGAGAATCAAGAGCTAACAAACCCCAAAGCTAGAGGAAGACAAGAAATAACTAAGCTCAGAGAAGAACCGAAGGAGATAGAGACACGAAAAACCCTTCAAAAAAAAAATAAACAAATCCAGGAACCTGTTTTATGAAAAAATTAATAAAATAGACTGCTAGCTAGACTAATAAAGAAGAAAACAGAGAAGAATCAAATCGACACAATAAAAAAAGATGAAAAAGGATATCACCATTTACCCCACACAAATACAAACAACCATCAGAGAATACTATAAACACCTCTATGCACATAAACTAGAAAATACAGAAGAAGTGGATAAATTCCTGGACACAAACACCCTCCCAAGACTGAAATAGAAAGAAGTTGAATCCCTGAAAAAACCAATGAGTTCTGAAACTGAGGCAATAATAAATAGCCTACCAAAAAGAAAAAGCCTAGGACCAGAAGGATTTATAACTGAATTATATCAGAAGCATAAAGAGGAGCTGGTACCATTTCCTCTGAAACTATTCCAAACAATTGAAAAGGAGAGACTCCACCGTAACTCATTTTATGAGGCCAGCATCATCCTGATACCGAAACCTGGCAGAGATACAACAAAAAAAGAAAGCTTCAGGCCAATATCACTGATGAACATCAGTGCAAAAATCTTCAGTAAAATACTGGCAAATCAAATCCATTAGCACATAAAAAAAAGCTTCTCCACCATGATCAAGTTGGCTTCATTCCTGGGATGCAAGGCTGGTTCAACAAATGCAAACAAACAAATGTAATTTTTCACATAAACATAACTAAACACAAAATCTACATGATAATTTCAATAGATGCAGAAAGGTCCTTTGATAAAATTCAACATCCCTTCATTTTAAAAACTCTCAATAAATTAGGTGTTGAAGGAACATACCTCAAAATAATAAAAGCTATTTTTGACAAAACCAGAGCCAATGTAATACTGAATGAGCAAAAGCTGGAAGCATTCCCCTTGAAAACCAGCACAAGATATGAATGTTCTGTCTCACCACTCCTATTCAACGTAATATTGAAGTTCTGGCCAGGGCAATCAGGCAAGAGAAAAAAATAAAGGGTCTTCAAATAGGAAGAGAGAAAGTCTATTTGACTATTTGTCTCTGTTTGCAGATGACATGACCTATATCTAGAAAACCCCATCATCTCAGCCCAAAAGCTTCTTAAGCTGATAAACAACTTCAGCAAGGTCTCAAGATATAAAACCAATGTTCAAAAATCACAAGCATTCCTATACACCAACAACAGATAAGTAAAGGGCCAAATTATTGATGAATTTTTATTCACAATTGCTGCAAAGAGCATAAAATACCTAGGAATACATCTAACAAGGGAAGTGAAGGACCTCTTCAAGGAGAACTACAAACCATTGCTCAAGGAAATAAGAGAGGACACAAACAAATGGGAAAACACTCCATGCTCATGGATAAGAAGAATCAATATCATGAAAATGACCATACTGCCCAAATTTATAGATTCAATGCTATTTCCATTAAAGTACCATTGACATTCTTCACAGAATTAGAAAAAAAAAAAAATTTAAATTAATATGGAATGAAAAAAGAGCTCATATAGCCAAGACAATCCTAAGCAAAAAGAACAAAGCTGGAGACATCATTTCACCTCACTTCACTGTACTACCAGGCTACAGTAACCAAAAAAGCATGGTACTGGTACAAAAACAGACACATAGACCAATGGAACAGAATACAAAACTCAGAAATAAGGTCACACATCACACATCTACAATCATCTGATCTTCGACAAACCTGACAAAAACAAGCAATGGGGAAAGGATTTCCTATTCAATAAATGGTTCTGGGAGAACTGGCTAACTGTATGTAGAAAACTGAACGTGGACCCCTTCCTTATACCTTATACAAAAAATAACTCAAGATAGATTAAAGACTTAAATATAAAACCCAAAACTATAAAAACCCTAGAAGAAAATCTAGTCAGTGCCATTCAGGAAATAGGCATAGGCAAAGACTTCACAACAAAAATGTCAGAAGCAATTGCAATGAAAGCAAAAATTGACAAATGGGATCTAATTAAATTGAAGAGCTTCTGCACAGCAAAAGAAATTATCATCAGAGTAAACCTACAGAATGGGAGGAAATTTTTGTAATCTATTCATCTGACAAAGGTCTGATACCCAGAATCTACAAGGAACTTAAACAAATTTACAAAAAAAAAGGAAACACCATTAAAAAGTGGGCAAACGACATGAATAGACACTTCTCAAAAGAAGACATTTATGTGGCCAAGAAACATATGAAAAAAAGCTCAATATCACTGATCATTAGAGAAATGCAAATCAAAACCACAGTGAGATACCATCTTATGCCAGCCAGAATGGCGATTATTAAAAACTCAAGAAACAACAGATGCTGGCGAGGTTGCAGAGAAATAGAAATGCTTTTACAGCATTGGTGGGAATGCCAATTAGTTCAACTGTGGTAGACAGTGTGGCAATTCCTCAAAGATTTAGAACCAGAAATACCATTTGACCCAGCAATCCCATTACTGGGTATATACCCAGAGGAATATAAATCATTCTATTATAAAGATACATGCACTTGTAAGTTCATTGCAGCACTATTCATGATAGCAAAGACATGGAATCAACCTAAAAGCCCATCAATAACTAACTGGATTTTTTAAAAATGTGGTACATATATACCATGGAATACTATGCAGCCCTAAAAAGGAATGAGATCATATCCTTTGCAGGGACATGGATGGAGCTGGAAGCCATTATCCTCAGCAAACTAATGCAGGAACAGAAAACCAAGCATCGCATGTTCTCACTTATAAGTGGGAGCTGAACAGTTAGAACACAGGGACACAGGAAGGGAAGCAACACACACTGGGGCCTGTCGGTAGTGTGGCGGGGGTGGACGAGAGAGCATCAGGACAAATAGCTAACGCATGCTGGGCTTAATACCTATGTGATGGGTTGACAGGTGCAGCAAATCACCATGGCACACATTTACCTATGTAATAAACCTGCACATCCTGCACATGTACCTTGGAACTTCAAATTTAAAATACATATATATGTCAGGCCAGGCACAGTAACTCACACCTATAATCCCAGCACTTTGGGAGGCCAAGGCAGGTGCATTACCTGAGGTCAGGAGTTCAGGACCAGCCTGGCCAACATCATGAAACCCCATCTCTACTAAAAAATACAAAATTTAGCCTGGCGTGGTGGCGGGTGCCTGTAATCCCAACTACTCGGGAGGCCAAGACAGGAGAATTGCTTGAACCCAGGAGGCAGAGATTGTGGTGAGCTGAGATCACACCATTGCACTCCAGCCTGAGCAACAAGAGCAAGACTCCATGTCTCTCTCTCTCTCTCTCTCTCATATATATATATATATATGCCCACATGAGTACTTGTACATGAATGTTCATAATAGCCAAAAACTGGAAACAATCTAAATATCCATCAACTGGTAACTAGATAAACATAATGTGACATATCCACATAATGGAAAACTATTCAGCAATAATAAATGAAATATTGACACATGCTATGTTTTTAATACATAAAACTTAATATTATACTAAATGGAAGAAGCAAGATACAAAACACTACATATTGTATGATTCCATTTATATGAAATATCCAGATCATGCAAATTTATTAAAACAAAGCACAGATCCATAGTTGCCTATGGCTGGGACAGGAGGGAAGATTGACTGAAAATTGCTCAAGAGAATTTTGGGGG
>NW_012104421.1:2455425-2464226 GCF_000951045.1 Mandrillus leucophaeus | reverse complement strand
AGAAATGCAAATCAAAACCACAGTGAGATACCATCTTATGCCAGCCAGAATGGCGATTATTAAAAACTCAAGAAACAACAGATGCTGGCGAGGTTGCAGAGAAATAGAAATGCTTTTACAGCATTGGTGGGAATGCCAATTAGTTCAACTGTGGTAGACAGTGTGGCAATTCCTCAAAGATTTAGAACCAGAAATACCATTTGACCCAGCAATCCCATTACTGGGTATATACCCAGAGGAATATAAATCATTCTATTATAAAGATACATGCACTTGTAAGTTCATTGCAGCACTATTCATGATAGCAAAGACATGGAATCAACCTAAAAGCCCATCAATAACTAACTGGATTTTTTAAAAATGTGGTACATATATACCATGGAATACTATGCAGCCCTAAAAAGGAATGAGATCATATCCTTTGCAGGGACATGGATGGAGCTGGAAGCCATTATCCTCAGCAAACTAATGCAGGAACAGAAAACCAAGCATCGCATGTTCTCACTTATAAGTGGGAGCTGAACAGTTAGAACACAGGGACACAGGAAGGGAAGCAACACACACTGGGGCCTGTCGGTAGTGTGGCGGGGGTGGACGAGAGAGCATCAGGACAAATAGCTAACGCATGCTGGGCTTAATACCTATGTGATGGGTTGACAGGTGCAGCAAATCACCATGGCACACATTTACCTATGTAATAAACCTGCACATCCTGCACATGTACCTTGGAACTTCAAATTTAAAATACATATATATGTCAGGCCAGGCACAGTAACTCACACCTATAATCCCAGCACTTTGGGAGGCCAAGGCAGGTGCATTACCTGAGGTCAGGAGTTCAGGACCAGCCTGGCCAACATCATGAAACCCCATCTCTACTAAAAAATACAAAATTTAGCCTGGCGTGGTGGCGGGTGCCTGTAATCCCAACTACTCGGGAGGCCAAGACAGGAGAATTGCTTGAACCCAGGAGGCAGAGATTGTGGTGAGCTGAGATCACACCATTGCACTCCAGCCTGAGCAACAAGAGCAAGACTCCATGTCTCTCTCTCTCTCTCTCTCTCATATATATATATATATATGCCCACATGAGTACTTGTACATGAATGTTCATAATAGCCAAAAACTGGAAACAATCTAAATATCCATCAACTGGTAACTAGATAAACATAATGTGACATATCCACATAATGGAAAACTATTCAGCAATAATAAATGAAATATTGACACATGCTATGTTTTTAATACATAAAACTTAATATTATACTAAATGGAAGAAGCAAGATACAAAACACTACATATTGTATGATTCCATTTATATGAAATATCCAGATCATGCAAATTTATTAAAACAAAGCACAGATCCATAGTTGCCTATGGCTGGGACAGGAGGGAAGATTGACTGAAAATTGCTCAAGAGAATTTTGGGGGATAATGGATATGTTCTAAAACTGGATTTTGGTGATGACTGCACAACTTTATGAATGGCTAAGAATCATTGAATTGTACACTTTAAAAGGGTAAATTTTATGGTATGTAAATTATACCTCAATAAAGCTATAAATAAAAGGTATGCATATTTATGAGGAGATAGCATTGCTCATATATAGATGCTTTTCACACTTAAAAAGTTTGTTATCTAAATGGTGACTACACAATTCAAATGTTCTACTCCTGAACTTTTCCTTGCATTTGAAAATGTTCAAAATATAAATTAGAAAAATTCTTCAAACTTTGCATTTATTGCAGTATAACCTACAAATTATAAAGATGAGAGCATTGAATAATACTGTATGCTACTTTATCATATTAAATGTAATTTTTAAAAATTAACTATTTTGATGACTGCTTAATTTATTTTTAATTATTTTAAGGTCTTTATAAGTGTACAGGCATTTATATAATTTCAGGAGAGCATTCTTATAAAGAACTGAGCATCAGGCTTTTACTCAGAAACATAGCCCTATAAAACATTCATCCTACGAAAAAAGCAGTTTTTATTCTTATGATTTAGATTTCTGGCCCCTTTTCTGGAAAAATAGCCTGCTGGAAATGTGCTAACTGCCTTTCAAATGTTATTCACATATATCAGCTCCTTTTTCTTTTTATTTCACAACGACCGTTAAAGAACTTTCTATATCTAAATTCATTATGGAGACATTCACTTTAAATATCCTTGATTGTTGATAAAATATTATCTCAGTGTTTTGGTCTTTGCAGTTTAGGTTGGTGCCAGCTATATTTATGTCTTCTCAGAGTCATAACATTCCAGACTTAGAAGGACAGAGACGTTTACTTGGAAACTTGACAGAAAGTCTATAGCATAAAAAATAGATGCATTTCTAGGCTATAGCCTACACGTTGGTGAGTAAATTTTATTTTCACTCACATTCATATTTTACAATAATGCACTTCATTTTTAAAATTAGATATGTCTTTTCTTTCCCCCATGTGCTTTATTTCTCTATTGAAATATTCACAAACTAGTCATAAATGTAATAGTAGTACAACGTCTTTCGTTAGCCAATATGGTTAAAACATAGGCCCTATTTTCAGCAGAAGCTCATCATTTACACTTTTAAATTAACTGAGTTGAACAATAGTGTCTCAGAAAAATAATAATTTTTAAAATTAAAATACTGTAAAATATTACTTATATGTTTTACATTATCAGAGACATTTCACATGTGTACAGATGTGTATCCTTATAGGATTTATTCTATGTATTCTTAGTGAGCAGTGAAGAGTTTTCTTCAAGAGTAATTTGGCCCTATATGTGCTTGCTTTTTTCTTGCCTCATTCACTGACTTTAATCCCCAAACACAAAGAAGAGGGAAGGTTAAGATGCAATGGCACGCTACTGGGCAAACCTCCTCCGACAGCCACCCTTCCCCAGGGTCTCTGCCCACTCCGTGTCCCCAGCCGTCTGCACATTTGTCGCTTGCACCACTTCCCTGGCGATGCAGTTGTTTCTTTACATGTCTGCCCCCCACTCTAGGGTGTGCTTCCCTGGAATGCAGAATCCATGTTTTATTTATCTTTGTATCCCCAGTGCCTGGGGTGTCCTTGTCTCTCAATAAATATAGCCTTTGAATAGCAGCTGGTCAGAATTCAGATTATTTCAGGTCAACATTTATTGAACATCTTCTATTTAATAAATGCTCAGGTCAAGTAGGCGACACAAAAATGAGTGGATATAATTCCATTGACCATAAGGAAGTGCGAAACCATTTAAATAATGAAGAACAATCTTTTGTGGTTAGAGAGTTTCTACATTTTTTATCTCACCTACTACCCTTTATGTGAAATTACATTTAACTTATATTTAGGAAGCAAATTTTTAAATTATTCACTTGTAATGCTTATTATAGATAATTACATTTCTATAATTCTAAAATATTAATAATAGCTAACTCTTGCCTAGGACCATCCTAAGTGCTTCACATACAATACTATATATCATTTATGCACAATACTTTACACACACTATATATGTCATTTATATACAATATGTTACCTACACTACTATATATGTCATTTATTCTCCACACCAATAATAAATTGTTGCTTATTTTATAAATGAAGAAACAGAAGCAAGTGGAAGTTAAATAATTTACACAGGTAATAACACAGCTAGAAGATAATAGAGCCAAAATTTGAACCCACTTGTTTTCTCCCCCAGTGTTTAGCATAATATTTTCAGCAAATCTACAATTTAAACCTCTTCCTCTATCAGTGCTTCCTCTTGGTTGGCAAAAATTAAAACAAAACAAAACATAAATTAATGCTTATTTTTGGTTGGTAAAAGCTAAAAAACAAAACAAATAAACCCCTCTTCTGTACAAGTTTAGTTTTGTCTAGTTAACGTGTTTAAATTCAGAAAAATCCACTTGTTCAGAATAGTTAAAATAATAAGGCAAGGGATGATAACACAGTCTGATCTCATACAAGAATTGTGGTAACAAGGTATCTGCTGATGGTTGTCAAATTTGAACAATAGCTTCCTATTGGAAAAGAGAAGTCCCTTGACAATAAGATTCAAAGCTGGGATGAACCTCTGTAGCCATCCGAGGCCGAGAGTTTTCTCTATCCAAACATAAAATGACCCAACAATGACTGTGGGTCCTGTGAAGTCACCGTCTATTTGTTCTGAGCAAATTGGGTCAGTGTTTACTGGTCTGAAGAAAAAATGAAAATAGTCAAAATTACAAGGATTAGGATGGTACAGAAGTGCAAATTGGGTCAATGTTTACTGGTCTGAAGCAAAAATCAAAATCGTCAAAATCACAAGGATTAGGACGGTAAACTACCCCCAATGGGGGTAGCAAAATATATATTGTGCTTGCCTTCTGTGTAAGTTCCCAGTCTTCTCTCCAGTGTGGATAGTTCTACTTATTGGTAATGCATTTGTTATTTTTATTTTTCCTACTTTCCATAAGTCATTGAGACAAATTACCTTAAAAACACATATATGTAAGCACATTTCTTTAAAATTTAAAAGAGAATAATAACCCAGGAGAGGGGGAGAGATTTATATCAGCAACCAATGAGAAGACAGGGTAACGCAATTGAGAGTTTTGTTTAGCATTGAACTTCTTGGCAGACAAGGCTAAAAGAGAAACATTGTAATTATATAGTTTGCATTATCTGGTAAATAATGCAATTTATTCTTTGGAACACATAAATTTTTTCCCAACATAAAATTTCAAGAGAAACTTCCTTCAGGGCTATTTAAGTAATGGGTGATATTAAATTAACAAATAAACAGAAGTTTTATTAAAAGATGCAGAAATTAATACTCTTTGTTACCTTCTGAATGATTCCCTTTTTGTGCCACATATTTACTTGCATTTATATAGCATTAGAGACTTCGTTCTATAAATAGTCCAATATAATAATTGCATAATGTCAAATAATTAGAGAAGCTGTTTTTACCTAAAAATTATTTGAACAGAACCTAAGCCAGATCTGCATTTTTTTAAAGAGACTGGATTTTGCTCTGCCACCCAGGCTGGAGAGCAATGGCACGATCACAGCTCCCTGCAGCCTCGACATTCCAGGTTCAAGAGATCCTCCCACCTCAGCCTCCCGAGCAGCTGGGACCACAGGCATGCACCACCATGCCTCATTTTTTTATTTTTGCAGAGATGGGGTCTCACTATGTTTCTCATGCTGTTACTGAACTACTGGGCTCAAGCAATCCTCCTGCCTCAGCCTCCCAAAGTGCTGGGATTACAGGCATGAGCTACTGTGCCCAGCCCCAGATCTGCATTTCTGTTCCAACACTTAATATAAATAAAAATTGCTGAACACACTTAAATACATAGCCCGCAGACCCTATAAAGCAACCACACAATAGAAACCACAAAACAACCAGCTAACAACTTTGTAATAGGATTAAAACCTCACATATCAATATTAACTTTGAATGTAAATGGTCTAAACACCCCACTTAAAAGGCACAGAGTGGCAAGTTAGATTTAAAAAATAAGACCCATTCATCTGCTGTCTTCAAGAGACCCATCTCACATGTAATTATACCCGTAGGATCAGGGTAAAGATTTGGAGGAAAATCTATCTTGCAAATGGAAAACGAAAAGAACAAGTGTCCTTATTATTGTATCAGTTAAAGCAGACTTTAAACCAACAATAGTAAAAAAGGATAAAGAAAGGCATTGCATAATAATAAAGGGTTCTATTCAACAAGAAGACTTAACTATCCAAATATATAAGCACCACCCAACATTGGCATACTCAGTTTCATAAAACAAGTACTTCTAGACCTACAAAAAGATTTTGACAGACACACAATAATAGTGGGTGACTTCAACACCCTACTGAAAATGTTAGAGAAATAATCAAGGCAGAAAACTAACAAAGAAATTCTGAAATTAAATTTGACACTTGACCAATTGGACCTAATAGACATCTACAGAATACTCCACCTATCAAACACAAAATATACATTCTTCTCATCTGCACCCAGAATATATTCCAAGATCGACCACAGGCTCAGCAATAAAGCAAGTCTCAATAAACTCAGAAAAAAAAATGAAGTCATACCAAACATACTCTTAGGCTACAGTGGAATAAAAACAGAAATGAACACCAAAAAGATCTCTTAAAAACACACAGTTACATGGAAATTAAACAACATGCTCCTGAATGACTTTTGGAAAAACGGCAAAATTAAGGCAGAAATAAAAAAATTCTATGAAACAAATGAAACCAGAAACAACATACCAAAATCTCTGGAATGCAGCAAAAGCAATGTTAAGAGGAAAGCTTATAACACTAAACATCTACTTCAAACAGTTAAATAGATCTCAAAATAATGTTCTGACATCACACCTAAAGGAACTAGAAAAATAAGAACAAACTAACCCCAAACCTAGCAGAAGAAAAGAAATAACTAAAATCAGAGCAGAACTGAATGAAATTGAGACCCCCAAATCCATAAATAGTCAAAAGAACAAATATTGGCTCTTTGAAAGCATAAATAAAATCAATAGACTGCAAAAAGGGATACAAATAAAAGGGATACAAATAGGAAAAGAAGAAATCAAACTCTCTCTCTTCACTGATTATATGATCTATACCTACAGAATCTTAAAGACTCTGCCAAAAGGCTGCTGGAACTGATAAATAACTTCAGTAAAGTGTCAGCATACAAAATTAATGTACAAAAATCAGTAGCATTTCCACACACCAATAACTTTTAAGCTGACAGTCAAATCCAGAATACAATCCAATGTATGATAGCCACAAAAATAAATTAAATACCTAGGAACACATCTATCCAAGGAGATGAAAGATCTCTACAAGGAGAATTTTAAAAGACTGCTGAAAGAAAACATAGATGACAAAAACAAATGGAAAAAGTTCCATGCTCATGGATTGGAAGAATCAATATTGTTAAAATGATCATACTGCTCAAAGCCATCTACAGATTCAATGCCATTCCTATCAAACTACCAATGTCATTTTTCACAGAATTAAAAAAAAAAAAGCTATTCTAAAATTTATATGGAACCAAAAAAGAGCCTGAATAGCCAAGGCAATCCTCAGGAAAGAAAAAGCCAGAGGCATTACATTACCCAACTTCAAACTATAGTATAAGGCTACAGTAAGCAAAATAGCATAGTACTGGTACAAAAACAGACATATAGGTCAATGGAACAGAAAAGAGAACCCAGAAATAAAGCTGTGCACCTCCAATCATCTGATAGTCAACAAAGTCAACAAAAACAAGCAATAGGGAAATGACTCTATTTAATAAATGGTGCTGGAATAGCTGGTTAGCCTTATGCAGATGAATGAAACTGGACCCCTGCCTTTCACCATATAAAAAAATTAACTCAAGATGGATTAAATATTTAAATGTAAGATGTCAAAGTATAAGAATCCCAGAAGAAAACCTAAGAAACACCATTCCAGACATTGGCCTTGGAAAAGAATTTATGACTAAACCCCCAAAAGCAATTGCAACAAAAACAAAAATTGACAAATGGAACCTAATTAAACTAAAGAGCTTCTGCTCAGCAAAAGAAACTACAAATGAGTAAACAGACAGCCTATAGAATGAAAAAATATCTGTAAAACTATGCATCTGACAAAGGTTTAATATCCCAAGTCTATAAGGAACTTAAACAATTCAATAAGCAAGAAACAAATAACCCCATTAAAAAGCAGCAAAAGACATGAACAGACACTGCTCAAAAGAAGACATCCAAGCAGCCAACAAACATATGAAAAAAATGTTCATCATCATTAATCACTAGAGAAAGGCAAATCAAATGAGATACCATCTCGCTCCAGTCAGAATGGCTATCGTTAAAAAGTCACAAAACAACACATGCTGGCAAGGCTATGGAGAAAAGGGAAAATTTATATACTGTTGGTGGGAATGTAAATTAATTAAGCCCCTGTGGAAAGCAGTTTGGAGATTTCTCAAAGAACTAAAAACAGAACTACCATTTGACCCAGCAATTCCATTACTGGGTATATATCCAAAAGAAAATAAATTGTTCTACCAAAAAGACACATGCAATCGTATGTTCATTGCAGAATTAGTCACAATAGCAAAGACAGATTCAACCTAGATGCCCACCAACAGTGGATTGGATAAAGAAAATGTCATACATATACACCATGGAATTCTACACAGCCATAAAATAGAATGAAATCATGCCCTTTGCAGCAACATGGGTGCAGCTGGAGGCCATTATCCTAAGCAAATTAACGCAGGAACAGAATACCAACTATCACATGCTCTCACTTATAAGTGAGAGCTAAACATTGACTCATAGACATAAAGATGGCAACAATAAACACTGGGGACTAATAGAATAGGGAGGGAGGGATGGGAGACAAGGGTTGAAAAAGTAAATATTGGGCACTGTGCTTACTACCTGGGTGATGGAATTAATCACACTCCAAATCTCAGCATCACACAACATACCCACATAACAAACATACATATGTACCTCCTGAATCTAAAATAAAAGTCAAAATTATTGTTTTTTATATGGAATTTCGCTCTTGTTGCCCAGGCTGCAGTGCAATGGCAACATCTCGGCTCACTACAACCTCCGCTTCCCAGACTCAAGCGATTCTCCTGCCTCAGCCTCCTGAGTAACTAGGGTTACAGGTGTGTGCCACCACGCCTGGCTACTTTTTTTGTGTGTTTGTATTTTTAGTAGAGACATGGTTTCACCATGTTGGCCAGGCTGGTCTCGAACTCCTGACCTCAGGTGATCCACCCACCTTGGCCTCCCAAAGTGCTGGGATTACAGGCATAA
>NW_012104421.1:2436642-2455329 GCF_000951045.1 Mandrillus leucophaeus | reverse complement strand
AAAAAAAAAAAAAAAAAAACTGGCTACATATCTTTATTTTTTCCCTTTTTCCTAAACAGATGACAGCATTGTTCATGGACTGGCCCCAGCACTTGAGAAACACTACCACAGGATATATACAGAAATACAAAGACACAGTTCTTGCTTCAATTGACCCTACAGTCAGCTGGGGGAAATAAAATCTAACATTGAAAACATAATAATTGTAAATGATAATCTAACATTAGGAAAAACATTATAAAGTAGAAGGGAGAGATCCCCAGGAGCTAGGGAGCTTAGTGGAAGCTTAGTGATCTGAGCTGTGTTTGAAGAATGGAGAGAGATCGGAAATTTTAGAGGAGGACTGTCTGATAGAAGGACTGTGTAGAATAGATAAAAGCACAATATATACAATAAAGCTATTGGTTCAGTAGCATAAAGCACTCAAAATTTCTACGTTGTAGTTTCATATTTCAGTTTAGTGGAACCATTGTGTTCATTGGTGGGAACATCCCCCCCTTGGAGACTAAGGTCTCTAAACCAGCATAGCTCAAAGTTGCCAGGATAAGAAGCAGAATTTCTGTGAGTGAGATATTACTTGGAATTGTGAGAGTAGCCATTCCTACTTTCATCCCTTGATTTCTGGACCCATGTATTCTGGCTATGGGGACAGCAGCATATAATAACCTCTGATTCAAAGCATAAATTGTTTCCTGTATAATACAGCCCATTCTTTTCAAGTGTTATCTCCTAACCACATCACAACCGAGTCTTCAGTAAGCCATTCTACCTTTCAGTTAGGCTAGCTGTTTCTGGATCATGGAGTATGTAGTAAGACCAGTTCATTCAATAGTTATGATCCCAATGCTGCATTTCTTTTGTAGCCAAAGAGTTTCTTGATCAGACTCAATACTGTACAGAAATCCATGATGATGGATAGCGCATTCTGAGGGTCCTTGGATGCAGTGCTGACAGAAGCATTATGAGCAGGAAAGGCAAATTCTTATTCAGAATATGTATGCTTCCTAGGAAGATGAATCTCTGCCACTTCCATAATAGAAGATGTCTAATGTAATCAGCCTGTCCCCAGGTGACTGGTCAGTTCCCACAGGGAATGGTGGCATACCCAGGATTCCATCTTGGTATCTGCTGTTGGCAGATTGGATACTCAACAGTAATATTAGACAGATAATTCTTCATAAGGAGAAGTTCATGCTGTTAAGCCCATGTTTAGCCTCCATCCCTGCCATGATAGACACTTTATTCATGGGCCTAATAAGCACTAGGGTGGCTGGTGTTACTGATATCCACAGAATGAATAATTGTGTCCCCCTGATTATTAAGAGCCTTGTCTGCAATGGATGCCTGTTGATGAGCATTGATATTGGGTACAAATATCTGCAGTCTGTGTCCATTCAGAGAGATCCAGCCATATACCTCTTCCCCAGACTTTCTTGTTACCAATATTCCAATCCTATTCAGTGTCCTCACTTGACAAAGCTTCAGTGTGACCTGGTAAGGAAACACTATTTAAAGGGCACAGATCCAATTTCAAAGAACAGGCAAAAAGGTGAATTAAGAGCTGAGAGATAATACATTGATAACTGGCATGTCATCCTAACTAGCACATTATGCCCTCCCCTAACCCATCATCTACCAATCCCTTTGAGGGGCACTTCACCTATGCACATTGAAAACACCAGGTATGTGTCTGCCTGAAGGGTTTCACCTTGCTCTTCTTTTACCTAGAATGCTTATTTCCCAGATATCCAGATGACTTGCCCCTCATCCCCTTCAGGTATTTGCCCAAATGCCATCCCCTTAGTGATGGCATCCCTGGACACCTCACACTCCCTATTCCCCTTCTGTGCCTTATTTTACTCCATAACACTTATTGACATATAATGTTATATCTTTCTTATTTTATTTTTAGTCTCTTCTCCAGAAAACAATCTCCACAAAAACAGAGATGCTATTTTGTTCATTTTTGCATTCTCAGCATTTAAAATAATACCTGGCTCAGAGTAAGCTCTTAATAAATACCTGTTATTGAGTGGTTATAGAAAACTTAAATGTTCTTTGTGTTCATTTAAACCAACGGTGATTGAAAAGTCTATGACTCAAAAAAAAACCTATAAACCATTCAGCTGTTCATCAACAGGAAAACTGATATATATTCCCTTATGTACAATGGAAAATTACTCAACAATAAAAAGGAATTAACTCCTGATATATACAGCAACATAGATAATTCTTAAAAAAAAATATGTTGAGCAAAAGAAGCCAGTTTTAAAGGTAAATGCTGTATGTCTCCCTTTCTATAAAGTTCTATAACTGGTAAAACTAATCTAAGATGATAAAAATCAGAGAGAGGGGAAAGGAGCTCAAGGGTACCTTCCAGGGTGATAGAAATGTTGTATTCTTGTTTGGGGTGGAGGTCACACAGAAATATGCACTCATCAAAACTCATTGAATGACACACTTAAAATAAATACATTTCATCCTATGTAAATTTTACCTCAATGAAAAACTTGATAACAATTTAAATGTAAAATAAATATAAAGTTACAAACCAGTCTATAATCCCAATTTGATAAATATCTGTTCATTAAACCAGGAGAAAAACTCAAGGTCATTCCCCAGAAATCAAGTCACAAAAGAGATTAGCTAAGGACCCAGGAAAAGCTCTTGTATAGCTGAACAGGGAAATTGGGAAGTATTAAGTCTCTCCTCAAACATTTGAAATTAAGAGGCCTATAGTTCCTCTTTCCATTTTTAGTGTGGGTCTCCTAATCCTGTTATTTCTTATTATGACTACTGCTGTTCAAGCCTGGATACTGGTTTAATTCTAGAAAGAGTCACAGTTATAAGGATTGTAAATTGTTGAAAGAGGCTACCTAGGGAAATGGTAGTGTTTACCTCCATTACTTTTAAAGAAAGGCTATATACAGGAATATTGTTAAAAATGAGTTATGAATGACTACAATTAACTGTCTATGCAGGGTCTTGGAGTCACAAATTAAATTGTCCTTTAAGTTCCCATGATTTTGTTATGTCTTGAGTTCTATTTTGCATTCTGAAAATGACACACAGTCATGCATCACTTAATGATGGGTATAAACTCTTAGAAATGCATCCTTAGGTGATTTCATCATTGTTCAAACAACCCAGAGTGTACTCACAAAAACCTGGATGATATAGCTTACCACAAACCTAGGGTATATGGTATAGCCTATTGCTTCTGGGTTACAAACCTGTACAGTATATGTTACTGTAATTAATACTGTAGGCCATTGACACAATGGCTATGATATCAGTAGGTGAATTTTTCAGCTCCATTATAATCTTATGGGACTACTCTCATTTATGTGGTCTGTCATTGACCTAAACGTTATTATGCAGCTCATTACTACTATAATTTCTTGAAATTATTGCTACAGTTCAGCTGTGTTTTGGAGCCTGAAGGGAACACTTTCATTAACTGTAAAAAGTCCCTAAATTTCATGATCTTCCTCCATCAATTTCAAACCAACCCAGAATTTGACCTTTACTTCAAACAATTGTAATTATTATTCCTCTCTTTTTAGAATATATTTGCTACATGAATTATATTATCAATCCACTACACAAAAGAATGTGTCAGGTGGTTCTATAAAGAGAAATGCAGAAAAAAAAGAAATATATCATCCAGACTAGAGTACCTAACAGCATTTCCCTGGGTAGAGCAAGAATGGAAGAAGCACTTTGCCATTACACCTAATAGAAATCATCCCTATCCCTGAGCATGTTGCTGAAACAGAAATAGCAACAAGGAAATGGAAAATGAAAATGTCCCTCAGGTAACTGATGATAAAATGAATAGATCAGGCTCTTTGTAACTGGTAAGAAATCTGTACTTACTTGCACCAACTTTTCGGCATAAGCCAATAATGGCTTCCATATATAGGCTCTCATAAACCCTTTTTTTCAAACACAAAGAAAAGATTAATTAGAAAAGATTTTGTTGTCACCAAGTCTGTATCCACACCAGTTCTACACTAACTGTTCTGTTTACTTTCATTTGACACTGTATTTTCAAGCTTACTGGGCCACTGATTTTTTTTTAAGTGTCATCATTTAATATCCTAATGAATAATTAGTGTTTCCCTGACCTTACTTTTGAAATTTCTAGTCTACACAACATGACTTGGTTGATCATTTTGACAAAATCCATTACTAATCACTTGTTTGAATGACTCATATCTGGCTTATAACAAGGTTAAGTAGGTTTGTATAGAGAACTATAACATTCACTGATACAACTTAAAGTAGTTAGTCATTTAAAAACAGCCAAATTACTTTGAAGACATATATTATGGGCTCCTTGTTTAACTTCTAAATGGTACTGGTGTTTTGGGTTACAGTTGGAATACTCTGCTCACTAGACCAAAATCTGGGATTTCTTCTCTTTCTGAGGCAATTAGATTCTGCCTATTCTGAAACCAACCCCTCTGACCATGCCTTGGCATTTCATGGCTCTGGAAAAGCCTGGGTGAGAGAGTACAGACAGGCAAAGATGTGATCTAAATCTATCCCACTACTACAAAGTTCATAACAAACAACAAAATAAACAGACAAAAAAAAAGTCCAACTAATGCTGGATCAGCAATGCTATATTTTTCATTATGCTAGAATATTTTTAATTTGATATGTATCATGAGCAAAATGTTTACTTCTACAGTTACTAACATTTTTATTGTATACATTCTTCTATTCTAAATTTAGCAAGGAAACGCAATTATGATTTGAATGGCATATCTTGGCTCTAAATGGCTTCTTTATTTGGAAAGCAATAACATTGCTTCAGAAGGAAAATAAATATTTGGCATGGTGAAGGCTTGAGATTTTTTTCTCACTACCAGAAGTCTTTGTCCTTTTCTATTCTTTGTCTCTGAATCACTGAATAATTTTAAAGACAATGTTGTCTTCCTAATTAGAAATCATTTTAAACATTCAGTTGGGGAAATAAAAAACCTATGAAGCAGTGTCATCGAGAATCTAATGATATTTGTAGCACTACAATTGTTTGAACTGATTTGATTTCAAATTTATTTAGGGACATGCTTTAAAAATGCATGCTCATTTTTTTCTTCAAGTTTCAATATGGCTTATAAGTGGCCTTATTTTATGTGCTAGCAGGAAGGAGGTATTTCGTGTGGAAAGGATAGTTAAAGAGTGAGAGTGGTGGAGGAATTTTAAATGAGGTATAAAAAATACTGGACTTTATTTTCATGCAGACTTTCAGGAGATGAAAGACACAAGAAGGTCTTGAATGGGCACTATCCCCTGGCAGCCAGACTAAAATGCATAATGTACTTAATCTAGCTAGTGACTAGAATTTCTTACAGTCAGTGCTATGGTTGGAATGATGATGTCCCCTCTAAAACTCATGTTGAAACTTAATCCCCAATGCAATAGTATCAAGAGATGTGGCCTCTGGGAGGTGATTAAGTCATGAGGGCAGAACCCTCATGAATGGGATTAGTACCCTTACAAAAGGGTTCAAGGTTAAAGGGGGCATTCTTTTGCCTTGCCTTTCCTTCCACCAAGTAAGGACACAGTAGTCCTCCCCTCTGGAGGATATTGCAATGATGCACCCTCTTGGAAGCAGAGAATAGCCTTCACCAAATAGGTGTCAATCCTGCTGATACCTTGGTCTTGAATTTTCCAGCCTCCAAAACTGTGAGAAATATATTTCTATTGCTTATAAATTACCCAGTCTTAGGTATTTTGCTATAGCAGGACTAACAGACTAAGACAGTCAGGCATACTCCATTCATTCAGTGTCCTCTGCTTGGCTCTTTGGCTCATGCATCAATGCTGAAATCTTCAGAGTCCCTGTAATGTCCAGTTAGGGAAAGGCAGGAGTCTGGAATCTGCTGGGTCTAGATGATCTGCCACACTGCAGAGCTGCTCAGATGAACTTTTTGTGGCCTTGCTGGTTCCCAGAATGGAAGACTACTGGAAGAATCAGTCAATTTCATTCTACCCTGAAATATACCAATGTTGTTGTGGATTGAGGTTTCGAATGAATGATTCTGGGTCCAACTCGTAGCTGTGTAATTTGGGATAAGTTATATAACCTTTCTAAGAGTCAGCTTCCTGATTTGTAAAATGTAGCTACTACTAATTCTTATCTCACAGTGTTATGGTGAGAATCTAACAAATTAATGCATGTCAAAATCTGACACAATGCCTCATGGCAAATAAACATATCAAATGTGTTAATGTAAAAATATATTAATTCATTAAAAAGGTCCCAGATTCCTGAGGAATTTTTGGAAAGAACTTACTTTCCCTGGGGCAAGGATATCCTGACATATGTGAAATGAAACAACGTGTCTAGCAATTTCTTTCAGCCACAAAACCCAGTATCTCAGATAGATTATATCAGTGGGCTCTACTCAAAGTGGCCTCAAGGCCTGCATGGCAGCCCTGGAGAGATAACTTGGAACTCTGCTGGAAAACTACAAGAAAAACTCATCCACCATGGACTGACTCCTTCATCACCCATCTGCCCCTGCCCTTGGGTGGCCAAGGGAACCAAGTAGGCTGATATTGTTTCAGGTTGTATTTATTTACTCTTCCTCTTATATCAAAAAAGAAAGAAAGATTGAAACTGGAGAATCCAAATACAATAAAATCTCAAACTTTAATAAAAAGAGAATGGAAGGAAATGAACAATTATACCAGAAGAATTAAAGTTTTAAAAAGTTATATATATATAACGTTATATATATATATGGCAGTGTCTGTCATCCAGGCTGGAGTACAGTGGTACAATCATAGCTCACTGCAGCCTCTAACTCCTGGGCTCAAGTGATATTCCCACCACAGCCTCCTGAATAGCTGATATTACAGGCAGAAGTCACCATGCCCAGCTTATAGTTTTTGTTTTTTTTTTTTTAGGGGGAAAAAAAGAAATGTCCTGAGCTTTCTAACAGCTGAGGTAAGGTGGGAAAAATTAAAGATTTTTTAGGTTCCATTCACTACTTAAAAGGCATTGGCCAAACCATGTCAATGCCTTTCAAATCATTCACTGAGTGCTTGCAATATGCCAGGTCCTCTGTTAGATGCTCTTCAACAGCAAATCCTTTAGTTTTCTCAACCACCCAATGTGCTCTTAGGTCTTATCACCTCTGAATGGGGGAAGCTAGTATCAACCACACCTGTGCTCCAAACTGCTCTCTGTGCCCCTTCACATGGTCATTGCAAGTGCACTCTATGGGCTTCATAGAAAGAGAGTCTTGAGAGAGAGGGCAAAGTAGCAAGAAAAGTGACACAGAGAAACAAGAGCTATGCAAACCCTTATACCCTGTGAGTTTCAGGTACATGAAGAAGGTATTGTCTCCATAATGGGAATTTGATAAGGAAAGTTAGATTTCTTGTGTAGAGAGCAAAAGGAGTTCAAGCAAAGGGTTAAAGATTAAAAGGAAGGGTGGGTAAAAGTATGGGAGAGGAGGCCAGTCAGTGTGGGGATTAGTAGGCAGTAGAGGAGAGGGCTGCAGGGTGTCCCTTAGGGATCTAGAGGGAGATTTGCTGAACTTGTTAAAATAGCCCCCTCTAGATTGCAAATAGGATGTTGGGATGGAGCCAGGGCTTCTCTGGGCCTGAGCAGCAAGCAGACCCTCCCCTCTGCTAATCCCATACACAACTTCAGCAAAGCAGCTGATGCTAAATGACCTGCCAACATCTCCTCCCCTTCACATACTCACCCCCTCAAGCAATGTGTTATTTTGTGACACCTGTTCACTTTTTATAATTCCTTGCAGCTGTCCAATCTGCGCACTGTCACCAGATTTTATCCAGTTTTAAAACTCGAGGTCGTTGAGGGTGAGGGAGAGCCAGGGCAGGAACAGGATATGATTTGCCCAGTCCCAATGTGAACCTAGATATGAGCCCCTCTCATTCATGAATTTACTCACAGAGTATTGAGAACAGAAACTCATTTCCTATTTTTAAAAATATCTAATTCATATTCAGGGTTTTGGGGTTTGTTTTATTTATCCTTAATTTTTATTTTGAATTATTATGGGTAAATAATAGTTGTATGGGTAATAAATAGTTATTATTTGTGGGGTGCATGTGATGTTTTGATACAGGCTCACAATGTGTAACCATCAAATCAGAATAATTGGGATTTCCATCACCTTAAGCATGTCTCATTTCTTTGTGTTAGGAACATTTCAATTCCATTCTTTTAGTTATCTTAAAATAAACAATAAATTATTGCTGACTATAGTCACTCTATTGTGCTACTGAATACTAGATCTTATTCATTACTAGATCTTATTCAATACTCAGTTTCATTCACTGTATTTTTATACCCATATTCAGTTTTGTTCAGGATAAATAAACCAATCTACCAAAGTGCCTGCACTTCTAGTTGTAACAGAATCATCAAAGGACCATTTGTACATTAAAAAATAATAATGTTGACCATCATAAAAACCAGGCTGGGCTGTTAAAAATTAATCCCTTGCTGCTTTCTGTCATGAAGCCTCTGAGGAGGACAGTTGGATGGCAGAGGACATGCACATGTGAGAATTACTCAGATGAATCTCAATTTGCAGGAGAGGAAAGGGCCTCAGCTGATGGAAATAGTCTAGACATGTCTTATACATGGGTGATTCCAGAGTTGGTAGCATCCTCTTGGGAAGGATGCTTAACCCTCAATAGGACATTTTAAAGTAGATGATTTCTTCTCATCCAGCTAATGAGCAAAAAAGGTGTCTCTGGGGGACAGGAGTGAGGAACTAGAAAATATCATCTTATTCCCTTGATTGTAAGACAGCAATTTAATGAGAGCTTCGACTTGTTTGTTTGATTTGCAGAATGAGGGAGAGAGGTAGAACGGAAGGAAAACAGAGAGATGCCACATTAAACATGCATGTAGCCTTACTCCCATTCCAGAAATGTAAAAATACATGAAAGTGTACATCTTAGAATCAAGGAAATACGGCAATAAAGCTAATTTTATATATTTTTATATATATATATATATATATTTTTTTTTTAATTACCACTGGTAAGTATTTGCTCTTTCTTCATGCTCATTTGAATGTTCCTAACAAGAAAACAAAACTAGGGTAACTTTTCAGAGCAGCCTTAATTTGCCATTCTCAGGAAGAAAGCACCCCTGCAAATCCAAAGTTTCTAACATATTCATCCAAGTCATCTAGTGGAGGTAAACAGCTCATTTGACTAAAACATTAAACCTAATCAGAGCTTCATATACTTATCTCATCAAGATGCACTATTGGGAGACAACAGACCAAAGCTGATGCACAGCCCATTCCTCAGATGACCCACATGACTCCTCTCTGTGTTGTGTGTGTGTGTGTGTGTGTGTGTGTTAGTGTCCCTCATCCCGGTAGTTTTGTGACAACTTAGAAACATGAAAAAGTTTGTCTCTGTACTTTAACAAAGTGGGTTAAAGCTGAGTGTGTGGCGAGCGAGAGTATAGGAAAGTCTGTCCAACCTGGCAAAGAACTATGTTGAAAAGGTCCCTATATATCAAGAGAAAAGAGCAGGAAAAGCAGGGAGTACAGGAAAGGGAGAAGATACAAGAGAGTAAGGAGGGAAACAAACTGCTCCCAGGACTCACCCATAGAACCAGGAGGAGATTCACTGGAGACCACATTCCAAGGTGCTTCACAGTCTGCCCCGAATTTCTCTCCATCCTTGCTATGGTTTGAATGTTTGCATTCCCTCCAAAATTCACATTGAAACTAAATCCCCAGTGCAACAGTACTGAGATGTGTACCTCCTAGAAAGTAATTGGCCCATGAGGGCTCTACCCTCATGGATGAGATTAATGCTTTATAAAAAGTCTTGAGGGGATGAGTTCACTCCTTCAGATCCTTTCTTCATGTGAGGACACAGTGTTTGTCCCCTCCAGAGGAAGTAGTCTTCAAGGGGCCAACTTGGAAGCAGAGACAGCCCTCACCAGCAACCAGGTCTGCCAGCATCTTGATCTTGGTCTTTTCAGCCTCCAGAACTGAGAAATAAATTTCTGTTGTTTACAAATTACCCAGTCTTGGATATTTTATTGTGGCAGTACACATCAAGTAAGACAACCTTGCCTTTCACTACTCTCTCACAAATACCTCAAATCCCAGAAGATCTTGCTGAATGGGACTGCTCCCTCTTGCCTACACTTGGATATCTCATTCACTTTAGTGCTTTCCTGTCTCTATTTCTCAACCTATGTTAATACCTTCACAGAAGGTAACTCCCCTACTGTATCCAGAAAACATCTTTCTTCTTTTAATGAACATGTTATATGTCACTTCTTCCACTAAGTCTTTGCTGAGCCTACTGTTTTTTGTTTTGTTTTGTTTTGTTTTGTTTTTTTGCAATGCATCATTCTTCTGAAACTACTTCTGTCATATTTTGTGTTATGATCATTTTTTTCTTGCCTTATTTTCCCTGGTTTAATTGCATTCAGAGTAGGCATTTTGTTTTAATCATTTTTCCATCCTCTGAGCAAGGAGAATAGTCATTCAGAGTCATATTCTATATTTAACAGAAAGTACATCAACAATTTAAACCATGGAGGTAATTCACACCTCAATGGGCACATGCCTAGAGAGATCTTGAGTCAATGGACCTGCCCGAATCCGTTTTAAGGGTTTCAGTTTTCCCATGTGCCTCTCATTGAGTGAGCCTCTTACCAAGATAAAATGGATTTTGGTATTTTAAAATATTATTTTTTAGACAACGTGATCCCTACAAGCAAAATAATTACTTCGTCTGCTGCTTAACTGAAAGGAAAAAATCTAGTCTAGTGTAAGAGACAAAATCTGGCTGCTCTGAATTTGTTGTGGGGCAGGATGTAAAACTGCAACTGGGCTATTTCTACCTTCTATGCTGCAGTTAGACCCTACATTCCATATTGAATGAGTCCCACTGAATCTCCACACGTATCACACTATAGCCTAAATCATAAACTAGTTATCAGGTGTCTACTTCCCCAGAGTAGACATAGGCTCCTCATTCACTGGGACCCATTGTTCCCCACCTTAGTCTTGTCAGTGCCCACCTGGCACTTACTGAGCACTTACTAAATTATTTATAGAATTACTCCAGGCAAAATAAAAGGGGAAACTCTAAAGCCTGATCTTGGACTTTCTATTGCTATAAAAGAAATCATTGAGACAATGGGTAACACAATGGCTATTAGATAATAGAACTGAATTGATGTTAACATTTTTTGAAATTTTACTTTAAGTTCTGGGATACATGTGCAGAATGGGCAGGTATGTTACATAGGTATACACGTGCCATGGTGGTCTGCTGCACCTATCAATCCATCATCTAGGTTTTAAGCCTCACATGCGTTAGGTATTTGTCCTAATGCTCTCCCTCCCCTTGCCCCCACCGCGCTGACAGGCCCTAGTGTGTGATATTCCCCTCCCTGTGTTCATGTGTTCTCATTGTTCAACTCCTGCTTATGAGTGAGAACATGTGGTGTTTGGTTTCCTGTTCCTATGTTAGTTTGCTGAGAATGATAATTTCCAGCTTCATCCATGTCCCTGCAAAGGACATGAACTCATCCTTTTTTATGGCTGCGTAGTGTTCCATGGTGTATATTGCCACATTTTCTTTATCCAGTCTATCATTGATGGGCATTTGGCTTGGCTCCAAGTCTTTGCTATTGTGAATAGTGCTGCAATAAATATACATGTGCATGTGTCTTTATAATAGAATGATTTATAAACCTTTGGGTATATACCCAGTAATAGGATTGCTGGGTCAAATGATATTTCTAGTTCCAGATCCTTCAGGAATCACCAAACTGTCTTCCACAATGTCTCAACTAGTTTACACTCCCACCAACAGCATAAAAGTATTCCTATTTCTCCACAGCCTCGCCAGCATCTGTTGTTTCCTGACTTTTTAATAATTGCCATTCTAACTGGCGATCTCATTGTGGTTTTGATTTGCATTTCTCTAATGACTAGTGATGATGAGCTTTTTTTCATATGTTTGATGGCTGCATAAATGTCTTCTTCTGAGAAGTGTTTGTTCATATCCTTCACCCACTTTTTGATGGGGTTGTTTTTTTCTCGTAAATTTGTTTAAGTTCCTTGTAGATTCTGGATATTAGCCCTTTGTCAGATGGATAGATTGCCACAATTTTCCCTCATTCTGTAGGTTGCCTGTTTACTCTGATGATAGTTTATTTTGCTCTGCAGAACTCTTTAGTTTAATTAGATCCCCATTTGTCTATTTTGGCTTTTGTTGCCATTGCTTTTGGTGTTTTAGTTGTGAAAACTTTGCCCATACCTATGTCCTGAATGTTACTGCCTAGGTTTTCTTCTAGGGTTTTCATGGTTTTAGGTTTTACATTTAAATCTTTAATCCATCTTGAGTTAATTTTTATATAAGGTGTAAGGAAGGGGTCCAGTTTCCGTTTTCTGCATATGGCTAGCCAGTTTTCCCAGCACCATTTATTAAATAGGGAATCCTTTCCCCATTGCTTGTTTCTTTCACATTTGTCCAAGATCTGATGGTTGTAGATGTGTGGTGTTATTTCTGCGGCCTCTGTTCTGTTCCATTGGTCTATGTATCTGTTTTGGTACCAGTACCATGCTGTTTTGGTTACTGTAGCCTTGTAGTATAGTTTGAAGTCAGGTAACTGGATGCCTCCGGCTTTGTTCTTGTTGCTTAGGATTGTGTTGGCTATACTGGCTCAGCATACCACCCTCAAGACACCTGATCTCATCTGATGTTATTTATTTATTCATTTATTGAGACGGAGTCTTGCTGTGTTGCCAAGCTGGAGTGCAGTGGCACGATCTCAGCTTACTGCAACCTCCAACTCCCTGCTTCAAGCAATTTTCCTGCCTCAGCCTCCCGAGTAGCTGGGATTACAGGCATGTGCCACCACACCCAGCTTGATGTTAATTTTTGATTAAGCATTATACTGTGATTATTATCAAGTAAGAAAATTCTTTACTTTTAGAAAGCACACACTGAAATATTTAGAAGTAAAGGAACGTCATGTATATAACTTTTTCTTAATGGGTTCAAAATTATGTGTTTGTGAATACACACACACACACCATGTTAATACAGGGAACCTGGGTGAGGGTATTCATAAATTCTTTGTACTATTCTTGCAACTTTTTCTGTAAATCTGAAATTATGTAAAAACAAAAAAGGTATGGGGGGGATCTAAATATTATTATCTTACCTGTGTTCTGCTAAGATAGCCCATACTTATAAGGATTAAGTAGCTCAACCAAGCTTATACGTGGTATGGCAGATCTGGTCTTTACAGAAGCAGATGCCCAGAAGGGACTAGAACTGGAAAAGATTTTACTGGGGAAATTCCTGTTAAAGAGGGGAAGATGCAGGAGTGGGCAGGGTGAGTTTTAGATAGCTGTGCAGCTCTGACTCCTGAGAAGGAGAACAGGAAGGAAGCAGGCTGCCTTTATCCAAGTCTCTGGAGGCCTCTCATCTCCAGCTTTTTGGAGAAGGGGCCTGTGGTTTTGCATGAATGGAAGTAAGCTTATCATTTTAATGTGTTTAGGAACTAGGATATGATGATACCTTTCCTCTGATTAGTGAGCACTCCCTTACATTCTGTGATGAAGTCCTTGTAAATAGTAATCTTATTTTTTAATTCTGAGCCCATAAACTTATTTTCCATTAGCTTATGCAATCACATCATCTTAGAGATATTGCAAAGTGGGCTGTAGTTCAGCACATTACCTAGTTAATTAATCAGGCCTGATATTTTCCCTAGCCAGTTTTTTGGTGCAACAGAACATCAGTCAGATTGCAACTTCATAGTGAAGAGTATCATTCCAGCAATGATAAACCTTTAGATTCACATGGGATTACCAGAAGTCGAATTCTGCATCAAGAAAAGATGAGACATCAGTGGGGAGAATAAGACCAGCATCAGTCACAGGCCCTGAAAGAAGTGTTTTACTTAAAGTTCTCAGGACTTTGTCAAGAAATAATTTTCATAATAACTCAAAAGATTCCTATCATCAATGATATATTTTTAATCTAAGTCAGCACTGTTTGGTCTGTAGGTGACAAGCCATTAAAGGGTTTACAAGTTTAGAATGCAGGCCAAGCATGATTGGCATGGATAACATTCCCCTCATACATAGCTCTTATACTTTTACAAAAACATGCTGATTCTGTCATTATTGATAACATGTAAATACAACTTAAAGCATTACTAAGAATAGGCATTATCACTAGGTTATTCGTCAATCAATAGATGAAAACAGTACAACTTCCAGCACACAATACCTGGTGATGCTTTTCTTAGTTTCAAAATGTACCTTATATTTTAAAATGTTGGGAACCACTGCTATAGATGATGCCTGATACCATTAAATACCTTGCACACTATACTAAGTCCCCAGCATCCTCGGGTGAGGGCTTTCATAAAATTGATATCACGTTCTTTTTTATTAACAGTCCTGTATATTTTCAAAACTTTAAAATAAACACAAAGAATATGTAGGTATAAATGTTATAATTTCAAAGACAACACTAGTATGTAAGTTTTTCTTATCTAAATACATACTAGGATACTTCCTATTTCAACACATGTACCTACAAACTCGTGGCCACGCACATAACCTTGCTTCCTGCCCCTTGTAGGAAAGTTAGGATATACAACATTGTACATTGTTTCAACTTAAATCTTAGAAAATTAATGAGGTTGGCATTTAAAAATTCTGATCTAAGAAATAGAAATACAGGAAGATAATTATTCCTTGGATTAAAAACACTGAAGGCTGATGAAAAGTTAAGATTTAAATCTGGCCTGGATCATTAGACTTCAGAAGTTCTACTCCCAATTATCAAACACAGCATTCTGAGTGTTTTTCAGCCAGTCCTGTTCTCTTCTGTATCTTTCAAGATCACTGGGATATCACATTCTTAGTAGATTCTTTTGAGTACTTCCAAATCCAGCTGGAAAGGCAAAAAATAAATCAATTTACAATCTATAAGATGAATAGCAATAGGGACTATCATAACTAATGTGTTAATTCAATAAAATGAAGGGACTGTGTATTTATTTCTGTATTCTAGATGCAGAACCTAGATTACAAATTCTATGTGATCAAATTTCATTTTGGGAATCAAATTCAATTTTTACCTCAGATTTAGCACCAGCTTTTTCTCTCTGTTTCTGAATCTTCACAGTGCAGTACAAATTGGCATCACTCTGGGGGACACAGAAGTGTAGGCAGTTAAATTGGCTGTTTTCACACCTATATGTAAAGCTTTCCTACATAACAATCATTCAGAAACTATCCACTAAAAAAAAGTTACCATTTTATTTCAAAAGCAAGCCAAAGCCATTCAGAGGTTTTGAAATAAAAAGTATTTTTTCAAAAATATAACATCTTAGAAAAAATTCTGGTTATTCAGTGGAGAACTCCTTTATGCAAATATTAGGCGGGGGTCTAAAATGTGTCTGCTTCCTTGATATTGCAGAAAACATAAATGCTACAACTAAGCTCTTTGAAGGGAATATGCTGAGAACATGTAGATTTGTAAGCAAAGGTAATCTAGTCCAGCATGATTTGAAGGGTCCAGGCCTTCTTTTGTATCACATAAACCTTACGCAGCAATGTAATCCCCTATACACACCCACAGACACATAAACACACGTACATACACACAAATACACACACACATACACACACACACACAGAGAATCCTTAGTTACTTTTACCGTTAATCCATTACCTTGTGTCAGATATATCACCCTGGTGATTTTTTTAATTAAAGTTTTTCTATTACAAATAACTTCTGAAGTCCCTAACTCTTTATTTTATTTATTTATTTATTATTTTTTAAAACTTTTTATTTCCATAGGTTTTTGGGGAACAAGTAGTATTTTGTTACATGAGTAGGTTCTTTTTTTTTAATTTATTATTTTATTTTATTTTTCCATAAGTTATTGGGGTACTGGTGGTATTTGGTTACATGAGTAAGTCCTTTAGTGATAATTTGTGAGATTTTAGTGCACCCATCACCTGTGCAGTATACACTACACCATATTTGTAGTCTTTTATCCCTCACCCCCTCCCACTCTTCCCCCCAAACCCCCAAAGTCCATTGTATCATTCTTAGGCCTTTGTGTCCTCATAACTTAGCTCTCATATATCAGTGAGAACATACGATATTTGGTTTTCCATTCCTGAGTCACTTCACTTAGAATAATAGTCTCCAATCTCATCCAGGTCACTGCAAATGCAGTTAATTCCTTCCTTTTTATGGCTGTGTAGTATTCCATTGTGTGTGTGTGTGTGTGTGTGTACATATATATATACACTGCAGTTTCTTTGTGTGTGTGTGTGTGTGTGTATGTGTGTGTGTGTATATATACACATACATATATATGTGTGTGTGTATATATGTGTATATATATGCAGTTTCTTTATCCACTCATTCATTGATGGGCTTCTGGGTTGGTTCCACGATTTTACAATTGTGAATTGTGCTGCTACAAACGTGTGTATGCAAGTATCTTTTCCAAATAATGACTTCTTTTCCTTTGGGTAGAAACCCAGTAGTGGGATTGCTGGATCAAATGGTAGTTCTACTTTTAGTTCTTTAAGGAATCTCCACACTGTTTTCCATAGTGGCTGCACTAGTTTACATTCCCACTAGCAGTGTGGAAATGTTCCCTGTTCACCGCATCTCTGTCAACATCTACTGTTGGTTTTTTCATTATGGCCATTCTTGCAGGAGTAAGGTGGTATCACATTGTGGTTTTGATTTGCAGTTCCCTGATCATTAGTGATGTTGAGCATTTTTTCATATGTTTGTTGGCCATTTGTATATCTTCTTTTGAGAATTGTCTATTCATGTCCTTAGCCCACTTTCTGATGGGATTGTTTTTTTCTTACTGATTTGTTTGAGTTTGTAGTAGATTCTAGATATTAGTCCTATGTCAGATGTATAGATTGTGAAGATTTTGTCCCACTCTGTGTGTTGTCTGTTTACTTTGCTGACTGTTCCCTTTGCCGTGCAAAAGCTCTTTAGTTTAATTAGGTCCCAGCTATTATCTTTGTTTTTATTGCATTTGCTTTGGGGTTCTTGGTCATAAAATCCTTGCCTAAGCCAATGTCTAGGAGGGTTTTTCCAATGTTATCTTCTGGAATTTTTATAGTTTCAGGTCTTAGGTTTAAGTCTTTAATCCATCTTGAGTTGATTTTTGTATAAGGTGAGAGATGAGGATCTAGTTTCATTCTCCTACATGTGGCTAGCCAATTATCCCAGCACCATCTGTTGAAAAGGGTGTCCTTTCCCCCACTTTATGTTCATGTTTGCTTTGTCAAAGATCAGTTGGCTGTAAGTATTTGGGTTTATTTCTGGATTCTCTGTTCTATTCCACTGGTCTATGTGCCTATTTTTATACCAGTACCAGGCTGTTTTGGTGACTATGGCTTTATACTATAGTTTGAAATCAAGTAGTGTGATGCCTCCAGATTTGTTCTTTTTACTTAGTCTTGCTTTGGCTATGCAGGTTCTTTTTTGTTTCCATATGAATTTCAGAATTGTTTTTTCTAATTCTATGAAGAATTATGGTAGTATTTTGATGGGGACTGTGTTGAATTTGTAGATTGCTTTTGGCAGTATGTTAATTTTCACAATATTGATTCTATCTGTCCATGAGCATGAGAGGTGTTTCCATTTGTTTGTGTCATCTATGATTTCTTTCAGCAGCAGTGTTTTGTAGTTTTCCTTGTAGAGGTCTTTTGACTCCTTGGTTAGGTATATTCCTCAGTATTTTATTCTTTGCAGCTATTATAAAAGGGGTTGAGTTATTGATTTGATTATCTGCTTGGTTGCTGTTGGTGTATAGAAGAGCTACTGATTTGTGTACATTAATTTTGTATCCAGAAACTTTGCTGAATTCTTTTATCAATTCTAGGAGCTTTCTGGAGGAGTCTTTAGGGTTTTCAAGGTAAACGATGGTATCGTCAGCAAACAGTGACAGTTTGTGAAGTCCCTAACTCTTTATTTTGAATTCATTCATCAGATCACAGAGCAGATTTATCCCATTGAAGTTGAAGTCCTTTCCAGCTTACAGATTCTCTGCTTCTCTGGCTCTCCTAGCTAGCCACACAGATTAAGACTGCTGAGAACATGAAGCACCTTGTAGCAGGTAGCAGTTAGAGACTTTGTGAAAAACAGAGCTGGATGAACTGGAGGAATGTTACAACAATGAGGAAAACGAGGCCAGAGACTCTAAAATGCGCCAGGTATTGCACCAAAGATTACAGATAAATAAATCTCTTAGTCTTTGTTAATCTTATCAGATTAACTCCTCAGTAAAGGTACATATTTAAAGATACATTATAGGCCAGTGTGGTGGCTTATGCCCATAAAGCCAGCATTTTGGGAGGCTAAGGTGGGAGGATTACTTGAGGTGAGAGGATGTCTTGAGGCCAAGAGTTCAAGACCAGCCTGGGCAACATAGACTCCATCCCTACAAAAGATTCAAAAATTAGCTGGATGTAGTAGGGTGCACCTGTAGTCCCAGCTACTCACTCAGTAGGCTGAGGCAGGAGGATCCCTTGAACTCAGAAGTGAGAGGCTGCAATGAGCTATGGTTGTACCAGTGCACTCCAGCCTGAGCGACAGAGCAAGAATTTGTCTCTTAAAAAAAAAAAA
>NW_012104421.1:2421235-2435857 GCF_000951045.1 Mandrillus leucophaeus | reverse complement strand
TATACCAGATGTGAAATTGTTATAATACAAATCACAAACTACTTCAAACAATTGCATTCATTCCTTTTTATTCATGCATTCTATGAATATTTATTAAGTGCTACTATGCTACATGCTGGTGGTACATCATGGCGTGGCAGAGATAGGTAGTGATATAGTTTGTATGTTTGTCCTCACCCAAATTTCATGTTGAATTGTAATCCCCAGTATTGGAGGTAGGGCCTTTAGGAGGTGATTGGATCATGGGAGTGAGTTTCTCATGGCTTAGTGCCATCCTCTTGGTGCTGTTCTTGCCATAATGAGTGAGTTCTCACAAGATCTGGTTGTTTAAAAGTGTGTGGCACCTCCCTTGCCCTCTCTTGCTCCTGCTCCTGCCATGTGAGATGCCTGCTCCCCTTCATCTTCTGCCATGATTGTAAGCTTCCTAAGGCTTCATGAGAAGCAGATGCCAGTGCTATGCTTCCTATATAGCCTGCAGAACTATAAGCCAATTAAATCTCTTTTCTTATAGATTACCCAGTCTCAGGTGTTTCTCTATAGCAATACAAACATGGCCTAATACAGGTAGCTACCACCAAAAATTAATGTGTTCCCTTCCACAGTATTGAGATGACCCTGGGAAGTGGCTATTCATTCAGGAGTTCCATTTCTCAAACACCTTTGCACCTTGGGTAGAGCCATGTGAGTAGCTCTTACCATCAGAATGTGTTTGGAGGTAATGCATGTCACTTCTGGGTCAAGGACATTATAAATGGGTGCTTTCTCTATCTTTCTTTCCCCTGCTTGAAGCAGAGGATTCTGAGGTCCTAGGGGATAGTGGAGTAACAAAACAGAAAGAGCGTGAGTCCCTGAATAACCCTGCAGAGGAAAGCCACTCAGCAACTAGGTGAGGCTGAGGAGGATTTAACTGTGCAAAGAAGGAAAGAAAGACAGAAGGAAAAGCACACACAGAATACTCCTAGTAAGAAAGCACATTTGTGAAAAACTAAAAGAAATCAGCATGACTGTTGATTTTAGCAGCTGGTTGTCACAAACCAGGTAAGCCTGGGAAAAGCCATCAAAGCAATCAGGAAATAACACATTCTGATTAAGGTAAAAAATAAATAGGGCAAAAAATAAATGGATAATCATACCTGTCCCAACATGGAATTTACTGGAATTATTAATACTTCATTACCCATTACACAGGCTACCATTATTGTACATATTTCTTTGTTTTATAATCCAGTGTGATGTTATGAACTGGAAATGGTGAAAAGTAAAATATTCAGAAGTAGGAATATATCCTTAGGGATACAAAAGAGCCTATCTGTTAACAAAGTGTTCAAAACTCAACAACCATATATTTGAAAGAATTTAACATGTGTTATATTTCCTTTAATTTAGGAGCCTGTGACTCTTTCGAAACTGCAGGCAAAAGTTTGTGGTTTTGAGCAAAACACAATTTTCTAGGGATAGGTTCCACAGCATACATCTGAGCCTACAAGATTAAAAACTAAATGGATTAGCGTCTAAAAATATTTAAAAGGGATTTTTAAAAGGAAAAAAAGAATATGAGCACTCAAAATGATGCAAAAATAGTAATAAAGTGCTGAATTTTAAGTGAGCTGACAATTCGGAAGGAACAGGTTTTAGGGAAATTGTCCCAGAACCCATCCAATGAACACAGAATCCTTCCAGTTATTATTTCATTAGTACAAGCAATGTATCCTCAGAGGCCAGATTTATATTCCATAACAGATTGGAAAAGGAAGAAATGAGAATTTGAAAAATTAAGTGCCTTGTTCAGAATTTACAGGAGAATCCCAAGGACCTCTTGAGTCACTATTTTTTTCTCTTAATCATCTGATTATTCCCATAAAATTGAATTGGGTGCCAAGAGAGCTCTTACCCTCAGAATTTAAATCTCTTCTGTGTCTTAGGGCCCAATGTTTGTAGTGATTAACTTAATAGGAAAGTTCTCTCCAATCAGCCAAAATCCATAATTCTCCTCTATCTTTAAAAAGAGCAAACATTTTTCATAAATCCCAAATTGCAGACCAATCAGTCTGAGGGATAGTCTTTTAGAATTCTCTGTGAGTTGTATTTTCACCAAATTTCAAGATCACATTTTCCAAACCTAACATAAGGAGAAAACTGTTTTCAGACATTATCTTTTCAGTCTTCATCACTCTTACAAGATTTTTTACCTTTCTGTTAGAAACTGAGACATTATTTGCAAGATTCTTCTCTAAACAGGATTCATTTTTTATTTCATAGACAAGAACCTGTTGCTAAATTTAGCAAGAGATTCCTAATGTCTAAATGTTGACAATACTTTCGTAAGAGAATCACAGCAGCAGTCAAGTTCTAGTAGGTCAAGAAACTGTATTTTGTCATTTTACCCAGGGCAAAGTGAGCCAAAAAAGACTGGTTCATCATGCAGATTATGACCCTGGACACTGGTTTTGATTATTTACCTTGAGAAATATAACTGCCAAATGAACTGGTAGATTCATTTCTGAGGATTAGCACATTCTCTCCAAGTCTCTAAGGAAAGCTCAATTACTGCCTCAAGGTTGTTTGGTAAGCATGGATCTGAACATAGAGAGTTGGATGATTTTGATAGCAAATGTTAACCAAGTTATTATTGTTTTATGAGCTCTCCTAAGTCAGAGGTGGATTCTGGCAACTCATTTCCCCAGTGTATGTGAAAACCACTCCCTATCCTTCCATGAGACTATAACTGGCTTCCACCTCTCACTTTGGAACAGTGTGCTAGTTGCTTACCCCAACATCCATTCTCCCCATTCTTTCCTGGGAACAGAATCTTGATTTTTATTTGGCATATTATCATTCAAAATAAAAAATAATTATCTTTCTCAGTGTGAGATATGACCATATTATAGAGTCTGGACAATGAGATATTGGTGGGTAAGATGAATAACTTATAGCAGACCAATATTCCCAATAAGAACCATTAGAAAAGCTAAATAAAAATATAAAACAAACAACAAATATGTTTAAAGCCATTAAAGGGCTACTAAAGTCACTAGAACTGTAGGAGCTGTCATAGTTCATTTGGGCCTCTACAGCAAAGTACTATGACCTTGGGTAGCTTATAAACAATAGAAATTTATTTCTCACTTCTGGAGGTTGGGAAGTCTAAGATCAAGGAGCCTGAGATTTACTGTCTGATGAGGGCCCATTTCCTGGTTTATAGAAATGGTGCATTCTCCCTATGTCCTCACATGGTGGAAAGGACTAGTTAGCTCTTTATGGTCTCTTTATAAGGGCACTAATCTCATTTATGGTATCTGCACCCTCCTGACCTAATCATGTCCCAAAGGCCCCCACCTCCAAATACCATCACTTTGATGATTCAGTTTCAACATACGAATTATGAGGGGATGCAAACATTCAGAACACAGCACGGATTAAATTTGGAAAAGAGGAAGATGGGCTAGACGTGGTGGTTCATACCTGTAATTCCAGCACTTTGGAAAGCTGAGGTGGGTGAATCATTTGAGGCCAGGAGTTTGAGACCAGCCTGGCCAACATGGCAAAACTCCTTCTCTATCAAAAAATACAAATATTAGCCAGGCATGGTGGTATGTGCCTATAGTCCCAGCTACTCAGGGAGGCACAAGAATCACTTGAACCCAGGAGGTGGAGATTGCAGTGAGCCAAGATCATGCCACTGCACTCCAGCCTGGGTGACAGAGTGAGACTGCATCTCAAAAAAAAAAAAAAAAAAAGAAAGGAAAGTGGAAGATGATGGAGAAGTGAGTTGAGCTGATCATTTGCAACTGCTTCTCTCTGAGTCAGGGCAAGAGGTGGCTGAGATTCCAGCCTTTGCACATACAGAGAGGGCTGCTAACAGGGAAGCCAGTAGAGATTTTGATTGTGTCACGGGGCTGGAGAATCAAAATTAGAAATATCCCAGGCCAAAAACGCTGAGGAAGGCAGGGGCAGAGAACTAAGCCTGACATGTGGCTAGTTCCTCTTTTAACCATTTACCAAATTCTGAAACTAAACTGAGCAGGAGACTAAGGACCTAAGTAAAAAGCCTCTGGAAAACAGAACAGAGTTTTCAGCTAAGAGGCAAGGATTAGAACTCAGGACCTTCCACGTGCCCAGAAAATACATCAGGCTCTTCGCTGAAAGTCCTAGACGGATACACCTTAGGAGCAAAGAATAATAGAAGTAGGCAGACACTTACTGAAACTGAAGTGGCTAAACAGAGTAAGATTATCAGACCTAATTTTTTTCTGTCGGAAAAAAATGGTGAATACTTTCTGGAAGGAGATAAAATTATCTGGAGGCTATCTAGTAATAAACAATATCTGGCATGCACTCAAATTTATTACACACTCCAAAAGATAGAACCATATGACACAAAATGAAGAGAAAAATTAGACAACAGATGTAGAACTACAGGTGGTTCTTATAGTGGAGTTATCGAAGATTTTTAAATAGCAAGATTAATATGTTGGAGAAAACAGACAAAAAGATAAAGAAATGTACTATATAATTAGAATTCATAAAAAGAATCAAATGAAAGTTCTAGGACTAAAAAACATAATACCCAAAAGTAAGAATTCAAATCATGGGTTTAACAAGAGACTAGAGATAGCAATAAAGAGCATTAGTGAAGTAGAAGACAGACTGCTGGGAAAAACCTAGAGTGATGCACTAAGAGAAAACAGGATATAAAATTTAGAAGAATGTACGATACACATAATAAAAAGTTTAACATAAATTTAATTGGATTCCCAAAAGAAGAGAAAAAAGAATATGGGGGAAAATGGAAGAACTTTTGAAGGATTGAAGAATTTCCAAAAGTGATTTAAAAAAATAGAAATCATTCCCAGAGCAGCTAAGAAAAAATAGTATGTTATCTTCAAATACAACAACAATAACAACAATTAAATGGAAGATAATTTCTCAACAGAACTTCTGAAAGCCAGACAATAATGAGATGGTGTATTGAAAGATATTAAAGAAAATTACTTTTAGTCTCAAACTGTATATTCAGTGAAATTATTCTTCAAAAATGAAGGCAAAATAAAGATGTTTTCAAATAAACAAAACAGAATTTTTATCAGCAAACCTGCACTAAGAGAAATACTAAAGAAAGTTTTTCAGCCAGAAAGAAAACTATTCCAGATTGAAACACAGAAAGGGAGGCAGTAAAACAATGAAAAAGATTGTAAAAATGAAATATTGAGCATACAAAGCAATAATAATGTCTTACAAGGTTTAAAATATGTATAGAAATAAAATATAAAAGTTAGCAGGGGGATAATTAAGTTAAAAGTATCTAAAGTTTTAATGTTATCAGAAGAGTGGTAAAAGATAATCCATATTTGACTAAAATTAATCAAGGCTGCGTGCTGAAATTAACCTCTGAAAAAATGGTAAAAAATAAATGTAAAAATAAAAGTTAATAGAGGCTAGGCACAGCAGCTGATGCCTGCAGTCCCAACACTCTGGAAGGCTGAGGTAAATGGAGTAATAAAAATTATTTGATTAATTCCAAAGAAAGCAGGAAAAGAAAGAAAAAGATAGAAAAATAGGTAAAATAGCAAGTTGATATATCAAACCAAATATAACTGTAATTACACTACATGTAAATGAACCCATTGCAAATTTAAGTTCAATAATGTAACTGAAATAAACACTCCAAATATTTCGTTTTAGTTTGGTGTGCTATAACAAAGTACCATAGACTGGATGGCTTCTAAACAGCAGAATTTATTTCTCACAGTCTAGGGGCTGGAAGCCTGAGATCAGGGTGCCAGTATGTTTGGGCTCTGTTGAGGGTCCCCTTCTGGGTTGTGGACTGTCAACTTCTCATTGTATGGCAGAAAGAGAGGCAGCTAGCTCTTCAGCCTCTTCTTATAAAGGCACTAATCTCATTCATGAGGGTTCCCCCTCACGTCCTAATTACCTCCCAAGTCCCCATCCTCAATAACATCAATTTCAGCATATGAATTTTGTGGGGCAAATGAGCATTCAGTCCATAACTTATTTGAAAGATACATAGCAGATTGTTCACTATTGCACCTCTGGGGAGTGAAAGGGGTTGTGGGGAGAATAAGAATTTTATTTTCAAAAATTTCAGTTGTTAGAAATGTTCCCATTATGTTTTATTTTCAAATTTAAAAGAATAAAAATGTGATTAATATTTTATATACCTATTTTTCTAGTCAACTATGCTACAAATTTTGTACATTTCTTTCTTTGGACCTCACACATTTTTTAAGATTATCCTCAATATTGGTTATTACATAGTTTTTAAAGTTATTATGATAAACTATCATTGTCCATTTTGTTTTTTAACAAGTTACTGGTTGTATACAAAAGAGCTATGGATTTTATCATGGTTTTTCTTATAACCGGCTACTTTAGTGGATGCATTAACTGAATCAGCTCTCCTCTTTCAGACATGAAAGTAAGTTAGTACCTTGGAACACATAGATGTACCCTCTTTTTACATAGTTATGGAAATGTGTAACACTGATGGACTGTGGGAACCCATTTCCTCCAGTGACCATTAGAGCCGATCAGTTCTTCATGTTCTTGATACAGTTCCTGTTTTGTCTCGAACTGTTTGGCTTAATCACAGTTCCTTGTGTTATTGCCTATTTACACAGGTTTTTCTTTTAAAAAGACTAGTCTTTAAAAACAGACACTTTATTAACAGATAAAATAAAATACCTGCAAATATTAACCTTACCCGCTCCACCTGGCAGTTCACTCTTACGCACTGAGGACCCTCTGCTGTGGATGTCCAAACTTCCAGTGGCTGGGGTATCTGTTCTCCTGAGACTGTGCCTTGCATGAGCACAGGTGCTCCTCGGGGACCTGGGGGTGTCCAGCTTACCTCAATAGTCCCTGGAACCACCTCTCCCCTCTTTTAGGCTTCATTAGACCACTTACTCTCTCTGAGTTAAATTTCTCCGTGCTGCTTGCTATGGTTCCAGCCAGCAGTGTGGTCTCTATGCCCCAAGAGATAGATCAGAGTTTCCCAAACTGTGAAATAGTCTACAGACTGTTCATTGTGAAGTGGCTACCTTGTCCGGGGTATATACCCGGGGTTTGTTGTTTGGCACCAGGAAAATTTAGGACACGGACGCACACGAGGAGTTTAGGAGTGGAGGTTATTAGGTAGAAGAAAAGTGAAAGTAAAACAGCTCTCTCTATAGAGAGAGGGAACTTCCGAGAGGAAAGACCAGCAGGTGGCTGATGCAAGTTATAGTCAGGTTTGAGGAGGTGGTGTCTGATTTACATAGGACTCGATCAGGTATGCCATTTACATAGTGCAGGGGAAGGCTGGCTGCCCCACCCTAATCTTATTATGAAAATCAACTTTCCCCTTAGCTCCTGCCATCTTGTCCGCTCCTTACTGTACATGTGGCTGACAAAGAGAGGGGAAGACAGCCGCCATCTTGAACATGATTAGCACAACTGCAGGCATCTATGTCTGCAGCTCGATTTTATAGGCTGCTGTTGTTAGAAAGGAAAATGATTTGGGGCTGCTTTTCATTAAAAAAATCCTTACGGAGGGCTTCCATACCCTCACTATCTGCCTACGTAATGTCTTTTTAACTCCAGTATCATTTGGTATACTGAGAAAATAATCTTACACCAGGTACATTAGTTTTGTAAATCCTTAACATTTTAACGCTTTTATTTATTTTTACTCCATTGCATCTCAGAGCATTTAATCTGTACCTGTGTAATTTTTTTAAAAATCCAACAGATTTTGTTGTTTTGTTTTGTTTTTTCTAAATCCATTGTTGATGGATTTTAAAAAATATATATAGATATTAGAAAGAAAACCAAAACTATCATATCGTTCCATCACCCAGATAACTCCTGGGGACATATAAAAAAATTAAAGTTATACATGTACATGATTAAAAAGTTAACAACAGGAAAACAAAAGCCAAATGTATACTCATTAACTCATTTATTTGCAAATATGTAACCAGAGGTTATGACTGGACCAGAAGTAAGATTCAGATGCTGCAACCTTTGGAGATTGGGGCCCATCCTCAATAAGTCTTTATTGTGATCTAGACATTAAATAATCTTGAAATGTTCATTTCTGTAAGAAAACATTTTAAATGGTCCATTTGTAAGGCATGGTAAATCTAAGCACTGGCAGCCAGCCTGCAGATGTAACAAATCACATGGCTCATGCTCCTAGATGGTCATATTAAGCGAACAGAATGTAGAGGAGGGGTCAGCCCATAAAAGGGAAGAAAGTTTCTTTACTGGGAAATCAAAACTTAAGCAGGGAAGGGGACTGGGGTATAACCTTATAAGGGGGATAATGAAACTTAGGCGATGTGGGGGAAGACTGCAACCCCATAGTGCTCTACCAGTGAGGAACTGGGGGAGGGACTTGTGTGCTAGGAGATAAATTACCTGTTGTAGCTGCCCTGGATGTGCCTGCCAACCAGACATCCATCAGATCTTGCAAGACCGCTATTAAAAGTCTCACTTTTCGCTATTCTTTGTGCTTCTGAGTCCATTCTTTGGATTTGGACGGGTGAGCATTTTTCTCACAATTTCCCATACTGAATCAGAAAACTCTTGTTCTTACACTTGTTAACTGTTGTTCTCAGAACAAAGAATTCTATAGTCAAATACTCTGTAAATGTCACCCATTTCTTTCATGGGACATAAAGTAAGTTCTAATTCATTACTCACATGCCTTTTAAAAGCAGATGCATGTTCTTTAAATTTATCAGAGATGAGAAAGAATACTGCAGTTAATTCAAGTATATCTGTGTCATCTGGTAATGCTTACACTACCATACTGGTTTTATTTCAGGCACCTTCCAGCACAATCTATATTTAACTACAAGGAACAGTGGCTATTTCTTAGGAGCCTAAAGCAAGATCCAGAAAGAACTCAAAAAGATTACTCAGTAACTCCCCATCTGTAAGGAGTCCTTGGGGAGCAGAACCCAAATTATCCATCTTTCCCCACAATTGTCTTTCCCCACAGTGCCTTGCATTTAGAATTTGTTCCATAAGTCTTCTCTGAATTAACTGAAAGGAATAACCATTTAGAAGGGATGACTTATACCTTGAAGATAAGATGTTTCAGGTGGATCATTGTGCTTTTTCTTCTTCAGAAAACAAACAAACAAACAAAAAACGGGTGGGGCGGGTTCTGAGGCTCTGACCCTGAACAAATGAAGAATCAGAGTCACAATGCTAGAACTGGTATAAACTAGCCCTTACACAAGGGAACTCAAAGTGCTTTTCAGTTTCACAGGGCAATACTGTTTAAAGCAGATTCAATCCAAAAGCAGATTCAATCCAAACGTAGAGAAGAGGAGGTGGAGAAAGACTGTCTGCAGTTTGAAATGACAGACTTCCACCAATTTCAATTAGCATGTGAAAGAGATTTTCATATCCATTTTTATTCAAATATACCCCCTTTGTAGTCATAGTAACCCTTTTATATTTTGATTTGGTTGCAGCTACAAGTCTACTTGAGCCATTCATTTTATCCTTTCTCCTAAATATACCTAATTTCTTTCTCATTTGTTCTTTCTAATAGAATCCACTGTTGTACTTTTTCTTCTAACATATATCGGTTCTCCCTAAAGGATGTGAGAAAAGCAAAATAAAATATCACATTGAATAACCAAATTAGGAAACAACTTTCTGTACTAACAGAAACGGCTAGAAGATGTCGTTGTGTTCAGATAAATGGCAAAAGCCAAGTTCTTACATAAATTTCAAATCTATCGCCTTTCTTTTGTTCCTTGTTACCATAAAGATGTACCACTTTACTAACTTAAAGTACTGGGATTATAAATAGCTTCACTTGGGTTATGAAGTTCAAGAGTCAGATCAGCAGGATCGTTTCCAAAAAGGGACAGAATTCAAATGAAATCCATTTTTCATTTCTTTTTTAACATAAAGGAAAATCTCAAATGAGATATAAGATGTAGTGTAAAATTAGCATTTCTCCCCATGTTTTCTCTTTCAGTCCCTGTTTTGACATGTGATTTTGTGATTACAGAAATGAGTTTTCAAATCCATCTATTTAGAAACAGGCATCAAAATTCAAAGCAGATGGAATCTCAGAGTTTGTCTAGTACAGACTCTTTATTTTGCAGGTGAGAAAACTGAGGCTGTAAAAAAAGGAGGGACCTACTTGTGAAAATAAATAAAATCTAAAAGTTGTTAGAATCCCCCAAACACTTTAAGTCATGAGAGAGCTGTGACTGTGATGTGAGTCGCATGGCACGTAGTTGCAACTTCCGCGTCTTAGATTATGGATTAACTCTCTTTCTCATTGTTCTTAAATGACTAGAAGAAACTAGAGGCCAGACCTTCTACCCTTCTAATCACTGACCTTTGTTATATTAATAGTTAATATATTAACTGTCTCCTGTATTGTCCTGTCTAACTTAGATCAGATAGCTCAGAAGATCTCATGACTGTTATATCTTCAGTGTGGAATGTTAAAGATACCTTTCTTGAAAGAAAAGACTATCTCAACCAATTCTATCCTAAACTCTTTGTAACCACACAGTAAACCTTATATAGAAAGGTGGTGACATTTTCTTAAGCTTCCCTAAACCTTGTCTATATAAATGACCCCAAACCTTTATATTTCAAAACATTAATTTCCATTCTTTGAAATCTGTGCTTCCCAAGTGCATGTCCTCAAGCTTTGTACTCAAATAAACTCTATATCTAATCATATTTTCTGAATTTCTGTAGGATATGCTCAAGATCACACATTTAGTTAATGACTAGAAGCTAAGCCCCCGATGCCTGATCTGTGTGTGCACTCCATCCTTTACCCAGTCTTCACACCTAGCTGATTCCACTCTACCCCTTATAGCTTTAAATTTCAGGATTTCACTTGTTGCTAAAGTTTTTCTAAATAATTATATTTTTAAAATAAAATTAACCCTTTTTAGTCTGAGTTATCCTAATACTTGATTAATAATATGCCTGTTCTAATTTTTTCTAGTTTAAGAGCCAAAGTCAGAGTAAAATGAGGTAATACAAAAGTTTTGCTTTAATTTTTAGGAGGAAAAAAGACTTTCACTTATTCATTCATTCAACAAGCATGAATCTATAGTGACATTTCACTGTGAATAAAGCTTAAGCCTCAGGGACCCACACTTGCCCAACCCTATAAATGCCCTATAAGTAAGTTTGCTTTTTTTCTTTTTTTTTTCTTTTTTTTTTTTTTAATTCAGACCCATGAAAGTGTTTGAGCTTCAGGCCACACAAAACCAGAATCTAACAGTGAAAAAAAAAAAAAAAAAACTATCAAGCTCATACCCTGGATGCCTTTGAAGGCATAGGTTCAAAAAGAACTAATCAGGGTAACCTAATTTTTATTTCTTGTTTTGATCACTCACTATGTTTGATTGCTCACAGCAAGGGATTGAATTCATTCACTCAGGCAACAAATGTTTATTAAGAGACTTCTATGTGTCAGGTACTATTCAAAGGTTTGGGGACATCACATTGACAAAGTATTCGCCCTCACAGAGCATAGTCCAGCAGAATCAACCGTGTGTATGTTCATTTTGAGTTAATCTCCCAAAGTGTACTTTTTAATAAGGTGAAGTAATGTTGCTCTGCATAATAGCATTGTTGGGTCGATTTATTGTTAGATGAGCAACCAAACATTAAGGTATTGATTAATGGATTTATGTTGCCTTGCATAGTAGTCTCTAGAAAAATGGCATAGGAAATGTCTGTTTATGGTATTGTCATGTTCAATTATACTAACTACCTCAATGTAAAACATAAGCATCCTTACAAAATGTACAGCTAAAGAGGGTAAGTCAATATGACGAGTGACAAAGTCAAAATGTGTCAATATTTTCCATGAAATGTAGGTGGGTACTTATGTAAAATTATTCCATTATTGACACCATTATACCACATATCATACTGTGCTGACCAGAGTCAAGAATAATATGTTAGTATTCTGTGTTCAATCACTATGATGGTTTGTCAAATTATGTCAGCTTTAATACTTAAAACATTTCTTTCTTGTAAAGTTAAAGGAAGTGCTGACAGCTCTGTTAGAATATCATTTATTAAAATCAAATCTCCAAACATCTGAAAGTCAATTAATATAATATGCTACATTAGTAGAATGAAGGAGAAATGCTACCTGATCATTTTGATCCAGAAGAAGCATTTGATAAAATCTAACATGATTTTACGATTAAAAATTAAAACACTCAACAAACTAAGAATAGAAGGGAGCTTCCTCAGCCTGATGAGACCATCTATGAAATATGCACAGCCAGTATCGTACTTAATGGTGGAAGATTGAATGCCTTCCCCCTGAGATCAGGAATAAGACAGCTCTTACCACTTTGATTCAATGTCGTACTTGAGGTTCTCACCAGTGCAATTAGAAAATGAAAATAAAAAAGCATCTTGATTACAAAGGAAGAATTAAACTCTCTATTTGCAAATGACAGGATCTTGAACATAGGAAATCCTAAGGAATCCCCCAAAAGCTATTAGAATGAATAAACAGGTTCAGCAAGTTTGTAGGATATAATATAATATAATATACAAACATCAATTGTATTTCTATATGCCAGCAATGGAAAATTGAAAAACGAAATTAGGAAAGCAATTCCATTTATAACTTTGAAAATAATAAATTAGTTAAGATTAAATTTAACAAAAGAGTACCCCATAAATATGTGCAAATAGTATATATTCATTTAAAAATTTTTTCAAGAGGTAAAAAACATATACTCTGAAAAGTTACAAAACATTTTTGGAAGAAATTAAAGAGGACCTAAATAAATATAAGTAATTTGCATGTTTGTGGATTGAAAGGCTTAATATTAAGATGGCAATTCTCTCCAAATTGATCTACCAGTTCAACACAATTTCTATCAGAATCCCAGCTGGCCATCTCACAGGCTACCCACTTTAACAAGCTGGCTCTATAATTCATGGGTAAATGCAAGAGACCCAGAATAGCCAAAATAATATTGAAAAAGAACAATGCTAGAGGACTCACATTTCACTATTTTTCCACAACATCCGAAGATATACTAGATTAATTTATTGTCAATATCATTTCTTTTTCACTAAATAAAATTTCTTCTTCATTAAATGCCATTTTTTCATCACTAAAAACAAGAGAAATGTATATTTTTAAAAGATGAATTTAATGGGATATGAATTATATCTCAATTAAATTATTTTATTAATAGAAACCCCAATGCTCCAAATTCTTTTTAGTTTCTCAAATAATTTAACTATGCCCTCTCACAATTTCTAACAATAGCATAATCTCCAAACTGTTTTTCAACTCTAGCACCATAAGCTGACAACTGAGGTGCAAATATTTCTCTAATTTTTATTATTTCATTTCTCATCTCTTCTGAAAAATTGGGTAATTCTCTCTGATGTTTATTTGATGAAAAGTAGTAAATATAAGGTTATTGAGAAAACATTTATTTTATATTTTTATGGCATTAATTATAAGGGATTTAATATGGTTACTTAAATAGTGCCAAATTAAAATATCCAGAGTTTAAAAAAATTATAGTTAAAACTCCAGACTTTCTCTCTAACATTACACTAGCACAACTATGTAAAGTCCAGTAAGGTTTTTATGTCAATATATTTCATTGAAATCATTTTTTCTCAAGCACCACCAACAAAATACTTTTGTAGAACTTTTATATGTCAGCATCCCAAGACTAAAAAACAAAAGAGCAATTTTCAACTCTCTCTTCAAAGTATTGAATTTTTCATTTAAAGAAAATGATTCTTTGTTTATATAGAGCAGATGAAGCTTTGTCAATAATAATTGAAATTTTACTGTCTTATATAAGTTTTCCAAAAGAAGCATTCTCTTTTCAGTACATATCTTCTTAACAAGTCAGAACTACGCATATAGATTACAGTGTGTCCTGTCTCAGTCCATTCAAGCTGCTATAACAAAAATACCATAAACGGGGTGGATTTTAAACAATAGAAATTTTTTTTCATACAGTTCTACAGGCTGAAAAGTCCAAGATCAAGGTGTCAACAGATTCAGTGTCTGGTGAGGGCTCACTCTCTGCTTCATGTGGCAACTTCTTTCTGTATCCTCACATAGTGGAAGAGGCAAATAAGCTACCTAGGACTTATTTTATAAAAGCACTAATCCCATTATGAGGGCTCCATCCTCATGACCTGATCACCCCCTAAAGACTCAATCTCTTAATACTATTGCATTGGGAATTACATTTCAATATGTATGTTTTGAGGGACACAAACATTCAGACCATAGCATATCCATATTAACATTATTATTTTTCTGAAGTTTTATTAAATATTCATGCCTAAAACTGACCATAATTTTTCTGGACTTTCACATAATTTCATTTAATTTTTCAAGAATTTGATTTTTAAAATTTTTAAGCATTTTTATTGTTTTGTCCATTCTTGGTGGTTTTTTCTTTTTTTTTAAATTATACTTTAAGTTCTAGGGTACATGTGCATAACGTGCAGGTTTGGTACATATGTATACTTGTGCCATGTTGCTGTGCTGCACCCATCAACTCGTCAGCACCCATCAACTCATCATTTATATCAGGTATAACTCCCAGTGCAATC
>NW_012104421.1:2378963-2415695 GCF_000951045.1 Mandrillus leucophaeus | reverse complement strand
GTCCAGCTTTGATCCGTTGCTGGCGATGAGCTGCGTTCCTCAGTTGATAATGCAGAAATCATCTGTCTTCTGTGTCGCTCGCGCTGGGAGCTGGAGACTGGAGCTGTTCCTATTCGGCCATCTTGCTCCCCTGTTTTTCTCTTGGTGGTTTTTAAAAAATGATTGTGTCTCCTTTGTTTAAACCAAGAGATTTAATAGATCCTTATTCCTAATCAAATAAAATATTTAAGCATTTAACATTTCTACCTTTTAATAATATAATTTTGATATAATTTCTTCTCTGTGTTACCACAGACCCAAACAATTCTTATTCATTGTATTTAACAGAAGTGTTGAGAAACATATCCAGAGTTTATTGTTCCTTCATCCTGGGTGTTTGTATTCAGTATCTTATTATAAGTCCTTATTTTTAAACAATATAACATACACTTACACAAGATTTACAACACAGTAACTATGAAAGACAAATAAAAACCAAAGTATTCAGATTCAATAGGAACTATAATTCCATGGTGAAGATAAACTGGCGATTCTCCCAAAATACAGAGTTTTATAAAGAATACACAATGTATCTGCATTGTTTACTAGACATTGGCCAACCAGTCATAGAGCTACAAATATTTCTTAGATGTTTTGACAGGTGGCCCGTGTATCAGGGGTTGTTGAGACATCCTACAATATTTCACTTCAACTAATAAATTTACTCTAAAGTTTATATTATAAATCAACTTAGCTGCTTATCATGTTACTATGATATAATATGCCAAGTGGTATAGAAGGATTTCAGTATTTTAGCAAACAACCTGTCCACTAACTATCAGCTCTAGATCTACATGGGCCTATCCTTGTAGGGGCAAGAGAATTATCTTTAATAAAGGACGACCTCTATTGCAGTCTGATATGTTCTATGTTTATAGAAAACTAATAAAACATGAAGTATTTAAGAAAAAGCAGTGATTATTTCCTAATACTTTTGCTATGGACTTTAGCCAAGAGAACACTGGAGGCCCATTGGCCCACCCTATGGATTACATATAAGGTAGACTCACCACTGGTTATTGAGAGAAGTGGAGTGATCTATGGGAGAACATCAGCAGAGAAGACTCATCCTCTCCATCCCACTCATGAAAGAGAGACACACATTAATTCCCAGATAGTTCCCAGTAGCAAGAAACATACTCCAAAGGAAATAAGAGAATCTTTCCACACTGAGACACATGCATAATTATGTCCATTACATCATTATTTATAACTGGAAAACAAAATAGGGTGATAGGGGAATTGCTAAATAAGTTATGATTCGTATGTGAGATAAAATACTATGCAGCCTTTTAAAAAAAAAAAACGTAGTCTTTCAGTAAATGTAGTAGTACTGTATAATACATATTTTTCCCACTCACCTCATTAAAGTGCCTCCAAATCAACAATAAGACAAAATCATACAGTAAAGGAAATTCCATACACAATTAACCCAAGAAATGGCTTTATTTGTAACTAACAGTGAGGAAAAATTTTTGCAAAGTACAATGATATTTGGACAAATTGAAAGAATTTTTTTTAAAGTAATAAAGTTCCAGAGGTCAATAATATTCCCTCAAAATAAGTGATAAGACAAGAGAAATCTAATTTCTTGCTTACAACAACAAAAAGTGAAGATATCGACTAATAGAGGAGTACAGGCTATACCTTGGAGCCTCACTTTCTCATCATGGATTGGCAGGGCTACAGGGGTCACAATGTGGGCACAACATATTATTTTCTGAGACCTGGACTTCTATTCACAAGCAGTGAGTTGAAAAATGTCTTCTACATTCAAGCCCACCTGAAACCTCAGAACATGATCTACTCCAAATTTAGAAATCATCCTAGATTTAGAGTAGGCTCTAAATCCAATGACTGGTGTCTTTATAAGAAGAGAATAGAGAGAGAGAGAGACGCAGAAAAGAAAGCCCTATGAAGAAGACGGCAGAGACTGCAGTGATGCAGCCACAAATCCAGGAATGCCAAGAATTTCTGGGAGCCGCTAGAAACTAGAAAGAGACAATGAAGGATTCTGCCCTGGAGCCTTAACCATGCTTGATTTCAGATTCCTCCAGAACCATGAGGGAATAAATTTCTGTTGTTGGATGCCACCAAGTTTGTGGTTATTTGCTGAGGCAGCCCAAAGAAACTAATATACCAATTGAAAAACCAGAGTATGATGGAGAGAGGGGAGAGTATTAAGCATATTTATAGTGGTGACCAAAGTGGACTGAATAGAAATAAACACCAAATTATGAAACACAAAGCATCTGCGATCTATTAGCCTTCATTATGAGCCACGCTGTGAGCTCGCCTAGATGTGCTTTCTCACTGAAGTTAGAGGAGGCTAAAAGTTAAGGTGAGATCTGGTTTATGCAGAGGATCTATAGGTTTTATGCTATCTGTGGTTTTAAGCTGGTTTTAAGCTGACAGCTATTTCAAATCACTCCGCCTCATTCCTTACCTCCCATTCCTCTCCAAACTTCATGAGCTAAGTGCAGGCATGTAGAGAACTTACCACAGTAAAAGATAAGTGAGTAAAGGACACAATATGGATTCTACCATATAGATACACATAGAACGTGACAGGAGTTGAAAGAAACATCACATGCAGAAGGCAGATAAATAATATACAGAAGAAGAATTACTTTAGGAAACAGAAAAAGTATATCAGGCAAATACTTCAGCAAAGTATTTTCTCTCAAAGAAATAAAAGTGACAAGGGCTTTTTCTAAGTAGATAAAAGAAATAAAGCTAAGATAATGAATGAAAGATAAAACTGGAGAAATGAGATAGTAGGAGAAAAAAAGCATGAGTTAGAAGAGTTGAAAAAAGAAATTGAATAAAAGAAAAAAATAGAAACAGTAGAAATAAAACTACCATTAGCAACAGCAAGAAGTAGAATAAAACCTATTTTCAAAAGGAGTTAGAATAGTGAAGAAGCTTTCTTTGAAAATCCCATGAAAAAAAATGAAATGAAATACAAGAAGATGAAAATGAGGGAGGAGATGCTACAGAGGATGGAAAGGTGATATGTGTATAATTGTAATTATTCCCAAAGAAGGTGATACAACTAGAAACAGAAAAGTCACGTTTTTTAACCAGAAATAAAGTAAAGATTCAGAGAGAAAGGGCATACCTTATTTGAGAAAAAGTAGAGAGAGGTATAAATAGCTATAGCTATAGATCTTCAGTGAGACTTGCCATTTGTGTTACAGAACTTCAAAGGTAAAGGAAGAATACTTCATGCATATGAGCAGATAAAGCAAGTGAAAAAATTATGGATACATGTTTCTCTACATTAGCAAACCAGGTGACGGAGTCAGTGGAACAGTATCTGCAATTTCCGGGGGGGGGCGGGGTGGGGGTGTGTTGTAAAGAATTTGATCAAACTTATTGTTCATATATAAAAGAAATGGAAAGATTTATCAATATTAAAGATCTCACTCATAGGCCCTCTTTGTAAAAATGACTTGGTAATTAAATCCAGCTAACCAAGGTATGAATTAATATTAAAACTGTACAAGTAAGAAAATCATATTTTGGAAGAAGTAGATGGAGTATGCGACTTATTCAGGAAAGGACTAAGGCTAACTATGGCTGTAGGAATTACTTTGTTCTATGCAGTTGGGAAAGGAGTTTTAAGAAAGAATGTTAAGTTCATAAATGGCCTTGTTTTTAGCAACAAATCAGTACTACTAACACTGACAAATCAGCAAATACAAGTGGAATCGTATTATATAAAAGAACAAATGAAAGAAAATGATGAAGCATTAAAAACATAAATATCAAATGAGATGACAAATTTTCGATAAAACATACTTCAAGCAACTGAAATGAATAAACTAGTTTATTAAGTGAAATTTAATCTCAGATTAAAAAATAAGATCCAATTCTATATAAACATGATACAGTCTCCAGGAAAGAACTCGCCCATACCAGACCTCTGACCTAAAGAACTGTAAGATAATAAATGTTGTTTTGAAACACAAAGGTTGTGGTAATTTGTTATAGCCTACAATAGAAAACCAGTAGAGCAGAGGCACAAGGTGGGGCTGAAAATCTTAAAGATGCAATTATATCTACAAACACTGTTCCCCATCCTTTATGGCCAGGAGACTGCCCCTTCCCGCACTGGCAAAAAGGGGGAGGTTGATTCTCTGTAGGAGCTAAGCCAGAGTTGTTCTAGGACATCAGGCAAAGCTGAAGATAAGGGTAAGCTACCTTAAAATCCATAAAGTGAATAATAAAAGTCTCCCAGCCTCTTTTTTAGCTCAACTCTCATACTGCTGGCAGCCAAACACAAATACTTCAGAGAAGAGCTTAGAGAACCCGCCCTGGGGAAATTGATCAGCCTAAGAAATTATGCACAGATACTGACATGTGTTTCTGGCAATGAAATGGTTGCATCCTCACTTGATTACCCTACAGTAAAGACCTCTACTTGGCAGGTTGCATCCAAGCAAGAGCTTTCATTAGCATTTTAATGCCTGATTCGTAATTATTAACAGACAACAAAGATCACCAGATATATTAGAAAGGCCTGTGATAAGAAAACCAGGCCAGAACAAATATTACAGTAAAAAGGAACTTGTGGGAAACAGAAACTTCAGGGAGCAGAATACACAATAAGCTACAGTAAATAGTCCTGTTAATTCAAAGATACTTATCATTCACCTACTACAGTAGGCACTCATTGTTCTAGGCATTCAACATAAAGTAATGAACAAACCAAAGTTTATACCTCATGAAACTTACATTACCTCAGAGACATAAGAGAAGCTACAAGACCTATGAAATAAAAATGGGAAACAGTAATAGAAATATGCAAAGAATAAGATAGAACTTCTTAAAAGTTAAAAATGTGAGGACTTTTTACCAAGAGAAGGGTTAAATGATAAAGTTGATGAATAGCAAATGGAGAAAAGATAAAGTATTAATCAGAGGATCAGGCAAGGAAGGTCAATATGAAAATAATAGAGATTCCAAAAAGGAAAGAGAAATGGAGAGAAGAAAAACTTTTCAAATGTACACAAAACAAATTTCCCAGATATTTATGAGTTTCTAGGCAGAAAATAATGAGAAAAGATCCACTCCAAGGTATATTATCATCAAGATTTAGAACACTGCAAGTAAAAAGACTTAAAGATCTCAAAAGAAAAAATAGATTCCATCAAAAAGGACCAGGTATTCAAATGATATCAGGCTTCTCTATAGAAACAATGAAATGTCAAATACAGTGAAGAAAGGATTGCCTTAAAAATATGGAGGGAAGATGATTTCTAACCTAGATATTTACACAAAGCCATACTTTGAAAATAGAGTATGGGAGTGGGAAAAAGACATCAAAAACATACAAGGATTCAAACATTTTCCTCCTGTGCCCCATTCTGGGGAAGACACTGGAGGCTGTGCTCCAAAAAGCAAAGGCATAAACAAGAAAGAGGCTTCAGGACATGGGGTTTTTAACACAAAGAGGAGGCGCAGAAAATTCCTAGAATGAAGTACCATGTGGGAGACGTAAAACTTGGGCATAGGCTGTCAAGGAAGAAACAAGAAACTGGAAGTTCAACTGACATGTTTGAAAACACTGAGGGGAAATGAACAGTTCTATCAGAGAGTTTGGGGTGAATTAGTATACTAAGCAGCTCAACTGATTCTTATAGTTACATAATTATAGGATGTAAATACTATTAATGTATTCCAAGTGGTAATATAACTATATGGGAAGAATGGAAGAGGGAGTATGGTGAGATGGAGGCTTCAGAGAGGGAAGGGGGAGAATATTGTGAGAGGAAGAAATCCACCTCTTCCCTGATAAAAATTTAAGAGCTAACATCCAAATCAGAAAGATCAAGAGACAGGAAAGTGACCCTACTACTTTGAAAGATGGTTCTAAGTACCAGGGAACAAAAACTTTAAAAAACAAAACAGCTAAAACCTTTGAATATGGTTCTTTCTAGAGACCAGGAAGCAGAAGTTTCGGGGAGAAAGATTTACGGTTTTTCCATATACATTTGGAGTATTTGAGGGGTTCAATATATGTCACCTGTCTTCCTATCTTGACTTCAAACAAATTGGGAGATGAGCATAAAGAGAGGCAAGTGGAGAGGAACTGTCACTGTTATTACTAAGAAGTGCCAGTTTGGAGAATGGTGGGCATGAACCCCAAACAGGCTTATTACCTGAATCCTAGCATTGGGCCGGGGAGGGGGTGGTGGAGGGGTGCCTGCTCACAAAGTGTCAGGATGGTGAGGGATACTCCCCAGCCCACTACACCCACCACATATGTACATACTGTATGGAGGAGATGGAGGAAGCTTTAGTTCCAGCAGAACAACTTGAGACCCCTCTCCACAACCGAGCTGGGAAAATAGTGACATTGCTTTCAATTTTATGAATTGAATAAAACAAGTATTTTAGTTCAGTATTCAGAAACCACAGACTCAGTAGCACCTTCCTTCTGGCTTGTCCTATGTTTGAGGCTCAAGGTACATGGCTCCTCTTTCTCAGTATTTTAAGTTTTATTTTATGTTGAAATTCTGAACCAGAAATAGGTAGAGAGTCTAGCTTAAGAAAGAAGGCAGCAGGAGCACAATTTTTTTTTTTGAGTCATAAAAAGCAATGCTCCTTGCTTGCCTTCTGAGTGGGCTGTCTTGCCTTTGTACCCTCTTCTCCAGTGTGCCTCCTTTGCAAGTATTATTTATCCTTATTTCCTTACTGATGTGGCTCTGAGAGACGAGGAAGTACCCTGGAGGACTCTCAGGAAGTCCCTGCTGGAATCAGTAGCAATAGTAGCCAAGGGTTGAGACACCAAGTCTCTTGATGAAATGGACAGACCACACTTCTGCCCTTGGAGACCTCACACTGTGGCTTTTTTTCCCAACTTTCCAACTTTTATTTTAGGTTCCAGAGGTAAACATGCAGGTTTGTTACACTGGTAATTGCATGTCACAGGGGTTTGATGTACAGATAGTTTTGTCACCCAGGTAATCAGCAATCCTCACCCTTCTCCCACCCTCCACCCTCAAGTAGGCCTCCATGTTTACTGTTCCCTTCTTTGTGTCCATGTGTACCTGATGTTTAGCGCCCACTTATGAGAACATGTGGCATTGGTTTTCTGTTCCTGCATTAATTCACTTAGGATAATGACTATAACCTGTTTTGGTGCTCAGGTGCAATGAAGCTGAGCTGGTATTGCAAAGAGAAGCTTAATTTCAGGGCTTCCTGGGCTTTTAAGGCCAGAAAAATTCCTGTTCCTAATGTAAAAATAATAGGCATTCATCACTTCTCACCTCGTAAGTGAGTAAGAAAAGAAGAAAAAGCAATCATGTGGGGGTTGGCCTTAAGTGCTGTTGCAGAAATCTCCGTCAAAAGCAAAGCAGTCTGCACTTTCATCCCTCAATCCCGCAGAACTTTTTTTCTACTTTTATGGTTCTCATTGAACTGAAAAGGAAAGCCACCAGACAAAAAATGAGCCCAATGCAAAGGAAAATAAAATCAGTCCAGATTTGGAGGCCTGAGGAGAACATTTCTTAAAGAACATCAGGATATTTTGATACTTATATCTGTGATTTTTTTAAACAAGCAAAGCAGATCCTCTTAGGAAGTAGACAACTATCTTTGATTGTTGACGGGCTGTTGGTAGAAATCCATAGGTTCTAAGTATATAATCTCAACAGGAAAAATGCAACTAACTCTTAGTTAAGCAGAGACTATCATATACTATGAGAAATAGAACTCAGGCTTTGGAGCCATTATTGGATTCAAATGGAGCTGTTTGATATTGGGCAAGGTACTTAACCTCATTGAACCTCAGTTTCTTCATCTGTGGATAATAATGGTGATAAAAACTCATGAGATTGAAAAGAGATTAGCAAACACTCTAGTTCTTGGTAGGTGTGTAACATATCAGTTCTCTTTGCCCACCACTGATGCCCATCGTGGTAGTTACTATTGATGATCACCAAATCTTTCCGTTCTTCTCCCAAGCACACAATGCAACTGCACTTTCTTGCTCCCTTGAAAATAGATATGGCCATCTGATTTGCTTCAGTCCATGAGATATTAGCAGCAGTGATGCATCACTTCCAAGCTGAAGCTTCAAAAGCAAGTTCTAGGTTTGCCATGCATCTTTTCTCTCTGCAACAGCAAATGGCAATGTTCCAGATAGTGACCAGCTTGAGGTTAGGAGTTAGGATGACACAGCAAACTTCACAAAGGACAGGTAACACAAGTGAGAAACAAAAACCTTCATTGTTTTAAGCCACTGTGATTTTTGAACTTTTTGTTACCATAGCATAACCTACATCCTCCTGACTGACTCACTTTCCTTTAAGTAACTGTATTTGCCATCATCTTAATTCACTTCACAGCTATGTGTTGGCCAAAATGCCAAGCACAGGGCTAGATGCTGAGAAATGCATGATACTGACTCTTTGTTCTTACGGGGCTCATAGTAATGGGGGAAGAGTGAGGGTCATTGTCAGGAGTCTTTTAAAAATATCCCCAGTTCTTTTGCTTAGCTAAAGTCAAGGTTTGGAACTACTGCTTTTGTGCACATTGAACACTTCATAAGTGTGCTGACTGCCTGCAATTTTAATAACAGAGAAGCTAGAGATTTTTTAAAAAGTCAGAAAAAGTGTGGTATATGTGGAGTTAATGAAGAAAGAAATGATTAACAAAGTATAAGTACTGTACTTCATTTTGTCCCTGGGTTGCCCAAAACTTTCTGACTCAGCTATCTTTTTATTTTTATTTTTTGAGACAGAGTTTAGTTCTTGTTTCCCAGGCTGGAGTGCAATGGCGCCGTCTCAGCTCATTGCACCCTCCGCCTCCCAGGTTCAAATGATTCTCCTACCTCAACCTCCCAAGTAGTTGGGATTACAGGCACCTGCCACCACACACAGCTTTTTTTTTTTTTTTTTTTTTTTTGGTGGAGACAGGGTTTCACCATGTTGGCCAGGTTGGCCGCAAACTCCTGACCTCAGGTGATCCACCTCAGCCTCCCAAAGTGCTGGGATTACAGGCGTGAGCCACCACACCTGGCCCTCAGCCATCTCTTTCACCTTCTGCTCATGACAGTTTACTAGAATTTTTTTCCCTTGAGACTGAATGTCAAGTCAAAAACAATAAAAAATTGCCAATCATTACTATGACTCCAGAGCTACTTGCTTCTTTAAAAATTCCTGAAGTTATAAAATATAAAGCCAAAGCAATGAATTTCTAATGGTGGAATTGTAGATACAGTGGTCCCCTGGGGATGTTATTTCAGATGGGGTAAGGGGATATTTCTAACCCTATTTTAAGTCATGCCATCCTAGATAGCTATGTGAAAATGATATGGGTGCTTAGCAAAACTATTAACTAGCACCCCTTTGGCAGTTTTATATTAAAAATCCTTTATTAGCTTAAGTATGACCCAGTGATTTTTAAAATTCATTACTTTTTCCTAAAATAGTTTTGAAAATTATGATTTTTGAAAGCCTCCTCTTCAAAACAAAAAGAGCCCATTGTTCTTAACTAGTAATACTAATGACTCCTATAAACTATATGTTAAAACCAATCTTACAGCTAATAGAAGGGTAAATATGATGCCAACTAATGTTTATACTTATACAAGTATCTACAAATATAAAGAAGTAGCTCCTTAATAATTTCTAAAAGGAGACCCATTGATTAATCTACTTGAGTCTCTTAGCAAGTGCTACTGTTTAACAACTCATCTGATGGTAGTAAATTTTCTCCTGAAGCTATCCTTTCTTTGTGACTAGGCAATAAGGTCTGTGGATCTGGGAGACCTACAGTTGTTATTCAATTCCTCTGCTTCCATGTAGTGTGACTTGGACAAATGACAGGCCTTGCTTTTCTCCATTGCTACCAAGATGGAAGTTGTAGCCTTCTCAACTGTTGTGGCAATTAATTGCCAAGTTCTTGGTCAACTGCCACATCTTCAGTCGAATATGGATCTCATTGAGATGCTTTGGAACTGTGTGTCAAATAATTCTAGTCACTCCCACAACATTTATTTCCCCCTTCTCCCTTACTAAAAGAGCCCTGATTTTCTAAAAGATGACTATGTGCCCAGTTGAAACACTATTTACACTCCCTTGCAGCTATGTCTTGTGACCAAGTCGTGATCAGTGAAATGTAAGTGAAGCATTGACAGTGTGCCTTCCTAAATAAAAAGACAAAGCCTAGTAAGGAGGCCTTCTACCTTTCACCATTCACTCTTTCCCTTCTTCCTGCCTGAAACACAGATGTAATGCCAAAAGAAGAAACCATTTTGTAGCCATGAGGATAAAGCCATACATTAAGAAAGACAGATCAAAGGATCTGGGTTCCCAGATAGCATCTTGAAGCTGTTTTATAAACCCTGGGCAGTCTGCTTTCAGACTTCTTTTTACCATGAGAAAAATAAATTCTTGTTTGGTTTAATCACCAAGAATGAATTTTTTTAATATGCAACCAAATGCAAATCCCAACCAATACACTCTGTGGACTCATGAGGTCTTCACCTGGATCTCATTCCCCTTCTCACCAGATCAAGATTCAGGGTCATCTCTGGGCTGTAGGGGAAGAACCTGAAACCATAAAAATTATAGAAGATAACATAAGAAAAACTCTTCTAGACATTAGCTTAGGCAAAGAATTCATGACTAAGACCCCAAAAGCAAATGCAATAAAAACAAAAATAAGTAAATGGGACCTAATTAGAAATCTTCTGCACAGCAAAAGATATAATCAGAAGAGTAAATAGACAACCCACAGAGTGGGAGAAAATCTTCACAATCTGTGCATCTGACAAAGGACTAATATCCAGCATCTACAAGAAACTCGGACAAATCAAGAAGCAAACAAATAAAGTGAGCAAAGAACATGAATAGACAACTCCCAAAAGAACATATACAAACAGCCAACAAACATGAAAAATGCTCAAAATCACTAATTAGAGAAAGGCAAATTAAAAACACAAGATACCACTTTACTCCTGCAAGAATGATCATAATTAAAAAGTGAAAAAACAATAGATATTGGCATGCATGTGGTGAAAAGGGAAAACTTTTACACTGCTGGTGGAAATGTAAACTAGTACAACCACTGTGGAAAACAGTATGGAGATTTTTTTTAAAGAACTAAAAGTAGAACTACCATTTGATCCAGCAATCCCACTACTGGGTATCTACCCAAAGGAAAAGAAGTCATTATATGAAAAAGACACATGCACCTGTTTGTTTATAGTAGCACAATTAACAATTGCAAAGGTAAGGAACCAACCTAAGTACCTATCAACGAAGTGGATTTAAAAAATATGGTATACACCACAGAATACTACTCAGTCATAAAAAGAAATGAAATAATGTCTTTTGCAGCAACTTGGATGGAATTAATGGCCATTATTCTAAGTGAAGTAACTCTGAAATGAAAAACCAAATATCGTATGTTCTCACTTAAAAGTAGGAGCTAAACTATGAGGATACAAAGGCACTAGAATGATACACACTTTGGGAACTTCGGGGGAAAGATTGGGAGGAAGTGAGAGATAAAAGATTACATATTGGGTATAGTGTACACTGCCCAGGTGATGGGTGCACTAAAATATCAGAACTTACCACTAAAGAACTTATTCATGTAACCAAAACTACTTGAACCCTAAAACCTATTGAAATAAAAATTTAAAAACAAAAACAAACAGCAACAACAAAAGATCCTGGTAGGAACAGTATGACATGGTTGTAGAAATAATTTTTTAAATTATGTTAAAATATTTTCTTTTAAGCAGAACTTTGTGCATGATATTCCCCTCCACACCCCATGTAGCCAGAGGCACCTATTGCCTCAGGGAAGAATAGGATTGTTAAACTAGGAAAATAGACAAAGGCAGGGTAAAAATAAAGCCTAATTGGTTACCCAGAGGTCCAATTTGTATAGAAAAAGCAAAATAAATGCACAATTGTTTTCTTTTTCCTAAAATAGTTTTGAAAATTATGAACTGGTTCCCTCTCAACCATCAAGCAATCAATCTGTTCAGTTGTTTTTAAAATATTATCAATTAATAGATATAATCATGTTTGATGTGTTTTAAACAATTGCGATTATCTTTTTTTTTTTTTTGGATGCTCAAATTAGCTCATCTTTGGTCAATGACTGCCTGTTTGAATTGTCCCCTGAGTCTTCTTGACACAACCCTAGTGGTAGTTGATAGTTTTCTTACTTTCTGAAAATATTTACAGATAAAATGATATGATGCTCTGGGATTTGCTTCAAAATGATGACACAAGAAAAAGGGGTGTAGATGAAATATGACTGGCCGTGAGTTCATAATTGTTCAAGCTGGTGCTGGCCCCACGGAGATTCATTATACTACTTTCTTACATTTGTGTATGTTTGAAGTTTACTAAATTAAAAGTTAAAGATAAAAAAATTCAGTCAGGCACCTATAGTCTTCAAGCACTTGGGAGTCTGAGGCTGGAGGATGGCTAGAGCCCAGGAATTCAAGACAAGCCTGGGCAACATAGCAAGATCCAGTCTCGAAAGGAGAAAGGAAAAAAAAAAAAAAGTTGAGTCTTGAATGCCTGGCTTTGATTGGGAGGGAGGGGGGAGAAAAAGATTTCTAAGTTCCCAAGGCTTCCCTTGACTTATCGATGAGTAGGCAGAGAGGTCTGACTACGGAGCTGTACTCTAAGTTAGAGGTCAGGAGCTCTCAGGATATACTCATTACCCCCATCATAAGGAGGGCATGCGGAAACCCTCTTGGATGGGGGAGAGAACAGAAGGTTGGAGGGTAAGGAGAGGGGAAAATGTGCGAAAAGCTTCCAGAGCGTCACGAGGTGGGTACCTCTTGGCAGCTTTGCTGGTGGGCACAGGGTTGGGTAAAAGGGGTTCCTTCACTACCAGTTTGTCTTACCATCGTCTTCCATTCTTCGGCCCAGATTCTAGTCTTTCAGCCCCAACAAGCCTGATTCTATTTCTTGTGGTCAAGGGGATCTTGCTTTCCAGACAGGACAGGAAGGAGCACTAGGCTGGAAATCCCGAGGCCAGAAGACGAAGCCTATCAGTGATTCAAAATGACACTGGGTATTGGGTCTCAGTCTCATCATCCATGAAATGAAAGGTCACCCTGCAAGCCTGAAGCCCCTGCAGTGTCCCAAGCATCCAAATGCAACACTCAAGAAACCCTGAACTCCAACAGCCTGTCCTGCAGGCCTCCGTTCCTTTTCACTGAACGTCTTTTTCCACCATTACACATCGCATCGCCTCCTAAAGAAAAGCGCGGCTGCTATCACTTTTTGCAGATAATTGGAGAGGCGGTGCCCAGCATAAGATGACCCCAAAGTTGACAGCACTTTCAGGCTTTGTGAATTAGGCGCGTCACCGACCTGTACGATTTCTCCTCTCTGCCCTTGCTCGCCTGCAAATCCTGACCCCCGTCCACACTGCGGAGAAATCTCCTAAGAGACTGCTGCCAGCGTCGCCTCTGCGCCCAGGAGGCGTGGAGCAAAGGACTCGGGAGCTGAGCGCGCTGCGGCCCCGCTCCCAGCGCACAGCCCAGAGGGAGGGGCCGGCGGGGGCCGGGCAGCGGCAGACTCGGAGCGCCGGGCTCACAGCGTCTCAGTCTGCTGCCGAGACCAGCCCCGGCTGGCGAGAACGGCGGCCAGTGCGAGCCAGAGCCCGGGCCTCAGAGCGGGTAGGCGGAGGGCCGGAGAGAGCGGCGCACTGCAACGGCGGGCCGCGCTCGGGGGCCCCACCGTGTGCGCGTCCTCCCATCTTATCCTGGTAAGTGCGGGCGGCTGCGCCCCGCCTGCCGCTGTAGCCGCGGTGGTCGTGGTGCCCGGATCCCGGTTGCGGGCATCCCGTTGCTGCGCTACAGGCTCACAGGTGGCTCTGCCGTGGATGTGGGCGCCCCAGGCCCCGCTAGGAGTTAGCCAACTCTCTCTGCTCCGGGGCGCGGATTTGGAGCCCCCGCCTCTCCTACCCTTGCTTTTGGCTTGGGATGGGGAGCGCGGGGAAAGGCCTGCCGTCGGGGGAGACGCGTAGAAGGGCGCTTCCCTTCCCCAGTCACCTACAAACGACTCAGGGGGATGCGGGCCAACCGCCTCACCAAATGCAACCCAGCTATAAGCTCACAGGTGGGGCGTCTGTCCTTTAGATTTCTTTTCCTATTAATCCACCAGGGAAAGTTTGGGACCACGCAAGGCAAAGTTGGGGCGCGGCTGGGGGCGAACTTCTCCTACGGAGGCAGCTCTCGGGGAGACGAGCGGTGGGTTTGCAGGGGAAGCGAGGATCCGGCTGGAGATGACTTTGCGGCCGGGGAGTTGAATCTGTCCCTTGATGGTCGCCCGGGCCGGGCATTTAGACAATCCCCCGAGTGCTGTGAATCGCTTAATCGTTCCTGCTAAGCGTTGACGTTCGCAGCCAGCTGGGAATCTCCGTGATGGGTTCGGGTTATCTCAGGAGTAGCAGCAACTCAGCTGGGTTGATTTGTGCTCTTGCTTTGCTCTGAAAACCTGAGCTCCAGCTAATCTCAGTATTTAAGTAGCGTGTGTTTAATTAGCTTATTTTACACCTGAGATTATCTCAGCGACTGCCTCCAAAATGAAATCGTTGATGTGGAAAAGAACAGTCTTTTTAAAGAAAAACTAAAAAGAGGACTCTTCAGAATATCAGCTGTCATGTCTGGCTATTTTACCCATCTCCTCCATGGGATAGAGAATGAAAACTCTGCTTTGGATATCTAACCTATTAAAGTCAGTGCTGGGGCTATTTTGGGCAGATTTTGTGGACAGAGGTATTGCTACAACTTGCGTATTGTTTATGAAATACACATGTGGTCTCTCGAAATAACCTTGTTATTTCACTGCATTGGGAGTTGTTTGACTTACTAAGCTGCCTATTTTAAATATGACTAAAGGCTGTTTTTTAAAAAAAGCTTTAGCTGCAAACAATGTCTAGTTTAGGGAAGACAGCTTGTGCATATCACCAGAATATTTTTTTGTAAACTTAAATTTGTAAAGGACTACTTTCCCACATCTGATAAAGGAGAGGCTTTTTATGAAAAATAAGATCTGATATCACTGTGTGTGCAGAAAAAATAAAACTAAATTAAAGAAACACTTTCCAAATGATAGCTTAAATCAGAAAAATTTGCCTACAATTGAGAATTATATAATTGGACCAAAAGAAAACAATGAATAATTGTTAGTTGCCAAGTACCTAGACAGTTCTGAAAGAAGTGGGACCTACTTATAGCACTGGGAGGTTGTTACATGATTTAAGATGAGATAATCTGATAGATTTTTCACCTATAAAATTTTTATTCTTACATCTGCATTCTCTACACCTATCATTGGATTTACCAAAATATTTATTTGGGTTTATACATACATCTTCATAAGTGCCACATCCTATACTAAGTGCTACATATGTTTTTACTCATCTTAAAAACAATCCTGGGTGATAGGTACTGTAACTGTCCCCATTTCAAATGAAGAAACTGAGGCACAGAAGTAAAGTAACTTATCCAAGATCACACAGCTGCAGGATAGGACTTAATCATATCTGCAGATATCTTTTTATTAAAAAGACATGATTTTATGATGTACTTATTCTCTTTTTTATTTTTATTTAAGCATAAATGATGAAAGTTGCCTGTGAAGCATAAGAATCCCTGATTGTGAAAGTGCCCCACAAGCATCGTTAACTATAAAGTAAGGAAAAGTATGAAAGAACCATCTGGTTGAGTCTAAAGTTGGAAGATCACCATATCCACCAGAAGACCCAGGATGGATCTGCACCAAAGCACCACCATCACTTTCCTAGAGAAATGGTGTTTGGATGAGTCACTGTCTGGCTGCAGAAGACATTATCATGTCAAGAAAAAACTGAAGTTAATTCGAATCTTAGGCCTTTTCATGGGTCTGGTAGCCATTAGCACTGTCTCATTTTCAATCAGTGCCTTTTCTGAGACAGACACACAGAGCACAGGAGAGGCCAGTGTTGTAAGTGGCCCTAGGGTAGCACAGGGTTACCGTCAGAGAACTCTCTTAGATTTAAATGACAAGATTCAGGATTATACTCCACAGCCACCTATTCCTAAGGAAGGTGAGTCTGAGAATAGTACAGATCATGCCCAAGGAGACTACCCGAAAGACATCTTTTCCCTTGAGGAGAGAAGAAAAGGTGCAATCATTCTGCATGTCATTGGAATGATCTACATGTTCATAGCCTTAGCCATTGTCTGTGATGAGTTCTTCGTTCCTTCTTTGACTGTCATCACTGAAAAACTGGGCATCTCTGATGATGTGGCTGGAGCCACCTTTATGGCTGCAGGGGGGTCAGCCCCAGAACTTTTCACATCTCTCATAGGGGTATTTATTGCTCACAGCAACGTTGGCATAGGCACAATTGTAGGTTCAGCAGTATTCAACATCCTCTTTGTTATTGGCATGTGTGCTCTGTTTTCTAGAGAAATCTTAAACCTGACATGGTGGCCGCTCTTTCGAGATGTGTCTTTCTACATTGTTGACTTGATCATGCTGATCATATTTTTCCTGGATAATGTCATCATGTGGTGGGAAAGCTTGCTTCTCTTAACAGCTTATTTTTGCTATGTGGTTTTCATGAAATTCAACGTCCAAGTAGAAAAATGGGTGAAGCAAATGATAAACCGCAATAAGGTCGTCAAGGTGACAGCACCAGAAGCCCAAGCAAAGGTTGGTGGTGGTGGTTTTTTATTTAATGCTTTTCTTGACTACAGTTCTGAATTATTATGTTTTTGATATCTGCAACTTTTTTGATGTGATGGTGTTTGGGGTTCTTATGGATAGCAGATTGATTCTGCAGTTCTGTGATAGCTAGACTAACATAGCAGTGGAAAAAATAATTTTAGGGTATTCTTGCAGATGTTTACTAAGTTGCCCAGCTACTTGCTTCAGAGTAAAACACTTGTAAATATAGGTTACATAAGCCTCCCAGAGCCGATTCAGCAGTTATTTGTCTCTTATTTTCTGAAAGTGGGCATAATGATTTTGTGAACAATTTAATTTTCACAGAAAAACGCGTATGTGCCTAGAAAGTTGCAAGGCCTTTTCTTTTTTAATGAACACATGACAAAAACCAAGAAAGAACCATCTCTTTAGAGACGTCTGAGGAAGAAAGTTTGTGTCACCATAGCTGTACCTTCCAGTCAGCAGCCTAGCCCAGCAGGGCTTGTCATTATTGTTGTCATGGCTGTTTTTCTTGATTGACACAATCATGCCTTAGATCACTTGACCAGGAACTGATCAGTATCCATTGTAAAGAGAGTCATTGGCCAGCCCCACCATCTGCCTCTGCATCACAATGACCCATTTTGCACACCATAATAAACATGACTTCACTAGTTTTAGAGTAGAATTTGAGGGAGTTTTAATAACAATAGTGGCCATCCTACCACTTAGGTGGGTGGAAAGCATGTTGGTAAAGAGCTTAGAAGTAATTCCTGCAAACACGTAAATTTTTTAAGTAGTGGACAAGTGGCATCAATAAAATTGTGTGTGGTATTGTAATTTCAGTTCTGATTTATATCCCAGCAGTGGAATGTCATCTCTGAATGTGATTTTAAACAGAAAGTCAAAATACATACATAGACTTTTCATGCCAGCATCTGCGAAAATTCTCATGTATGCAAAAAACAGATGTTTCAGCAGGGGGTGAGAGATTTTGTCCAAAAAGAAAAATGATATTAATTTAGTTAAATTTACATAATTCTTTTATAGCCAATTTTGATGACCATCATTTTCATTGCAGCCATGAAATGGAAGCAAAGTGCAGGAAAAAAGACTAGTAATATTTCTACTTGTACTACATTTTTTTCTAACATTTCTCTCATATGCTTGTTTGTTAGAAACTATAGTAAAACCAAAAAATCATTTAGCAAAATATGTGGCAAACAAGCATTCAAATGTGACAACTGAGTACATCTCCTTCAGGGCATAAGATAGGACCATCATTGGAAGTTCTCCCCTACTCTAACTTAGCAGCCGAAAAGATGATCCCTCAAGTGCTCTCCTCAAGTCTGTTTGGGTGGTTTACATTGATAATCTTCAGTTTATTCCAATTAAAGTACTGAACGATTGTCAAGGAAATGCATATTTTTTAGAGACAAGGAAATGATTCAATGTCTTATACATTTCTTGGGCAGATCAATGGCAAAAAGTCTGTTTGAGAACTCAGTACTTTCTTGTTTTCTTACACCCTAGTGGAACTTCATTAACTTAGACGGAGAGTTGGCTGAACGTTATATTGGCAACATTTATGAAAAATGAACCTGCAGAGCAATACAATGGTGTATGTAGGATTGCGGGAGGATTTTGTATTCTGATTTTAGTGGGGTGGGAGATGGTTTCATGCATTTTAAAAATAGCTTTCCCAATACAGGTTTATAAACTATATTTAGTCAATTATAAACCATTCATTAAAGTAGCCCTGGAAGGATCTTTACCTACTCAATTAGGTGACTATTGTATCGTTTTTATGATTATTTTAAAGTGAGAAATTCAGGTTGTCATCCCTTAACACTTGTTATTTATATCCATAATTTTGTGCTATACTTAATATTGTGTGTTCTAAAATTTGGAATTTCTACATTTACTTAATTTAAAAAGAAGCAGATTATATTCATAACTATTTATGTTTCTGATTCTCCCCAAAATGTGTTCATTGTATTGTTTTCCATTTAGCACCAAATAGCTTTAACTGATTCCATTTAGTCATTAATGTTTCTTTTGACATTCGATAACTAATGGAAGTAGAGATTTTTTTCTAAACGAAGCTATGTCTTAATTTGTACTTCTCAAAAAAATGCCAGAGCGCAGTCACACGTTTTTAAGTGGAACGTGCATAAGGATGTGTGATTTCCTTTAGGAAATTTCACCTTGCCAATTTCACTTTTGAATTATTACTGGAATTTTTTTCAGTAATTACAGCCTTTATCATATGCCTGATTTCAGAAACTCAGGGAGGTTTGCTCCCCAAGCAATGAACATAAGGTGTCATCTCCGAATGTGATTTTAATGTAATTAAAATCTTTTGGGATGAATCCTTGAGTGTGGTCATCTAGTCCCCTGGGCTGCAGAGTTGAATTCTGACTGTGTAGCTTACCTTTCTTACAGAAATTAATGCTTCTGACATCACCAAAACATTTAGGAAAAAAAGACTTTAAGTCAAATGCGGCCTTCGATGGAGTTTCATAGAGAGAAATGTGCTGTACAAGAATTTAGGAAGCAAAATACTCAGCATGTTTTCATGCAAAGCCACTTCATTGTCCTATTTGCAAAATTATGGGGCATGGGAGTTTGGGAAGGTAGAGGAAACACGTTTTAGATATTCTTATACAAATCATCAAATGGTTCTTGCTAAAAAGTCAACTCTGCTGGGCTCTAGGCAGTGAATATCTTTGAAACTACTTGCTTCATAGACAAATAGAAAATCTTAATTTGGTTCCATTGTTGATGATGTACATCATAGGGTAACTGTGAAGCATGGAAAAATGTGAACTGGCATTTTTTTTTCATAGTTAAAGCAACAGTTTCTCATCTCATTTAATTTCTCTACCTTGTGTGTGGTTCTTATTTTTATTATTGTTATTTCTTTTAGTGATGCTACTACCCTTTTTGAAAAGTTGTATACTGTCATGATGCAGTGACGAGACCCTGGGGCTTTTACTCAAAAAGGAAAGAGTTTTTAGCCTGGTTGTGTAATAAGCCCAGTGATTTCAGAGAAGTCATTTTAACTCTCTGAGCCTCAGTTTCCTAACTGGAAAATGAGAATAATGATACCTACTTCATAAGATTGGTAAAATTATTAAATGAAGAAATGAATGTTAAGCATCTAGCGTGATCCTTGGAAAATGTGGGTTGTTTTCAATAAATGTTAATGCCTTCCTTTTATGTTTCCTTCTTAAATGAAAAATGAATTGGAATAAATTATTTTAGATTCAAGAGTTATAAAACATTCTTTGAAGACTGAATTTGCTCCAGTGAATCCTCGAGTTAAGCAGGCCGTTTTACCCCTTAGGGTTATATAATATTTGCTGTATTATAATATTCATAAGCTCTAGTTCACATACAGTGAATATAAATGGGCCAAACATTAACTCCAAGGAAACTTCAAAATGTCTTTATTTTGTCCTGGAATTTTATTATTTAGAATTTTACTTAAAGTGAGTATAGCTCATTGGTTGGGACTTAGCAATATCTGTGCTGAGCAGAGACTTTTGCTTTCGGGGTATTTTTGTTTATAGATGCTTGGGGCTCTCTTCTTAAAACGTTTCTATAGTTGGTTAGGAATAAGTTTGAATCCTGCAGGATGTGAAGCAGTTAAGTTTCAGGTCATTCGGCTCATTTTGCTGTGCTCCTGGCCTGGCTGCTGGGGGCTGTTGATCTGTTATGGTGCTAGGCTGTCATTGGCCTAGAAAGCAGCTGTCCATGGTATTTAACTTCGTCTTAGACTTGGCACTGTAATCTGACAGCAAATTGGCCTGGTTCTAATGAAGGGCACGATCTAAATAAAGATGCTTAAAGCTGGATAGTTGGAGGGCCGGACTACTTAGTAATTTAGGTGTGCTTTGCTTTATTCAGTTTGTGTGTTTCTGAAAAGCTGTGAATGATTTTAGCAATTCAAACTGTGATTAATGGTCTTTGGAAACTCAGGATTAAAACAAAATTATAAATATTCTTCATAAAACGAAGTATTTCTTGTAAAGTACTAAGCCATAAATAATTGTATAAGTATACATGTGTTGCCCCAACTTTGCTTAAGACACAGAATTTATTAATTAGTAAAATTAATATACAAGCTTCAAAGTAGGTAAGATGGTCCTTATATTAAATAAAAAGATGTATTACTTGATAGATTTGGAAACTAATTCTCTGTCTCTCTTTAAAAAAGTTTAGGCATTAAAATTCTTAACTGACTGTGAAAGTAGTATGTTTATCTAGGGATATAGCTTGGTGATATTTTCCTTATTTTGTTTCCCTCTACTTATCCTAAAAGTAAACCCATCAGTTACTGCTTGTGATTCAGGGAGCGAACAAGGCATTTTGAGAGACCCCAAAGGGCCCAGTGGATTTTGATACACACAGTTCAAATTGCCCTTGGCTATTTCCCTTGCTATTCTGGTTTCCCCTGGCAACAGATGACCTAAACTTTGTGAAGCCTAGAGAACTGGAGTCCCCATATGTCTCCCTTCCACCTTCCCTTTCTATTCCTCTCTTTGTCCTTCTTTTCCTCTCCTCTTCCCTTCTTTTCATTTGTCCCCCTCCCCTCTTTTTTGGTAGAAGTAGATAATTTGCATCTTAACTTTAGCAAAGAGTGGGATCGTATGTTAAGCTGCTGTATGGCTACTGGGGACACAAGTACATCCACAGTGTGGATTTGACAGGTTTAGTTTTTCCATTCTTTTATTTTCAACCTTTTGTTTTAGATAAGTCTCTAGTAACCAGAATATACATGCACTTTATTTAATTCAGTTTCACAAGCATTATCTTTTAACTGGAAAGTTTAGTTTGTTTATATCGACTGTGATTACTGTAACATTTGGATTCTGTTTCATCATGTTATTGTTTACTTTCTATTTGTTTTGGCCTTTCTGTTTCTTTTAGAATTTTTTCTTGCCTGTTTTTGAATTTTTTTCTAAATCTGTTTTTCCCTTTAATAGTTTGGAATGTATACACTCTATTTCTATTATCTTGATGCTTGCCTTAGAAATTTTAACCTGTGTGGCCGGGCACGGTGGCTCACGCCTATAAGCCCAGCACTTTGGGAGGCCGAGGCAGGTGGATCACAAGGTCAGGAGTTCAAAACCAGCGTGGCCAAGATGGTGAAACCCCCGTCTCTACTAAAAATACAAAAATTAGCTGGACGCAGTGGCAGGCACCTGTAATCCCAGCTACTCAGGAGGCTGAGGCAGAAGAATTGCTTGAACCCAGGCTTCAGAGGTTGCGGTGAGCCAAGATCGTGCCACTGCACTCCAGCCTGGGCGACAAAGTGAGACTCCATCTCAACCAAAAAAAAAAAAAAGAAAAAAGAAAAAGAAAGAAAGAAAGAAATTTTAACCTGTGTATTTAACTTAACATAGTATAAAGTTAATTAAGATGTTTATGCTCCAGCTAAACAACCTAAGTACCTTAGAAAATTACTCAGTCACCACTTCACCCATTGTATATAATTTGAAGTCCAGAATTTAAGTTCTATTTTGATGTGTTTTTGTTTGTTTGTTTGTTTTTTGAGACGGAGTCTCTGTCGCCCAGGCTGGAGTGCAGTGGTGCCATCTGGGATCACTGCAAGCTCCGCCTCCCGGGTTGGCGCCATTCTCCTGCCCCAGCCTCCCGAGTAGCTGGGACTACAGGCGCCCGCCACCACGCCCAGCTAATTTTTCTGTATATTTTAGTAGAGACGGGGTTTCACCGTGTTAGCCAGGATGGTCTGGATCTCCTGACCTTGTGATCCGCCCACCTCGGCCTCCCGAAGTGCTCAGATTACAGGCGTGAGCCACCGCGCCTGCCTACCTTGATGTTTTTTGTAAACAGCTTTATTGAGGTTTAATTTTTTAAGCCTCATAAATTAGACATTGTCATTTTACCGTCACTGTTTTTAGATTTATCCACATATGTACTGGTTTTTCCCCTCCTCATTCCTTCTTGTATGTCAAACCTTTTATCTACAGGTTTTTCCTCTACTCCTTATGTACATTCATAATGTTTCTTAATCTGTTAATAGTAAATGCACCTGATTTTTATCTACTTAGAGTTGTATTTCACTTTTGTTCTTGAAATATAGGACAAAAGTAGTGAGTAGAAAATTATTTTCTCATCCCACTTTGATAATAATATTCCACTGTCCCTCAATTCCATTTTGCCATTGAAAGACTACCATCCATGTAAACATTGCTCCTTTATAAGAAATTTCTCTTTTTTCATTGACTACTTTTAAGGTTTTTGCTTTGAGTATTTGGCATTTTCCTTAAGATATGTCACGTGTGATTTTCTCATTTAGGTATCCCCTATTTGTGACTCACTAGGTTTCTTGATTTTGAGGATTAGTGCTTTCCAGCAATTTTGCCTCTACCCCAATCTTCCTATAGTCTGCCTTCTAGAATTTCAGTTAGACATATCTTATACTATCTTATCTTCCATGTCTTTTCACTGTTCATGGTTTTCTGTCTGTGATCCTCATTCTTGTCATTTCTTCATATCTATCTTCTAGCTTCTCATTTTCTCTTTAATTTTGTCTAATCTGCTCTAAAGCTCATCTGTTGAGTTTCTAATTTTAGTTATGTTATTCATTTCTACAAGTCTTATGTGGCTCTCTTTCAAATCTATTAGGTTGCTTTTCATTGTTTCTAATTTCATCATACTTTTAATGCCTCTTTAATTCCTCTAAACATGTTAAGTGTATTTATTTTATATTTCATTGTTGATAAATTTTGTGGCAATATCCTTGTGGGTCTAGTTTTGTTGTTTTATTGATTCTTAACTATGAAAGTTTTTTAAACTTTGAGCACATGTTTCTTGGAACTTTTCCTGTGGGACTCCACTGAGGCCTGGGTTTTAAGTGCATTCCTCCAGAGAGGATTGCTGTCCTGTCAAAGGTCTGGGAGTACTACCAACTGGGGCCATTCTAAGCTACATGTTTGACTTTTTTTTTTTTTTTTTTTTTTTTTTTTGCTACCCAGGTAGTGTGAATTCAGACTGCAAACCCATATGAGTGAGCCTGTGCTTAAAAATTCTTAAGGGAGATTCATCTTTCTTCCCCTTGTTCAACTTTCAGCAGCACTAAAAACCAAGACTCAAATAGACACATCCTACCATCTCCCTTTGCGAGGTAGTTTTTCTTTTTTCTTATTTGCTTACTCAAAGTGTCAACCCTTCAGGAGTCTCAGCTTACAGATACAGAAGGTCTCTGAACTCTCTTCCCCCTATCAGGCCTCATGTTTGTACTTTAGGTTTTGTAAAAACCTAGTCTTTAGGCGGCCAGGGAATGGCAAATACCTTGAAGGCAAAGCAACACAGACATTTCTAGACTTGTATTTAGTCAGTGTTCTGGGTTCTAAGAATCCCTTATTCCTCACTGAATAAAATAGATATTTAAAAAATATATTTAAAGTGTAATATTCCCACATTTTAGGGAGTACTATATTAAGAAGGGTTTGTTATTCTATTGCCAGAAATATATGCTTCAGACTATAGATTTCTCAAAAGATAATGCATACAACAAGTGACACTGTTAGGGAATTTTGATGGCATTTTTTCAATGTTTAATACAGCCTGAGCATCATAGTAAAGTTTCTCATCAAAATAATAAATCCTAGAAACAGCAAGTTTTAGTCATTCAAATCTGAGGGGCAATTCTAACATGAAGTTATATGAGGCCATTTCAAATTTTAGGTTTGCCTTTTAATATATTTATCAAATACTAATGTATTCATTGTACAAGAGTATAAAAACACATCAAAATATAAAAAAGAAAATTTTGACAGTTTATATTCTCTCCATTGCATCATTCAAAGATGACTATGCACATTTTTGTATATAGTGTTCTTCTGAACTTCTCATACATACATATACACATGCATATGTACCTAGACATATATATACACACCTATATATTTAAATAAATAGGAACATATTGGACATGCAAAATTTTAAATTTACCATATTGAATATATACAGTTTTAAGATTTTTTTTAAGAATTTGGTCTATTATGGAGCCTTTTCCCTGTCATTAAATGTTTTTCTAAATGCTATTTACTGTTTAGTATTATCATAATACAGAAAGCCTTTTATGTTGCCATTTGTTGTAATATTTCACTATTATAAAAAATACTACAACAGATAGCTTTACACATGAATTTCTGATTTCATAGAAGCAGAATTTCTGGGTCAGGGCTTATTAGCTTTTTAAAGTTTCTGCCACATTGCTACATACTGGGTAGTGTTGAATATTATAATTTTTAGTGTTTTCCAGTTTCATAGATGAAACATAGCATTTTAATTTTTTTAAATGTGCATTGCTTTATTTGGGAGTCTGAGCTTTGAAACATATGTTTATGAAGAATGACATTTTTCTTTTATAGATTGCCAGTTTCCTGTGTCCTTTGTGGCAATTTTAAAGCTAGCTGTGATGACTCACACAAAGATCTCTTACAAATATATGCTGAGAATCACTAACTTTAGCTCTCCTTTCTCTCCCCATTTCCACACCTAAATGAAGCCAGGAAGTTTTTGCAGGTTTTGTTTTTGTTTTCATTTTAACGGGAGAATTATTCTGAAGAGGAGTCCTCATGACCAAAGAGTTGGGAAATAAAGTTTTCAGGGACTGGGATGGGCTCCTCGGCCATTTAACTTTGGGGGATTCTCTACCTCCAAGAAACCCTATTGAAACATCTGGAATGTGGGAGATTCGCCCTCAGTGACCTAACAGATTTTTGGCTGGTCATTTCTATCCTCAGGAGCTGTAATATTTACAATGTGGAATATTCTAACCAGGCCAAAGCAGCAATCTAATACATTCACCCTAAACAGAAGATCAGAGTCTAGCCATACCCATGTCACCCAACTCTTTTTCTTAACTGACTTACATGTAGTAGTTTCTCTCAAATGATTTAATTGACTTGACCAAGCAATAATTTTAGCTTAAGCATGCTGTGGGAGGTAGCTTTTCCATACAGATGGGAGAACAACGTGCATGGGAGAAAGTCATTTAAAGTTCACTGTAGGACACTAGACCACCTCAGCACTGGTGGCTTCTGGTGAGGAAAACTATCCCTGGCAGCTGCATGTGTGTCCCTGGACTGCTGCTCTCTGTAGGTCTCTCCAAAGTCAAGAGAAGAGAGGGATCTGAAAAGTAGGCAGTGCTTAATACCAGGTACTTACTACATCAACACTCTGAAATAAATATTATCACCTCCATCTGCAGATCAGGAATCTGAGGATTGGGAAACACAAATGATTGCCTAAGGTTCAAATTTAGTGATATTTAAACTGCATTTGAACTTGAGCCTGTCTGATTTCAAAGTGCAAGCTAGTTCTCTTGTACCTTAGAGCTTCTCACTGGGCAGTTAAGAATACAGACGAGGCAGGCCTCCAAACTAGATTCACTTTTCACAATGGGAGCTGTCAAATCAGTAACTTTCAAATGTTTTTGACCATGACCCATGTAAATATATTTTACCTCTCAACTCAATATGTATGTGCACATGCATGCACACATACATATGTGCATATTTACATATCCATATAAAGATAAAATCTAAGTATAAGGCATTTTTATGTTTCTTAAATTTTTCATTCTATTAAAAATACTGGTTTCAACTTTCTAAAATAATTTCATGGACCACCAAAGGGCTGTGGCCTTAGTTATGTTAAGAATGTTTTTTTTCCTTCTTTCTTTCAGCAGGGCTGCCCTGCAAAGCTTTACTAGTTGTGTACTCTACAAGGGCTTCTGTTTGATCAAGGTGACAAACAGGAGAAGGAAGCCAGACATCACTCTACTGAATGAGTGGAATGCACTGGTGTGGGACTGTGGCTGCCTAGAGGAAGGGGTGCCTTTTCTTAATTCCACAAAGGTGTCTTTTGGCCTGGTGGTGGCCTTGCTTCTTACCCTCGACTTTTCCTTTTAATAATTAATTTAGCATTTCAGAGCCATTGATCTAAAAGGACCATTAAATACATGTAAATCCATGCTAATCTTCATGACTGGTACTCTTTCAGCCATTTAGACCTAGATCCACACGTCATCATTACTTCCTCCGCAAGCACACACACCATCTATGTCCATTTGGCTAACTCTGACGATTGCAGATTTCTGCAGAATCCTGAGGCCAACACCCAGCAAACCGTATATTGCTCTCTGGCTCTGAGATAGAACGATTGCAGAGTAAAAAAGGCATAGATCACAGCGTGATATGCTTGCTGAGCCTCCAGTCATTCTTGATTCCCAGTGAGCTTGTCATCAGGTGGAAAAGAAGTGTGGGTGAAGCAGAGAGGTTATGAAATCAGAGAAAAGCAGAATCTAGACAAGAAGCTGCACTGAGATTAGGTGGGTTTCGTTTTTATGAAGGATTGGATTTGTAAACCAAATGATGCAGACATTGTTCTTGTATGGGTTAAAACTGGTGGTTTTGGAAAGGATCTGGGCACCAGGCCATATTTAATGTCATGTTCACAGTTTTAAAGGGTGCAGTCACAATTTTGCATCAGCAGGACTAAGCCTGGAAAGAAGTCCCTTTCGTCTCAGACACTGGCTGCATAACCCTGGGCCAGGCACTTTGCCCCAAGCATCTTCTCTTTGGAAATGAAAGGGCTAGTTTACCTCCAAGATCCTGCCAGCTCTGATAACTCTGTACTTCTCTGTTAATGGGAAAGAAACAAGTGTACTTGCTTGTATTTATGGGTTGGCCAACAGAAGAGATAGTTAGGTCGTGAATCGCTGAACTTCCTTCCTTCAGAGTGCCTTTCCAATTAAGAAACCCAATTAAAGAGGATTGCTTCCTTTGCAGGAGTAATGAGGGGCTTCTTTACCCATCTATAGGACCTTCTTGGAAAGGGCCAGATGAGTTTCTGCTTCTCTGTAAGTAACTTTCTCTTTTACTGCTTGATGGATGTTGAGTTACACAAGCAGGGTGCAGGTAGAAATACAGGTTTCACCCTCAGCTAAAACCTGAAGCACCGTTTTCCCCACTTATAACCTGTCATCTGTTGTTCTAGCAACTTACGTAGGCTGAGGTGGTTTTCTTTTTCCCAACCACCTGATAGCAATCAAATATATATTGAACCACTTATTTCAGGCCTGTGGTAGGCATTGAATATTGGTGTATTCCAGGAACCTCTTAATTTTCTGAGATGGCTGATGACGGCTAAAGCTTAACACAATGAAATTATTATTTAGACCTAGGACAGATATTATTTTGGATAGACCTTCCTAGCTGTGTGATCTTGGATACATTACTTAACCTCTCTGGGCTTATGTTTACTTATCCATAAATGTTTAAAGTACTAGAATTTCCCTCATAAGGAGGGTATGAATTTTTGATGAGATTAAACAGGAAAAGTGTTTAGCAGAGTCCAGTTTCTGCACCCCTCCTCCCCAACTCACCAAAGATACTCTAATCTTGGTCTCTTTTGCTCTGAGTCCTTTCTCTGTGCTAGAAGCCTATTCTTCAGTCCTATGTTTCCCTGCAGAGTGTTTTCCTACTGCCATTTCAGGGCCTCGCCTACTTCCTAAGCTTCATTTCCTAGACCTTCCTCTTGATGTCTCCCTTGCAGCCATATGAATCTGCAGTTCCCCAACTAATCCCTAACTAATAGTCAAATCCTCAGTGTTTGGACTTGACCCTGCTTTCTTTTTATTCTTGCAGAGGATTAAGAGAGAAATAGTTTCCTATCTCTGAAACTAAACCTTGCTCAACCATGAAATTTTCTTGAGCCCTCCTCTTGCCACCCTATAAATGTGTTCACTCTTGTGTGTATCATCAATATTTAATCTTAGCTATTCATGCACCCATCTAGCCATAGCTGTGCCTGATGTTGGTTTGCCAGCATCTGTGTTTTCTGTCTTGGATTGAATCACTCCCCTTGACTCAGTAACTAACTGGTCTCATTTGCAGTATTTGGTGCCTAGCTTGGTGTCATAGGTAGAAGGTCAAAGGGCACTTAACGCTTCCAGAAGTTGATAATGGTGATGATGAGTGTTCGTGATAAAAAGTCTGAGCCTGAATCAGTCATAAAATATAGTGTTTTTGTATTAAACTCGAGCAACAAATGACTAATTTCCTACTTACGAAAGAGGAATCATTAGAAACCCTCCTGTCCCCTCAGGTTGCAAGTGTGGGCGTCAGGTTAGGTAAGGCATTTCAATTCTAAAAGCCAGTTTATTCCAGCTGTGGCCCAAAATAGTTCTCTTCGCCTTCTAGCATTGTATAATGTTTCTCTATTGATTTTTTAATAACAGCTTTTCTGAGATGTAATTCATTTACCATACAGTTCACCCTAGTTGTATAATTCAGTGTTTTTTAGCATATACATTCAGAGTCATACAGCCATCACCACTATCTAATTTTAGAACATTTTAATCACCAAAAAGAAACCCTGTACCCACTGATAGTCTCTCCCAATTCCTCCCTCTGCCCAGCCCCCAGTAGCCACTAATCTACTTTGTCAGTATAGATTTGCCTATTCTGGACATTTCACATAAATGAATTCTTATAATATGTGGCTTTTTGCACTGGCTGCTTTCATTTAGCATAATGTTTTTAAGGTTCGCCCATGTTGTAGCCTTTTTATGACCAAATAGTATTGCACTATATAGGTATACCACATTTTATTTATTTATTCATCAGTTGGTGAATAAATTTAGATTGTTTTCACATTTTGGGTATTGTTTTCACATTTTGGGTATTATAAATAATGCTGAAACGAACATTTACTTACAAGTGTTTGTGTGAATACATGTTTTTAGTTCTCTTTGGCATATGCTTATGAGTAGAATTGCTAGGTCATGTGCTATCTCTGTGTTTAATATTTTGAGGAACTGCCAACTGTTTTCCAAAGTCCCTGGACCATATTGCTTTCCTGTGTGTATGAGAGTTCCGATTTCTCCACATCTTTGCTGACATTTGTTATTATCTGTCTTTTTCATTATACCCATCTTTGTGATTGTGAAGTGATACCTCATGATTTTGATTTGCATTTTCCTGATAAATGATAACATTGGGCTTATTGGCCATTTGTATAACTTCTTTGGAGAAGTATCTACTCAAGTCCTTTTTCCATTTTTAAATTGGGCTATTTGCCTTACTATTGAGTTTCAGAGTTCCTTATGTATTCTGGTTACAAGCCCCTTATCAGATATATGATTTGCAAATATTTTCTTCCATTCTGTGAGCTTTTAAGAAATGTGCTCCACAGATAAGGCAGCTCCTAGCCTGGGAACCCCTACCAAGCTGTTCTGTATTGTTTTCTAAGCACATTGTTATCTAGAGTGATTTGAGACCCTTGAATCAACCCTAAAGCCCTTTCTTCCTTAGAGCTGGTCCTTGGAAAAGATTGTTCCCCTGAAGCTAAGAACTGGAGGAGGATTCAGGGGTTGTTTGGGGCTCAGAACTTCCTGATTTTAGAGAACCTGGGAATGCAAAGCTACTTGAACATTGGACCCAGGATGCCTGTTATCTGGTTGCCGCATCATCCTTCTTTGCCTTCTCCTGATTCTTCTCTGCCTTATCTAAAAGACTTTCTTGTCATAAAATCTTCCCTACTTCTTGCCCAGAAGCCCTACTAGCAAAGCAGTTAGGCCACAGGCCTTTGCTCCCATATGTGAACTTTGCCTGTTTTGCTGTCTGTACCTGGGCCCTTAGCTTTATACATCTTGCTTATGGACCAAACTTGCCCATCCACCTTCCATCCCCCAATACATGTAACCCCTCCCATTCCATGCCCTAGGAACATTTGCATCCATCTTGAACAGCACTTTGTAATTGTATGAAGCTCTATATATATAGTAAAAAATAACAATAGCAGTAATGATCTACTCTGTGCTTGTCTAGCATGGACAGTAATTGCACAAACCTGATTAATGTGCACATTCCGAGGGCAAAGAGAACTTAACCACATGATCATGCTTTATACAAAAATGCACAATTGGTTCAAAGCTCCAGTGGTTTCCAAGGGGCTCAGGAAACATCCTCCCTCTCGCTTCTAGCTTGTGTCAGCTACACAGTAACTGGTGGAATGGTAGATGGAGTTTTGTGGCCCTGACGTATTATAAGAGGCTGATTTATTTAAATAGCATTCAGATGAGCAGCCAGGCTGCTCTTTTGATGCTTACTATGAAGGGCCATTACAAATCTACTATTTTCTGCTGCCTTTTATTTTAAGTCCAATTAAGTGGATAGCCACAAATAGCTCTGACCTTGAAAGTCTAAGTGAAGGTGAGATGGGAGAACAGGCTTAGGAAACATATGTTTTGGCGTGTTAATGCTCTGCAAGTCACACACACTTAAGGAAAATAAATAGAACAGGACAAGATAGTGTTGTGCTTTAGGAGGAAGAATTTAAACGCCCTGGGAAATAACACCACATGCTTCACTGGTGCAGAATCATAAACTGGGCTAAAAATTAATCCAACTCTATCTCCACTGGGAGACAAGCCCCAAGTAAGTGTTACTGCCAGTTATGCTCATTGCATAATTACCTTGGATTGGCGTCTCTGCCACATGCCACTACTGAATGATGCTTCCTTCTCTCAGCAGCCCCAATACATGCTTTCGGTATTTATCTTTAAGAAAACATTGCTTAGAATACCATCTCAGTCCAGTTTCTTGCAAATGTGAATCACAGGATGAATCTTCCAGAGTTGAATAGCTTGTTTAAAAAATATTATCAGCAAGGGCCTCTTAATGAAATTATTGAAGTCTTAGAGTTGGGTTTGGGTTACAGAAATTTAAAGAGCTGTTTTTTACCATCTTAAAAAATAATATTAAGTATTTTTAATGTGCTATGAGTTGCTCTTCTCTATCTTTGACCTTGTCAGTCCTGGGAAATAAATACCTTTCTGAGGATCTTACTGACTCACTGAATGATCGATATTAAGTTTTAGTTTCTATAAACCTATCTCAAAATATTTTTATGTGCTACTATCTCACTACATGCTCCAATATTTTATAGGTTACATATGCATTTATCTGTTTCCAGTTCTCTCCATCAGGAAGTGGGAGCAGATGGCCTTTCTCTTGCCTTGTGCGATAGTATGATAATTAGTAAGGTAATAGGAATGGATCACTCTCTGAGCCCATGCTAGAACAAAACTGCAGACATGAAGAGACAGTGACAAGTAGAGTAAAATGATTTCAAGCACATTTTTAGTGTAAAGTTCAAATAGTCTTTATAGAAAGGATTGCTCTAATGTGACCTGAAAAAAAAAGCATATGTATTAATCTTGAGAGATTTATAAAGCACTTTCTGGCAAACTATATTTGGGTATGATTTTAATCCCATAAATGTCCATTAATCCAGAAGTATCTTACCTAGATGTCCAGAACAGAACCAAGATCCAAAACCAAGAGAACTTTTGAACAGCCAAATAGATGCCAGAAGATCAATGCTCTAAATTCCAGGCACTTAGTCATACAGCAACTTCTTGAGACTCCATTAAAGTCTGCTGACTTTGGTCATATACAGAAATCAGGTAAGTTAGGCTTCCTGGCTCATAAAGAAATTAGAAGCAGCGAATGCAGTCTACATGGGATGATACAGACTGCATTTGCTGCTTCTAACTTCTTGATGAGCCAGGAAACCTAACTTACTTTATTTAGGTAAGTAAGTTACCTAAAGTAACTAAAGTAAGTGCACAGTGTGCACAGTGCCTGCTACTGACCTATTTAGTGTCTTTAAGCAGATTTTAAAAGGCTCCCTGCTCTGAGCAGGCCAAATAGAACAGGTAACCCCCCACAGACACAAGTGTAGACAGACCTATAGGTATAGGGCGTGTTGAGCAAAAGGCATTTTGTGCAAAAAGAAAGGTGCCATCTTTTCTGGGTGGACAGATGCTGTGCCCACCAGGACTCATGGCTTGGAGTGTGGAACATGGGCTCTGAGCCCCACTCAGTCATGCATCTCTGAGCAGTGCACAAATGCACAGTGTAGGATGCAGCCCTGCAGATTACATTCATAACACAGTCAGTGGCAGTAAGCATCGGAAGAACTATAAGAACGTAGAAAAACATATTTGTCTGGGGTCAGTAAGTGTAGGGTCAAAGCACAACACTTCACCTCATGGCATCTGCAGGCATGAGAGTAATATAGTAATTAATGTTGATAATACCCAAAGAAATACCGACAAAGTCTGACTCATGTTCACTGTGACTCGTGTTAGAGACAGTGGAACTGTTGAGACAGGCTGTAGGGTCAAGTGTGTGAGCAGAGTGACCCACATGTTCAGGCACTGGTGCCATGAATCAGATGGGTAACAGTGGTGGCCTGGCCCGGGTGGTGGCAGCAGAGACAGTGAAAGTGATCAAATGCTGGACATATCTTGAAGGTAGAGCTAACGACATTTGCTGATGGGTTTGATGCGGGTATGATAAAAAGAGAAATCAAGGGTGACACTGAGATTTTTTGGCCTGTGTAACTATAAGAATGGAATTGCTCTTAATGGAAAAGGGAAAGACTTCAGGAGGAGTGAGTTTCAAGTAGAAGAGAGAGGAGTTCAATTTTGGGTTTAAGGTGGTTAACTTGGACACTGAAATGGAGATGCTGAGTAGGAAGTTGGGTATGAGTCTAAAATTCAGACTAGAAATAGAAGTTCAGACATCATAAGAATATAGATAATGTGTAAAGCCATGGGATGGAATAAAATCACCCAGGAATGAGTGTAGCAGGGAAGAACTCAAAGGCCTAAGTCCTGAGATTCATAGCATTGAAACATGAGGAAAACAAGGAGAAACCAGCAAGGGAACCTGGGAGGTGGCAGCTACTGAGGAAGGAAGAAACCTGGAGATGAGGAAGCCAGATGAAGAAAGCATAGTAGTCCCTCCTTATACACAGTTTCAGTTACCCACAGTCAACCACAGTCTGAAAATGTTAAATGGAAAATTCCTGAAATAAACAATTCATGAGTTTAAGTTGAGTGCTGCCATTCCAGGTGGCATGATGAAATTTTGTGCTGTCCCACTCAGAATGTGAATCATCCCATTGTCCAGGGTATCCATGCTGTAGATGCTACCCACCCATTGGTCACTTAGTACCCATCTCAGTTATCAAAGAAACAAAATATAGAGAGGGTTAAGTACTATTTGAGGTTTCATGCATCCACTGGGGGTCTTGGGACATATCCTCCTCTGATAAGGGGAGGCTACTATACTCAAAGAAAAGAAACTGGTGACCAAGTAGGATGAGGACAGAGAATTGAACATTGGAGTTAGCAATGAAGAGGTCATTGGTGACTTGGTAAGAGAAGCTTTGGTGGAGTACTTGGGTGAAAACCTGGTCAAATGGGTTCAAGAAGTGAGAGAATGTGAATTAGAGGTATTTGTAAGGGAGGATGAACAAATGGGAGTGGAAGCTGAAAGAAAAATATAGAGTTGCTATGGTTTAAATGTTTGTCTCCTCCAAAACTCATGTTGAAACTTAATTCCCAAAGTGGCAGTATTGAGAGGTGGGGCCTTTAAGAGGTGGTTGGGTCTTGAGGGCCATGTGTTCATGAATCCATTAATTTACCCATGGATTAATGGGTTATTGTGGGAATGGAACTGATGGCTTTATAAGAAGAAGAAGAAAGACCTGAGCTAGCATACTTAGCCCATTCACCATGTGATGCCCTGTGCTGCCTCAGGACTCTGCAGACAGTCCTCACCAACAAGAAGGCTCTTAGCAGGTGCAACCCCTAGACCTTGGACTTTGCAGCCTCCTTCTTTCCCTTTATAAATCACCCAGTTTCAAGTATTCTTTTATAACCAACAGAAAATGAACTAAAACAAAGGTCAAGTGATTTTTCTTTTTAAAAGTAAAAGATTTTATAGATCAATTCCTGGACAAGTTGGCTGAATAGGAACAGCTCTGGTCTGCAGTTCCCAATGAGACCAACACAGAAGGTGGGTGATTTCTGTATTTCCAACTGAGGTACCCAGTTCACCTCACTGGGACTGGTTAGACAGTGCATGCAGCCCACAGAGGGCAAGCAGAAGCAGGGTGGGGCACTGCCTCACCCAGGAAGCACAGGGGATTGGAGAACTCTATCCCTTACCCAAGGGAAGCCATGAGGGACTGTGCTGTGAAGGATGGTGCTATCTGGCCCAGATACTACCCTTTTCCCATGGTCTTCACAACCCACAGACCAGGAGATTCCCTCGGGTGCTTACACCACAAGGGCCCTGGGTTTCAAGCACAAAATTGTACGGCCGTAGCCATTGAGCTAGCTGCAGTTTTTTTTGTTTTTGTTTTTGTTTTTTGTTTTTTTAAACCCAGTGGTGCCTGGAATGCCAGTGAGACAAAACTGTTCACTCCCCTGGAAAGGGGGCTAAAGCCAGGGAGCCAAGTGGTCTAGCTAAGCAGATCCTACACCCATGGAACCCAGCAAGCTAAGATCCACTGGCTTGAAATTCTCGCTGCCAGCACAGCAGTCTGAAGTCGACCTGGGATGCTTGAGCTTGATGCAGGGAGGGGCGTCTGTCAAGACTAAGGCTTCAGTAGGTGATTTTCCCCTCACAGTGGAAACAAAGTCACTGGGAAGTTCAGACTGGGTGGAGCCCACCACAGCACTGCAAAGCCGCTGTAGCCGGACTGCCTCTCTAGATTCCTCTTCTCTGGGCAGGGCATCACTGAAAGAAAGGCAGCAGCCTCAGTCAGGGTCTTATAGATAAAACTCCAATCTCCCTGGGACAGAGCACCTGGGGGAATGGGCGGCTGTGGGCACAGCTTCAGCAGTCTTAAACGTTCCTGCCTGCCAGCTCCAAAGAAAGCAGCGGATCTCCCAGCACAGTGCTTGAGCTCTGCTAAGGGACAGACTGCCTCCTGAAGTGGGTCGCTGACCCCCATGCCTCCTGAAGGGGAGACAGCTCCCACCAGGGGTCAACAGACACCTCATACAGGAGAACTCTGGCTGGCATTTGGCAGGTGCCCCTCTGGGATAAAGCTTCCAGAAGAAGGAGCAGGCAGCAATCTTTGCTGTTCTGCAGGCTCTACTGCTGATACCCAGGCAAACAGGGTCTGGAGTGGACCTGCAGAAAACACCAGCAGACCTGCAGAAGAGAGGCCTGACTGTTAGAAGGAAAACTAATGAACAGAAAGCAATAGCATCGACATTAATAAAAAGGATGACCAGGCAAAATCTCCATCTGAAGGTCACCAACAGCAAAGACCAAAGGTAGATAAATCCACGAATTTTTAGCAAGTAGGCTAAAAATTCCATAAACCAGAATGCCTCTGCTCATCCAAAGGATCACAACTCCTCGCCAGCAAGGGAACAAAACTGAACAGAGAATGAGTTTGACGAATTGACAGAAGTAAGCTTCAGAAGGTGGGTAATAACAAACTCCTCCAAGCTAAAGGCGCATAATCTAACCCAATGCAAGGAAGCTAAGAACCTTGATAAAAGGTTAGAGGAATTGCTAACTAGAATAACCAGTTTAGAGAAGAACATAAATGACCTGATGGAGCTGAAAAACACAGCACAAGAGCTTTGTGAAGCATACACAAGTATCAATAGCCAAATTGGTCAAGTGGAAGAAAGGATATCAGAGATTGAAGATCAACTTAATGAAATAAAGCATGAAGACAAAATTAGAGAAAAAAGAATGAAAAGGCCTCCAACAAATATGGGACTATGTGAAAAAACCAAACCTACATTTGATTGGTGTACCAGAAAGTGATGTGGAGAATGGAACCAAGTTGGAAAACACACTTCAGGATATTATCCAGGAGAACGTCCCAACCTAGCAAGACAGGCCAACATTCAAATTCAGGAAACACTGAGAATACCACAGATACTCCTCGAGAAGAGCAACCCCAAAATATATAATTGTCAGACACACCAAGGTTGAAATGAAGGGAAAAAGGGCAGCCAGAGAGAAAGGTTGGGTTACCCACAAAGGGAAGCCATCAGACTAACAGCAGTTCACTCTGCAGAAACCCTACAAGCCAGAAGAGAGTGGGGGCCAATATTCAACATTCTTAAAGAAAA
>NW_012104421.1:2372588-2373968 GCF_000951045.1 Mandrillus leucophaeus | reverse complement strand
AGTCCTCCCTAACTCATTTTATGAGGCCAGCATCATCCTGATACCAAAACCTGGCAGAAACACAATAAAAAAGGAAAATTTCAGGCCAGTATCCCTGATAAACATTGATGTGAAAATCCTCGATAAAATACTGGCAAACTGAATCCAGCAGCACATTAAAAAGCTTATTGTTGTGCACATGTACCCTAGAACTTAAAGTATAATAATAAAAAAAAAAATTAAAAAAAAAAAAGCTTATCCAACATGATCAAGTCGGCTTCATCCCTGGCTGGTTCAACATATGCAAATCTATAAATGTAATCCATCACATAGACAGAACCATTGACAAAACCACATGATTGTCTCAATAGATACAGAAAAGACCTTTGATAAAATACAACACCCCTTCATGCTAAAAACACTCAGTAAACTAGGTATTGATGGAACATATCTCAAAATAATAAGAGCAAGTTATGACAAACTCACAGCCAATATCATACTGAATGGGCAAAAGCTGGAAGCATTCCCTTCAAAAAGTGACACAAGACAATGATGCCCTCTCTCACCACTCCTATTCAACATAGTATTGGAAGTTCTGGCCAGGACAATTAGGCAAGAGAAAGAAACAAATGTATTCAAATAGGAAGAGAGAAAGTCAAATTATCTCTGTTTGCAGATGACATGATTCTATATTTAGAAAACCTCATTGTCTCAACTCAAAAACTCCTTAAGCTGGTAAGCAACTTCAACAAAGTCTCAGGATACAAAATCAATGTGCAAAAATCACAAGCATTCCTATACACCAATAAATAGACAAACAGCCAAATCATGAGCAAACTCCCATTCACAATTGCTACAAAGAGAATAAAATACCTGGGAATATAACTTGCAAGGGATGTGAAGGACCTCCCCAAGGAGAGCTGCAAACCACTGCTCAAGGAAATAAGAAAGGACTCAAACAAATGGAAAAACATTCCATGCTCATGGATAGGAAGAATCAATATCATGAAAATGGCCATACTGCCCAAAGTAATTTATAGATTCAATGCTATTCCCATCAAGCTACCATTGACTTTCTTCACAGAATTAGAAAAATCAACTTTAAACTTCATGTAGAACCAAAAAAAACAAAAAAAAACAAAAAAAAAAACAAAGCCTGTACAGCCAAGACAATCCTAAGCAAAAGAAACAAAGGTGGAGACATCAAGCTACCTGACTTCAAACTATAGTACAAGGCTACAGTAACCAACACAGCATAGTACTGGTACCAAAACAGATATGTAGACCAATGGAACAGAATAGAGGCCTCAGAAATAACACCACACATCTACAACCATCTGATCTTTGACAAATGTGACAAAAACAAGCAATGGGGGAAGAATTCCCTGTTTAATAAATGGT
>NW_012104421.1:2368786-2371018 GCF_000951045.1 Mandrillus leucophaeus | reverse complement strand
AGTACATTTGTGTGGTAATGGGAATTACACAGCAGAGGAAAGATTTGATAATTCAAGAGAGGGGGAATTACTGGTGCATTGTCCTTGAATGGATGGGGAATGGGCAGGGGATCCTGCACACAAATAGAAAGGCCCTGACAAGTGCCCACATATTAATAGTAAGGAGGGAGCCGGGTGACTGCCCAGCTAAAGGTAATGGATGAATGTCTTGGAGGGACTTGTAGAAGCTGTCTTTTTGCTTCTATTTTCTCAATAAAATAAAAGGCAACAGACTTCCACAATTTGACTGAAAAACTTGGTGAGTATTGAAAGTCATTTGTGGATCACACCAACATTCAACAAAATACAGTTATGTGGCTCAGATTGAATTACCAAAATCTGTACTGCTTGAAAAGCCAGGAAGCAGGGTGATAAACACTAATCTATCTTAGTATAAAAGGCCACATTATTTTTAAACAAAAGGATATAGCACAATGTTTATATGGAGTTTGATAGGCCTAAAGGGTGGTCCACTCACTTTCTTAGGAGCCCCAGTTATGCCAGTATATAGTTTATGGTAGAAACATAGAAAGAAGTCAGTGAACTGTAAGTTTCATTCAGGCAGAAATCTGTTTTTTCACACATGAATCCCTAATGCCTAAAAGAGTGCCTGGCAAATAATAGATACCCAGTAAATAATTATTGAGTGAATGACTGATATCAAAACCAAGGTCAACCAGAGTATTCTTTACTTAAAAAGATACAGCAATTAATTTTAAGTAATCTGTTTTTACGTTGTCAAATTTTATCATTCAAATGCAAGTGTCCATATGGCTGCAATGCTGCCATTTTCCTCCAAACACTGTTTTGTGAACTGACTAACGAATATTGTTCTGCTTTTATGGGATAATTTCAGAGGATTCAATCTATAAATTCACTTTGCAGTTGAAAAGCTGGCAGAATCTGTGCAGAATATTAATCTATTCCTTGATCTTATCTGGTCCAATCTCATTATTAAATGGTTATGGAGATCATAGTGTTTAATGGGTAAAATGCTGGGCACCATCTGTTGATGGGCTGGACACCAATACTGAGAAACCCAGATATGGTTGTGGAAATTCAAAACAAGATTCTCTGGTATTTAGGTTATGCCAACTTGCTACCATATGGCAGACATGGTAAGAATCAGGAACTAAATAGAAACATTGTGCTTTGTATTCCAGATCTAGGTGGCTGCTTGTAGGTGTCTTTTGTTTGATCTTCTTTGTAAACAGCAGGATCACAAAGTAAGCTAATTGTACTTTATTTCTCTTCACTTGGCAAGATGAGTGTCTTCACATAAATCAATAGGCAGCATACTGATTGCTGTGCAATCTTGACAGAAAAGAGTTAGGCAAGCACTTTTTGCAGTCTATCCCAGAAACAGAAGGAAGGTGCATTGCAGTATGAAGTAAGCTATTGAATCAAGGAGAACAGATGACTTTACCTTAGTAGAACAAGAGAATGTGTTTTAGCTACAACTTTCTGATTAGCAGGAATTATTGACACCGGCGATAAGCAGAAAGTGAAATGACTCTCTTAATTTCTTTCCTACTGAATATAGCATTATTTAAAAGGAATTACCTTTATTTATTGAAAACAAACCAATCCTGATAAGTTTCTTCTTTCATCTTGGACTCCCATACTTGCAAAAGCCAACCCCATTGAAAAACCTTTCAGATATACACTACTCCTATGGTTCTTTCAAAAGAAGGAAACCATGATCTCTTGTTCCTTTATAGCAAAGAGAGTTTTCCAAATGTTATATTCTAATTCTTAGGTTTGTTTGTTTTTTTTTTTTAACTAAAGACTTACTGAAAATAAATAAGGAAAGTTCATAATTCATGTAGAATAGTCCTAATTAGAAAACTTTCTGACCCCACAAGCAGGTTATTTATGGTTGTTCCTCCTTCCCTATTCCGGAGGAGGGCTGAGGTCCTATTCTTGTGGACAAAGAGTGATGGGATGGGAAACTGGGGTTGATGGATACTCCCTGTGTCTATCTTCTTCACCAACTTAGTTCAGGCAAAAAGCCTGGACTCCATGTCTATTGATAGGTCACAGGTTATTTTCTTTAATGTTCTGTAAACCAGTTTTTCCTGTTTTATATAAAAATTATTCTAGCATAGACTCAGTGATCAAATCTCTTCAGTTTCTCTGTTGGAAGGTATCTTAGTCTGTTTTGTGTTGCTATAACATCATACCTGAGACTAG
>NW_012104421.1:2331733-2368351 GCF_000951045.1 Mandrillus leucophaeus | reverse complement strand
TATTTTAAATGTTTCTTTATTTCAGTTATGGGCCTGGCCCTTACCTCAAGCTAATTTTTAATTATCAGTGGGCTATTTCTGCTTTGCATCTATTTGCTAACAAGAAAAAAATAGCTTTCTAAAATTTTAGGTGAACACTATTTAAAGCAAGACAAAGGAGGAGGAGGAGAAAGAAAAGAGGAAACAAAAGAAACTGCTTTACAATTTTTTTCTTATTTGGAACTAAACTTATGAATCAGTGAAATTTTTCAATTACTGACAAGTGTTTTTATACAGTCATGTATTTTGCTGCCATGTTTAGTTTCATCCAAAGGTCTCAAATTTATCAAACATACAGTGTGCTAAATACACAACAATCCCCATGCTCAGTTCTTGGGGTGCAGAGACAAATGAAATGCAGCTTTGCCTTCAAGAAATTTACAACCTGTTATCATCTGATTAGTCAGTTGTTTCAAATGTGAGTTGGCAAATTGAATAAACTGACTCCAGAATTTTGAGGTAGACATTTTTCTTTTTAAAAGGTTTCAGGCTGGGCACAGTGCCTCACACCTGTATCCCTAATGCTTTTGGAGGCTGAGTCAGGAGGATTGCCTGAGCCCAGGAGTTTGATGCTACAGTGAGTAATGTTGGTGCTACTTACTCCAGCCTGGGCAATAGAGTAAGACCATGTCTCTAAAAAGAAAGAAAAAAAAACAAAAACAAAAAAAAAGCTTCAGTAAAAGAAGTATGAATGCCATGAATACCAAGCTTTAGTTTTATACATTTCTGGTGTCACCTTTTCTCTCCCTAAAATACTTCCCTAAACTTGAGCATTTGCTAGAGAAAGACTACAGAAGCATCATCTTTTTCCAATTGAAGTAAACAGACTTAAGTCAAGGCTTCTTTCAAAGAGCCTAGTCTGAAATAGAGCCAGACAAAATCTAGTTTTTAGCTCCAGAATAATCTGGAACTTTAGGATAATTTGTAGTGCTTTTCAAAGGTGAATTAGTTGTCACAGAATAACATGATTGCCCAAGCAGAGAACCCAGCTGGGCCATGCTGGGCCTGGACTTCTGACAACAGAAACTGTAGGATAATACATAAATACTGTTATAAGCATCACATTTTGTGGTAATGTGTTAGAGCAGCAATAGAAAACTAATACACTCATGGTAACAGCATTATATAAAAAGCTGTCCAAAAATGTTAGAATATCAATAGCTAAGCTTTGAATATTCGCAAAGAATCACCACAAAATATTTAAGCCTGTGATTCTCTTCTTCTCAGAGTCCCTTTGGATTTATTTTCTCTCTTGCCATTTCTATAGTTTTTTTTTTTTTAACTCCTCTGCAGAAGGGCACATCCATTTGTTTATGGATTCATTCATCAAATATTTATTATATATCAACTATGTATGTGCCTGGCTGGGCATTTGGAGGTAAAATCTGATTTAGGAATGATCATTTCACAGACATGAAAGAAGATCATTGTATACAGTTTCAGTGCTCAAATTTGAAGGTTATTGCTGGGCACACAGGGCACTCGAAGCAGTTAGAGGGTAGCAGGTAACTTGGTGAATTTGCCATGGTCAGGAACCTGGCCCTCAGCCCAGTGGAATCATAAACCTGATCGTAATGGCTCACTGCAAAGGGATTGTCTCTCCTAGGTGGACTTATATGAACCAAGCTCATTATGACTGCTATATATTAATACAAATCCAATTACAGCTCATTGTAATACAAGAGAGCTACATCACTAAAACCAAATGGAAAGCTAAAATCAGTGCCGTATCTGCCTGTAGGCAAGTAAAATTGTAATAACCAGGTGACAATCTATTAATTTACGATTAGGAATTAAACTGTCAAGTTGACTGTTCTGACTAGCACATTGGCTCTGTACAGATAACAAACTAAGGAGCCAGATTATGGCATCGTGGTGGACCTAAGAAGTGTTGCTTTGCTAAAATAGCTTGATAGACTCTCACCCACAGCAGGGATGACCTTACTGAGGAAAATAGAGCATTTGCCCAGCCAAGATTTCCCCTATCCTTGAGCATCATTGGACAGTCCTGGCCAACTCTTGCTGTAATTTCCCCTCTATGTTATAATTCCACACCTGGCCACCTGTTTCACACTATTTCCATAACACAGTACGGTAGATACAATTATGTTTTCACTTAATAAGTTTCAATTATTTTTTTCAGTTCTTCAAGGTTACTCCCAAGTCACGTGGATTAGAATTTGGGGTATTCTACTTTCTACTTATATATGATAAACAGTCCTCTAGGTTTGTGCTCACAGAGAATTGATCAATACAATGGGATAGCTGCTTTAATAGAAGTGTACAGAGGGTCCTATGAGAACTCAGGACAAGAAAAAACTAACATGTATCGAATTCCTACTCGGGACCAAGTACTTGGCAAGGATTCTACATGTATTATCTTATGTAATCCTATAATATCCCCATCATGTAAAAACTGGAGATTAAGGAACTTGCCCCTGGTTGCAAATCAAGCAAGAGGGGGGACCAGGATTTAAGCCCAGGCCATCTGAGCTCAGAGCTTATGTTCTTAACTGCTGTGCTCTGTTGCCTCCCTTTCATCTTTCAGTCTTTACACCTGCTCAGAAGGATAGGGAGGTATATCAGTCTGGACTACGTTGCAGAAAATAGAAACCATCTTATTATTTTAAAGAGAGATCAGGTTTTAATGTAGGAATTAGATGCTTACAAAATCATTGAAAGACCTGTGGAGCAGGCTAGGTCTCAGTGCGCTATGTCTCAGACCTCACTGTAAAAGTGGTTTGCCTGAAGAGCAGCTGCTTCTGCCAGTCAAGAAGGAGAGGATTTGGGATGCTGCCACCGGAACTGCATTTTGACACAGTTTTGGTTCTCTAAAAGCAGCTTGGAGTTGCATTTCGGCACATACCACTACCAGGGCCCTGCCCTTCAGTGCTTAGGATCCTAGTTACAAAATACCACAGGTTATTTAAAAAAAAAAAAATTCTTCCCATGATTTCCAGGAGAAAGAGCAGAAACACAAGAAACACAGCCTTTAACCTGACTTTCACCTTCTAAATCCAGCTTGAGAGTGTCTGATTGGCTGAACCGAAATAAACCCTGCACCCAGCTGCAAGGGCATCTGTACTGTCAGATTTCCAAGCCTCTGCAGATCAGGAAGGCATGCTAGAAGGAAGGTGGAATAGACACTGGGTGCAAGTCCCCATGTCATTGAAGAATTCAAGGCTCAAAGTTTCGGTTGAAGTGCTTAAGGTCACACAGTGAGAAATAGGGCTGGCCAGGCTGTCATCAGATTGTCACGCTCCAAGTCCTATGCTCTTCATGCCTTGGGGAAGGAGGATAGACGGGGTGGCTTCAGGAAGAGACTGGCTGTTAGAAGAGTGGACTGTAGTCCTGGGGAGGCAGTGAGTGGGGCAGGTCCTGTGGCTGCAGGTGGATCCTTTCTGCCACCCTACTACTGAGGATGTGGCTCCTTTGACAGAATCTCTGAGGAATTCATTCAGTGGCTTACCTTGGTGAAAGCTGAGTAGTAACCTTTTTTACCTTCATACTGTAGTTTAAATTGTTAATGTTGTGGAAAGGATAGGAGTTTTTTTCTTATTTTTTTAAGTGTGCTTTCTTGTATCCATGTTCAAATATGTAATTTAATCAGTCATTTTCATACCTTTGCTGCTGAAAAGTTTGCTTGATTCTCTAAAAGAAGCTTGGAGTTTGATGCAGGGGGAAGGAGATGCTGCCAGATGCCAATTTTTGGAGCCAGAAAGTACTTGTAAGTCTCATCCCCTGCCACTTTTTGTGACAGAAATCTGAAGGAACTGCTGTGTTCTTCCTGTCCAGTACACATCCAGATGACACAGGATGCCTGTCTAGTCCTTGGATTACTTTTTTCACTAGTACATACCTTTGATGGGATGATAGTTTTAAAGGAATATGACTTATTCTAAAGAGGTGGCCAAGTAGGCAAACACTGTGCTTGGTGGAAAAAATGAGAAAATACTAAAGCAAGGAAGTGCCTGAGGATACATGAAACTTGGAGATTCAGATACCACTGCTCACAGTAACGAAATTTCATTCATTTCTTAAAAAATAGAGATGAATGCAACACTAAAGGAAGATGGTGGTTTAAAAATAAAGATTAGTTTTGTGCCAGTCTGACTAATAAGCACCCAACTGTACGAAAATGAACAAACTATTTGGGGATGTTAATAGTTTAGGGTCATTAATATTTTTCTGCATTCTTAGATCTGCTCACCAGCACTTAGAACTCTCAGAATAAGAGCGATCTCTATTCTTAAAAGCTTTATTGATTGTCAACACAGACAAAATCCAGTTTCACAAATGCTGGGACTGGGGAATCTGAGAAATCAGATGTGCTGCCTGGTGGAGCACTGGTTGAGAGAGACGTTGTTAGATGAGAAATGATTCTGCTGCAGGCTCCTGTCCTCCCTGCCTGCTGAGTTGGAGGAGTCACCAGTGGTCTGGGTACTTCAAATGGTGCCTTTTGTGTCCTCCCTCATTCAAGGCCCTTCTCCATCCAGCTAGAGTATGCAAAGAAAAGGACGGAATATGATAAAATGTGAATCTAGGTCTAAATCTTACTCCGGGCACCCGAGGGATTAGAGACCTCCTTTGAAATCATTAGGGATTCTGGCCCTTGCATTTTTCTTGCATCTGTTATTTGTCCTCATTTTGTCTGCTAATTCATATAGAAAATTTTGAGCATAGTATTGCAGTAGGAGCCTAGTATTGCAGGTGGTGCTAGATTGTTAGATTGCCTTGGGTCAGAATCTGGTTTGGCCACTTATTATATATACCACTGTGGGAAAGTCACTCAATTTCTCTGTTTCTGAGTTTCCTCATCTGTAGTATGGGCATGGGAATAGTACCTAGTGTCTAAGATTGTTGTGAGGATATAATGAATTGAATACACATATATTCATTCATTCATTCTCTCTCTCTCTCTCTCTCTCTCAGTGTTAGCTGTTATTATTAATGTAGATTCCTTATTTCTTCCTCCCCACAACCATATGAGGTAGGTTTTTTGTTAAGTCTATTTATATAAGAGGAAACTGAGGCTCGTGAGTTTAAGGAGTTTTCCCAACGTGATGGAGCTCCCAAGGGGCTGGGCCAGGGTCCAGCTCCCCAGAATTGCGTGACTGCATGGTCTGTGTTAAATGGCATCCTTATCTGCCATCATGATCGCTTTGACAGATTTAACCCTTAAAGATACAGCCTCTTTTTTCCAGTCATAGGGAATCTTCATTCTTTTCTCGTTCGGATCCTGTTATAAGCCCTCAGTGTTCGAGTCAGAATTGATCTGTCCATCACCCCATAAGCCTGCATTGTTGCCCCACGTTTGACTCCTGCTGATCAAATCTACAGCAACTCACCCTTTCCTAGGTAAAGAATCTACATTAATATTAACAGCTAACACTGAGAGAGAGAATGAATGAATGAATGAATCAATCAATCAATCAATCAATGTGTATTCAATTTATTATGTCCTCACAACAATCTTTCCTAGGGTGAGTTACTGTATATTTCTATCTACCAAGAAAAATCCCTGTTCTATCTACCAAGCTCCATCCTGGATCAAGTCCTCATTCTTTCTGCACCTCTTCTCTCTAGTTTCCGTTCTTATTTCTTCCCTGGAAAGCATCTAGCACTGATGACACATACGCAAATGTTTCGCAAGCACTCATCAAATTAACATTTTAAGGTAAAATTCTGTCATTTGACAACCTTTTGACTACATGGAAAGTGGTTACCACATTGTACATTCTAATTTGAGGAAGGGAATGATTTCTTTGCAGAGAAGCAGCTGGTACATAGAGAGGTGCAGGACGAGTTCATTCTGTTTTTGAAGATTAGGCAGAATTATAGTGCCTGTGCTCAGAAATGCCTATTTCAGCCAAACCTTCTTCTATCTCTTGGTAAAGTGCACTGCTAGGTTAAAAAGGAGCCAGCTCCACCACCCTTCCCACACCTGATCCTCCAGACACATATTTGCTAAAGAAAGAGCCATGGTCCTATCTGTAATGTTCAGGAAGGGGGCAGATCGCCATGTCAGGTGAGCCTGGTACTCTGCTCACCTACAAGTCTCATGCTTGGTAAGACACTTGGGGCCATGGCTGCAGAGCTATGGAACTCTCCACTCCCCATGTCTGCATCCCTTTTTCCCCCCAAAAATGATCTGGTTTCTCTCCTTTCCCCCCAGCACTGGCTGAAGTTTCTTAGGAACTTGAGATCAGTGGTTCTCAAGGCTGGCTGCACAGTAAAATCACCTGAGAAATTTTAATAGCATCCTCCAGGTCCCAGCCCACCAAAGACTCAGCTTCAGTGGTTCTCCAGTGGGCTGGAGCCCACTCAAGATTTTTAAATTTTGAAAAAATATTCTCAGGTGCTTCTACTTTGTAGCTGGGTTGGAAACTACCAGTTTACTAACTGTATAGTACTTTGGCCAGCCTTTCACATCTTTGCCTTGCTTTCTTTTTCTGTCATATGGACATAATAGTAGCTCCAGCCTCCTAGTGTTGTTGTGAGGATTAACAATTTAAGGTGGATAAAGAGCCCCAGAAAATTGCCCAGCACATAGTGTTGGCTACAATAATTTTTACTGCTATAGTTATTACAGTCAGCACTGTGTGAAGTCCTAGGGGTTCAAAGCAAATAAAGCATAGTCCCTCCTCCAGGTTCATAATCCTACAAGGAAGACAAACATGTTACCGAATACACTCAGCATAAAATAGTAAGCCCCATAGTGGAGGCAGGCACAGAATGCTATGGGTATATAAACTAGGGGGTGCAGCTAATTCTTCCGTCGAGAAGGAAGCCGGCTTACCAGAAGCCTGCCTAACACTAAAGCAGGGTCTTCAGTGAGTTTGCCAGACAAAAGCAGAGTAGGCAGAGGACATTCCAGGTACAGGAACTGTCTGTGCAAAGTCGTCTTGATGTGGAAGAGCATCAGATGGCAGACAACTTGCTGGTAGCTTGGCACCATCTGTTGTTGGGGGAAAGTGATGGTTGAGAAGCTGGAAACAGACCAAAGCCAGACCTTGAAGGACCTTTGTGTCTCCCCGGAGGCATTTGGATTTTATCCTCTAGGCATGAAAAGCTGCTGAGGTACTGAAGAAATAGAGAAACATTCTCAAAATTGCATTTTATAAAGATATCGATGAAAAGAGTAGACCAAAAGGGGAAATGACTAGACAGGGGCGGAGCTCAGTTCAGACCCTTTTGCTGTTGTTGAGATCAGAGATGATGATGACTTAAACTGAAGGAGACATAGTCTCAGAAGGAATTGGCATTTGATTAGCTGCAGTATGAGGGGGCAGTGGCATCTGGAGATGACTTGGAGACTTCTAGCCTGGGGCTGTTAGAGCCTTCCCATGCTGTCTGTAGTTGAGTCGGGAATTATAGGAGGACAAATGGGTTTGGAGAGGAAGAGGATGAATTGAGTGTTGAGCATGTTGAGTTTGAGAACTGCGGGATATCCAAGCAGAGGATGCTTAGATAGAAGTGTTCGTTAGGCAACTGGGGAGGACAGAGAGAGATTGCAGTGGCCCCTGGGCCTTTCTGATTTTCCCAGTGAATCTTCCTGTGTTCTGGACCTCAGTTAAAACATTATCCTGCAGCCAGCTTTACAAGCTAAAAACTGGAGTTGTCTTCAAAGGCTTCTTTGAACCACCTTCTGACACCAGTGTACCCCGACAATGTCCAACAACTGATTCTCCTGGTCTGGGAAGCATGGGTAACTGCAGTTCCTCTGACCTTGGCTTGAGTTCCTGGAGGGTCTAGCAGGCATGTGCTTTGCTCTCCAACTTGGTATATTCCACTGGACTTGCTCACAACAGGTGATCCTAGATGGGAGAATTTGGTTTATGGTCCCTTTAGCAGAATGCACTGCAATGTGACATTTACTTTACACTGTTAAAGAAAAATGTTAGCAAGTCCCAACTGTGAGCATATGGACTAGCTGCTGCTGCGTGACCCCAAACCCCACTGAGTCCCACCTAATTCAAGTTGCCAGATAAAATATAAGATGCTAGGTAAGTTTTATTTTCAGTATACAAGAAGTCATTTTTTAGCGTAAGTTTGTCCCATGCAATATTTGGGACATACTAAAAATGATTCATTGTTTATCTGCAATGCAAATTTAGCTGAGCATCTTGAATTTTTATTTGCTAAATATGGCTACCCCTAAATTTAATCTACGTTGGACATTTCTTATAACGCGTAGAATCTCTTCTAACAAGAAATAAACAGCCCTTTTTGCTTTTAGACAGGAAGAGACCAGCTAAACTCATTTATTGGATGATGTGGCTGAGCTGTGGTTCTCCCTTATCCCACAAGCAATAAACTTAGTTTTGTTTTGTTTTGTTTTTAATCTCTGGTGGTCTTTGTTTTATCCTTTGAACATACACACAAATACCTTTTTTAAAAATGGACATCCAACCAAATATAAAAATATGGTCAAAAAAAGACTCTGGTTAGTTTAGCAGTATTCAGATAGGAAGACAAGCCAAAATAAATGAAATGTATGCTGTTCTTTTATCTCATTTAAAAATAATTGAATACCATGTTTTGCTGAGGATTCAGGAGGTCTGGCTTTTGTATCTTTTTGTTGTCTATTTTAACCTTTCTCACCTAAGTAACCTGAGCTGAGAGCAGAAAAGAGAGGTGACTTGGGTCAGTATCTGGAATGCCCAAAGCAATTTTGCTGATTCATGAGAACTTCAGGGGCTTATTGATGGCATCTGGAAATGACTCTGGAAGCCGGTTGTGCTGATCAAATGTGTCTTTATCCTGTACTTCAAGGTCTCTAGAGAGAAGGAGCTTACACAATCTGGTACAGCAACCTGTTCCAGATAGGAGGAGGTTCTTGTTGTTTCTAATTTAACACAAACCGACTTCCTCCTAGCTGTCTCCATTTGAAATGGAGGAGGATTGCTTATCACCCTCCTCTGTGGCTGAACTGTACTTTGTGATTCACCCTTCCTTCCGTGTCTAGGAATGCTTTATCACTTCTGGTCAGGCCAGAGCTATCAGGAAGCCGGGAGGATGTCTTTAGCTGTGTTGTTAAAACCAACCAACCAACGAACAAACAAAAAAATCAAAAAAGGGACAATAAAAACATCTGGGCCTAGTCTGCCTAGATGAAGGGACTGACCAATATTGCTGAAAATTTATTATCAGGTTAAACCACAAAGATCATAATTTTAACATTAACCCACCACATCTGACATTCATTCTGCACAATCTTACTGCTGAGCTGTGACTCACAGAACTGTAATTAAACGTGCTCACAATGGTGACTCAACAATTTCTTCCACCACTTACCCCACTGCATCAGTGGAGGCCAGTCTAAAAATTCTTGTGTTATTCTTTTCAGAGGGAAGGGATTAATGTTTTGTCATTTTGTTGAGTATAAAGAAACAAGTCTCATGGTAAAGAGGAAAATGTGCCTGCTGGCTTGCATGAGTAGAATGGGAATTTTTTCTTGTATTAATAGAAGTACTCAGGCAACTGAAATCACAGATCTCCTCTCCTGCATAGTATCTTTATATCTGCTTCAGCTAAGCTGAGTGTGAGCCCCTGTCCAGAACAAATGGCTTTGGGTATTTGCTTTTGGGAAATAATTCAATAAATAACCTGGGAGCACACATAATATTTACTATTACATAACTCTTTAGTGAACTTACGAATTTTGCAGAACCAGCAAATAGGAAAATCTGTATAGGCTAAGAGTCAAGAGGCAACTGAGTGTCAGCCCTTAGCACACACTCAGGAACAGGACTGCTTGCATAGAACATCTTGCTGTGATAGTACTTGCTAACTTTGTGATCTCTGTCAATTTATTAACTTCTTTGCACCTCAGTCTCCTCATATGTAAAATGAAAATAATCAAAACACCTCGCTGATTTGTGTGGATGAAATGGATTGACCCAGAGCAGCTCCAGTCAGTTCCTGTCACGTCGTTAGCCTTCATGTGTGTGGTGTGTGTATGTACATGTCTGTGCCATCACAAGTGTGTTCAAGCAGTCTATGGTGATACATTTGCATTTGATCTGTCCTGTGTCACATGGAGCAGGTAGAAATATATGAGTTAGAGAAGACACTCATAGTAAAAGTTAATTTCCAGGTAAGACAAGAATTTCCTTTGACCTCTTGAAAGGCAAAGTGGTATGTCAGATAATAACATGTGTATGACTAACTTCTATCAAATGCTGATTACATGCTAGACACTGTGCTAAGCACTTTATCAGTATTAGTTAGTCCTCTTCTAGTTAGGATTATTATCCCTATTTTACAGATGAAGAGATTGAGGCATAAAGAGATTAACTATATGTATAAGGACTTGCATAATGTAACACAGCAAATATAAGCAAATTTTGTGTGTATATTATGAAAACTTTCATAGAAATGTTTTAAATACATATACATGCATGTATATGTATATAATGGGAGAGAAAGAAAGTATAGGCATTGAAAGTACATGGGAATGATAAATATCAAATTCAGGATGGTGAGGGAAGGGAGAGAGAGAAGTGGAATGAAAAGGGAATACAGAGGACTTGAATTTTTTTTTTTTTTTTTTTTTTTTTGAGACGGAGTCTCACTCTGTCGCCCAGACTAGAGTGCTGTGGCGTGATCTCTGCTCACTGCAAGCTCCGCCTCCCGGGTTCGCGCCATTCTCCTGCCTCAGCCTCCAGAGCAGCTGAGACTACAGGCACCCTTCACCACGCCCGGCTAATTTTTTGTATTTTTAGTAGAGACAGGGTTTCACCGTGTTAACCAGGATCGTCTCGATCTGCTGACCTCGTGATCCGCCCGCCTAAACCTCTCAAAGTGCTGGAATTACAGGTGTGAGCCGTCGCACCTGGCCAAGGGCTTCAAATTTATCTGGATTATTTTACCTCTTTCAAGTAACTGTGAATATTAAAAATACTAAAATTTGAATAAATCAGGCAGTAGATTCATTGTTGGTTATTATATCATTCTGTATGCCATTTTGAGTGTTTAAAATATTTTGTAAGTTTAAAAAGAGATTATACTCCAGTGACTTGGAGAGCACCAGCATAGTACTGGCCCACCGTAGACACTCAACAACTGGGATTGTTTTTGTTAGTTGACTTTTTTCCCTTGTATTGCTCTGAAATAAAATTGTTGATTTCATTGTTGGAATTACATTCTGAAATAAAGATCCAACAGGTTAGGGACTCCTATAAGAACCCCCAAAAGGAACTCAAAACCCTTTTGCAGAAGTTCTTGCTAGCTGTCTCATAAACCAACAAGATAAACAAGTGTGGCTGAAAATAAGCACCTACGAGTGCACTAAATAAATGTTATTTGTCAGAAATAGCACTTAGTTTGGCCTTCCCATGAATTTTCTTTAGACTTTTTGACCTTAGCTTTTTAAAGGAGATAAAGAAGTGAGGACAGAAATACTGGATTTCAGAATAATGCCAGAATCAAGGAAAAATAATTGTCTAGGTCAATAAACAATAATTAAAAGCTTCCCATTGTATGCCCTTGGGTATATTTTATATTTTTTCCTATTACAGAAGTATCAATTTTATTGACACCCTAGACTATTATGATAATGGAATCTTTTATTGAATTCAATTACAGTTAGTCACCATGAGACTACACATGCTATCTGCACTAGGAGTTGCCTCAGGCACCCCTAAGAGCATAGATCTATTGAATATTTTCATAAGGGATTAGCAATTTTTCCAGTATGTCATGGCTATAATAAAAGTCAGCAATGCTGATTTCATTTCACTTAGATTTTTGCATCTGCTTTTGGAGTTACGTAGAACTTTGATGAACAAAACATAAATAAAATAATTATTTAAATTTCTTATTTATGGTCCCATCGGAAAGTTGTCATAGGCACTGAGAACAAGAGAGCCACTTATCTCCTCACAGTGATGTGTCCTGTAATTGAAAGAGGATTGCGTCTGCACTCACATGCACTCATGCATTTAAAAAAAAAAAAAAGATTGGAGGGAAATGCATGATATCAGTGGTAGAATTCTGAATGATTTTTTGCTTTCTTCTGTAGTCTTTTCTGTATTTTCCAGCATTTCTTCAACTAATGTATTAGACTCTTACAAGTAGAAAAAAAATACTATTTCTAAAACACAGCAAGAAAGAGCTAGGATATATGTCAGGAAACCAGATTGATATTAACTCTGACACTTTCTTAACTGTGATTTTAAGAAAGTCACTTAATCTCTTATTGCTGCTTTCACATTTATATGATGGTTAGATGGGCATACTAAACTTTTTGACTTGCTTTGCCTATTGTATAAGATTCTTATTTGCAGGAGTTAGGTAATAAAATATGAAAAAACATTTAATAAAAAGTGTGTATCAATGCAAAGTCTTTCCCAGCATGTAGAAAAGGGATTGAAGCTGTGGGGCAAAATTCAGAGGGACAGATTAATTCCTCTCTGGCAACATGTACACTCACAGGTAGGTTTATTTTAGGGCAGTGGTTCTGAAACTTGCAGCCATCACAATCGCCTTGAATGCTTATCAACGCATAGATTGCTGAATCCAGGCCCAGATTTTCTGATTTAGTAGGTCTTGGAAGGGGCATGAAATTCTGCAGTTCTAGCAGATCCCCAGAAAATGCTGATATTACTTCTCTTGGAATCACTTCTTGAAATTATTGTTTTAAGGATGTATGAAGGTATGTACATACATACAAGTATTTCAGAGTATTCAGTGGTGTGTTAGTCTATTTGCATTGCATGAAGGAATACCTGAGGCTGGGTAATTTACAAAGAAAAGAGATTTGATTGGCTCGTGGTTCTGCAAGCTGTACAAGAAGTATGGCACCATCATCTGCTTCTGGGAAGGGCCTCAGGAATCTTTCAACCATGGCAGAAGGCTAAGGGAGCAGGTGCATCAGAGCAAGAGGGATGGGGGCGGTGCCACAATCTTAAACAACCAGATCTCACATGAACTCAGAGCAAGAACTCACTCAATACCAAAGGGATGGCACTAAGCCATTCATAAGGGATCTGTCCCTGTGATCCAGCACCTCCCACTAGGATCCCCTCCAACATGCTAGGTCACATTTCAACAGGAGATTCAGAGGACAAATATCCAAACCATATCAAGTGGTTAGAAACTTCCTAGTGACCTTCAAGAATACACTTTCAGAAGAGTGGGAAACATATTGAAGTTGGATATGGAGAGAACCATGGATGTGGAAAAGAAGCCAATAGTTACAGGCGTAGATGTTTGGGAAGTTTATGAGTGAAGTAACAAGGTATTTGAATGGGAAGTAGAGTAAAATGAATGTTTAGATGGATGGGTGAAAATTATAGTTGGGGCTAATGAAGTATTTGTTTCATCCACAATGAAACAACCCACAGTGTTCAATTTTTAAAATTGTAGTCAACATTTGAAACTTACCAGATTTTGTATGTAAATCCAGATTCCCGTCTACTTTTGGAAAATCATACAACTTGGACTGTTCATTTCCATGTGACAGCATCAGTTGGAGCCAAGTTGTGGCTATCCTCTTTCCCCGGGGCATATGCTTTGGGTTAAACAGCCCCTGTCTGGTCCTTCCCTTCTTTGGATGACTCACCAGTCCTCTACGAGCATAGGAGTCTGCAACCACAAAATCTAACAAGGTAAACATACAAACTCCCAGTGTGAGGATAGAGAAGAATTGAAGATGCTGGAGTGTTGTGATCATAACATGAGCAAGGACCAGAAAGAGGAAGGAGGAGTTGGGATCAAGGGCACAGTGCGAGAAGTGGCTTGGAGAAGAAATGGGAACATCCATCCCTCAATATGGTAAGGGAGAAAATAGAAAACATAGAAGTCAAGGAAGCAGTATTTTGAATTAAAGATGACGATCTTTATCCTCTCAGTAATATGGACAAGACCCTCTTCTGGGGGTCCTCTAAGAGAGGAGGGCATAAGTCCTAGGGAAAAGAAGAGAGTCTGATGTTATTGATGTATTATAACATCACAGAGCAGCTCTGCCAGCCCATTTTAGATGAGGTATACTGTGGGGGTCCCCTCTAGCAATGTTGTGCAGCATGAGCAGTAGGGGTGATGATCAGGACTGGGGATTGGTCTCTTAAGGGCGCAAAACTATTTTTCATTTTAAGCCAGTAAGCAATCAAATAAACATAACCCCACAGTTTGTACATGGGCTAATAAAGTGAGGAAGTATCCTCCTTACCGGCACCCCCACCAAAACTGGGTATTAGTTCATTTATGCTGTTGGTCCATCCCTCTGTAGAGTGTCTATAGTGCCAAGAACTGTGTCTAAATGGCCATGCTTTTTGAATTGGGAGAGGCAGTAATGTGCCTCAGGATAAACAGAACCCTAGGACCTGAGCTTAATTTTATTGGTAGATATTTTAAAGGAGGGCAGCAGTTAAATAATTTACTTAGCAATTCAGAATATTTTATATTATGTGAACAAGAACACATTATAGAATGCAAAATCCTTCTCTCTTTTGGAATATAACACCAGCTTCAAATAAACTGTACTTCACAGTAACTGCTCTGGGCTACACTCCTCTGCCCAGCCCCCATAGCACACCCATTCTGTCCCCTAACCTAGGTCAATAGCAAAGTTTCAGAAATGCCAATGAAAGAGAACATTCATTCTTCAAATTTAAACGTATAGTACAATAAATGATCATTGCTTTAAGAAATGCAGAAAATTGGTGCTAGCTGTATTTCAAATACTGTTTCCTTAAAAAGCAGCTAATTAAAATTCTCTATAATGTATAAGGTGGATTACACATCAGTGTATGATCAAGTTCACTATGAACAGAAGTGATAAACTGACTAACCCTATGACATAACCTCAGAAGTGATTGTTCAACTCAGCTGTAACTACTTTCTTAGCTCAGTCTTTTAATGCTGATGCAGACAGTGGAACCAGTTTTTACATTTTGATTTTTACATGCTGTTGTTTTGTGAGATAGTTGTTAAGCACACAATTCCTCTATTTTTCAAAATAAGTTTTTTCGGACTTAGGGAAATGTCAGAGACATTTAAATTTTCTTAAGTCTATCACTGAAACAGTAACATAAGGATCCTCTACCTTTAATTGGAAATTCTCATTTCCCTTTGGGATCTCTATCTGATGGTAAATAGTCTCTGTTGTTTCCTTCGAAACACAACAAGATGGTTCCATGAAGCATTCATCCATTCCAAAGGTAGTGACACTTTCTCAGCATTAGAGGTATATCCATGGCCCATTAGAGGCCAGTTGATCCAGAGGTCCTGTGAGAGACATTCCTGAGGACAGGTGTATGTATGTGGAGGTAGGGGACAGTTCATTGATTTCTTTCACAGGTTGTTTTTTAGTTGGCCTTGTTCCTGAAGAAGGCATGTTCTAATGCTAACTAGAGAGCCTTCATGAAAGGAGGGCCAGGCCCTGAATCAGAAGACCAGGGTCTAATCTCTCTTTTCCCGCTTATTATACACTTAAACTAAGGAAAGGTTCCAATCTTCCTATACTTAAAAAGAAATTTAAGAACAGGTATGGGGGATTCATTGAATGTGAACCTCATGGTCTAAGGAAAATTTTAAAATAGGCTTTTCTCCCTTTAAGTTCCTAACTTAGGGCATTATCTATCTGTTGGTTTAAGAAGATAATTTCTATATCTACTATTGAGGGCCTTATTGCTGGTCTTCACACTTCTGAAAGGATGGGCAACTGAGTCTGAAAGGATGGGCAACTGAGAATAGACTGCTAATATGAAATAGTCTAATCCAGGTGAATTCATTATCATGTACTGAATTATTTCCTTAGGATAATACCTGTCCATCTTTCCACAGCACATTTTGACTACATTCTTGACAGGGAGCTCTTTGTTTTTGGCAGTATTTATTCATGTAAAATGCAACTTTCCTCTCATCTGCTTTTCAATTAAGCAACTACCTTGTGGCTTTCATATGCTTATGACATCAACACTTTGATGGCAGCTGCTTCTGAGATAGAATTTGGCTTTTTGGCCTCTGAATTTCAAATATTGGTGTATCAGTTTCATTCACAATGGAAACCTTTAAGAGAAATAGTGTGAACCTGTGAGAGATGTGTGGCTTATGCTCAGATATACTTTGTCAAAACTTGTCCCATTACATACTATACTAACTACAGTATTATTAAAGCAAAACTCAATTAATTTTCAATAGTCATGTTTTAAAATATAAATTGAGATAGCTGAATTTTCAAATAATTGAAATTGTTGTTCTGCTTACCTGGGGTGGGGATAAGAAGCAAAAGGTGTTGATTTTTTATACAAATGTATGCTCAATAAGAGAAAATAATCAACAATTTTATGTCATCACACAGGCAGCAAGGACAGAGTATATAAGTCCTGGAGATTGTCAGTCAGGACCCAATCTGGAGGCAGAACTCACATCTGTTATTTCAACAGAGCATGCTTAACATAAAGAATTGTTAACTAGGTTGAAAGCTGTTAATTAGCTAAGGTGTAAAAGAACTTTCAGGTCCCAAGGAGGTAGAATTGCAGGAAGCAGCTGCCACTCCTAGGCCTGGAGGATCAAAAAGAAAAGGCTCGAATTATTAAAACATGGAAACTTGAGGCGGGAGCTGCTCAGCTGGTACTTGGAGCAGAGAGTGTTGAGGCTGTTATGTGAATGTTGGAAAAACCGTACCATTGAATTCACCTGCTGTGAAGAGAAGGCAATGCAACCTCTGGGATGAATCCCAAAAGATCAGGAAACGGAAAGTGCACAGGAAGTAAAAAGGAAGAAGCAAGCCTCTTCCTTCTTTTTCCTACAGGCTTCCCACTTCTCTCTAGCTCCCCTTTTTGGCAGAACCGGAAAGCCAACTGGCAAATCAGGAGCATGGTTTGCAAAATATCCTCTCAAGTGTCGCAAAGCCTGAAAATAGAAGAGTGGGTTTGGAGTCAAGAGGCAAGAGCTTAATCAATAGCACACAATTTTTCAGGCAAGATTAGCTGATGGCAGCAGCAGAAACCAAACCTCTAAGTGCCCAGGAAGGGTGAGACAGCATTCTAGGTGCCAGGAAGGACATACAGAGGATAGCAACATCTTAATGCTTGCCCTCAAATGACATTCCATTTCCACAGTGTGTGTTTACCTTCAGATAAAGCCAATAAAACTGTGATTCAATGGTTCAGTGAGAGAGGGCAGTAAAAACCATGATGAAGCTGTTGTGGGTCTCTGTGAATAGTTTTCTCTCTCTCTATTTTTTTTTTTTTTTGGTCCTTTTTATAATGGAAAATTTCAAACATACACAAAGTGGAAAGAATAGTGAAATAAACCCCCAGGTATCTGCAACCCAACAATAACAATTGTAAGCATTTGGCCACTCATGTTTTCTTTAGCCCCCCATACCTCCTCCTTATCCTCCCAGCTTCCCATTGACTTATATATAATTTCATTCATAAATAATTCCAGATGTTTAGTTACAGCTCAATGAATTTTTCACAAAGTAACATGTTCATGTAAATCCCACCTGGATTGGGAAGTAGAAATTACAAACACCCAGAGCCCCCTCTGTAGTACTCCCTTAGTTCTTTCCTCACTGCTTCCCAAAGCAGTAGCCACTATCACCTACTGAGAACTTTGCATATATAGATTCATAGAATATGTGCATTTTGGGGTTTGGCTTCATTTATCTAACATTGTTGGTAAGATTTATTCATGTTTTTGCATATATCCATAGTTTATTTTATTGCTTTATAGTATTTCATTGTAAGAATACACTACAATTTATTCATCCATTCTGCCATTGATGTACAATTGACTTATTTCCAGCTCTTGACTATTACAAATAATGCTGCTATGAACACTGTTATACATGTCTTTTGGTACACACTTGTATACATTTCTGTTGGGTACATACCATCAATGGAATTGCTGGATCTTAGGATACATATATATATTCAACTTTATTAAATACTTCCTAAGAATTTTTCAAAGTGGTTGTACTATTTTACCTTCACCAGTTCTACTTGTTCCATATCCTTGCCATCACTTGACATTGTCTGTATTTTTCATTTTGACCAGTCTGGTCAGTGTGTCATGGTATCCCATTGTCACTTTGAGTTGCCTGCCCCTGGTGAGCACATTTTCTGATGCTTAATTGGCTCTTTGAATATATTCTGTAATTGATTTGTAGGAGTTCTTTATCTATTCTGGATATAGGTATTTTATTGGACATAAACATTGCAGATATCTTCTTCCAGTCTACCTTGGCTTTTCCTTCTCTTAATGGTGACTTTGTTAATACAAAGTTCTTAATTTTAATGTACTCCAATTTATCAGACTTTTTCTGTATAGTTAATGCTTATTTAGTCTTGTTTAAGAAATTTTTATCTACCCCAATGTCATAAAGATATTCACCTATGTTATAGAGGCTTTTAAAAAATTATTAACCTTTTACATTTAGCTTTATAATCTACCTACAATTGACCTTTGTTTATGACATAAGATAGGGGTCAAATTCTTTTATTCCCCCCTATCAATATCCAAGTGATCTGCTATTTATTGCAAAGATTATTATTTCCTCACTGCACTGCAGTTTTACCTTTGTCATAAATCAGATGATGGTATGAGTTTGTTTCTGGTTTCTCTATTTGTATGTCCTGCTAATACCATCTTATTTTAATTGTAATAAAGATTGAAACACCTGATGGTATACATTCTTGAGCTCTGCTCTTCTTCAGAACTTTCTTGATTCTTTTTGGCCTCGTAAATTTTCAAATAAATTTTAAATTAGCTTGTCAACTTTCAAATTACCTGATAGAATTTTGAGTAGAATTGCATTCAGCTATAATTTAATGAGTAGAAATGACTTATTTACAATATAGAATCTCTGTTCATAAGCATTTTGTATCTTTCCACTGATTTAGAATTCTTTGTTTTCTATAAATAATATAGTTTTTTTGTAGCAGTCATGCACATCTTTTGTTAGATTTATTCCTAGATATATGATTCTTTTTTTTCCTTTTTTGGGGACAGAGTCTCACTCTGTCACCCTGGATGGAGTACAGTGGCACGATCTCAGCTCACTGCAACCTCCACCTTCTGAGTTCAAGTGATTCTTCTGCCTCAGCCTCCTGAGTAGCTGGGACTACAGGGGCGCGCCACTATGCCTGGCTAATTTTTGTATTATTAGTAGAGATGGGATTTCACCATATTGGCCAGGCTGGTCCCGAACTCCTGACCTCTTGATCTGCCCGCCTCAGCCTCCCAAAGTGCTGGGATTACAGGCATGAGCCATCATGCCTGGCTAGATATATGATTTTTATGTTATTTTAAATAAAATATTGTTTAATTTTTTCATTTTCTGTGTTTGGCTTGTATATGGAAATATAATTGATTTGCTAAAAATTTGCTTGTAATAGCCAAGAGTTGGAAACAACCTAATTGTACATCAATGGTAGAATGAGTAAATAAATTGTGGTGTATTCACCTGATGAAATTCTATAGAATTTAGTTATTAATTCAAATAGTTTATTTGAAAATAATTTTGATACTTTTCTATATATGCAGCCATATTGTCTGAATATAACAGCTTTATTCCTGCCTTTCTAGTCCTTTCTTTTTATTTATTTATTTATTTTTTTTTGCTTTATTGTTTTGGTTAAAACTGATACCACTTTTAGAACAGCATATCACAAATCCACCCACTGATCACAATACATTTATTAAAGAATGCATGGGTTCTCTCTCTCTTGGAATCTGTTACCCTAAATGTCCACTTTTACCCTAACATCATCCAGCCCCCATCCCAGAAAAACATTTCTCCATATCTCTTGCCCTACAGTGTTGAAACAAAAGGTAATACCATCCAGAGTCCATGAACGTTTATAAGTTGTGCTATGTTGATAGTGGGGACAAACACTGCTTTTCCGTGAAAGAAGAGTGTAGTGACAGAAGCACTAAGGTAAAAGACAAATTAACTTGTTAAATCTATCCTAGATAGCATGAATACATAGATTCCTTGCATAATGAAGTAGAGTATTGCTTCCCAGTAGGTCTAAGCTTTTTTTCCTCACTCATCTTGCATTTTGACTTTTAATTCTGAAGATCAGGAAGTTATTCATAAATTAGCAATATTTTTTGAGTAGTTTTGTATGCCATCTGAGCAGTATTTTGCAGTGTGATACAATTTTTGTTATTCTTAAGTTTTCGTATATTTAGGTCCAGACCTAACATTTGTGAAGCTTAATGGTGATTCTTTTCTTTGGCATATAGAAGGACATTCCATGTTAGAACTGAAAAAGTTTCATTTGTATAAAAATATTTCATACAATTTATTAAATTTTTTTAAACCAAATTTAAAATGTCATGTTTTCTTAATATTGATTTAAAATTTTAAAACTCAGTATTTTATTTTCAGAGATGAGGGTCTCACTCTGTTGTCCAGGCTGGTCTTGAACTCTTGGCCTCAATGATCTTCCCACTTTGGCCTCCCAAAGTATGGGCATTATAGGCATGATGCGTCATGCCTGTCCTGGTCTTGATTTCTAGAAATTCTTATGGCTTTAAAGTCTAGTTTGTCTAATTTCAGTATTGCTAAACCAGACTTCTTTTGGTTAATGTTTATCTAGAATTTTCTATCCTTTACTTGCAACATTTTCATGCTCTTATATTCAAAATGTATCTCTCATAAGCTGCAGGTGATTGGGTATTGTTTGCACTGTTTTGTTTATAATCATTTAATTAGATTTAATCCATTTATATTTGATGTAATTTTGGGTATATTTGGGGTAAATCCATCATCTGTTTTCTCTTACTGAGACTATATTTTTTCTCTCCTTTTTTTGCTACTCTTTGGATTAATCAAGTATTATTATTATATTTTGTTTCCCATCCCTGTTTTATTATTCTTTTATTAAAATTGTAGAGAACATATAATGCATGCTTAAATTACAAAAGCCCAATATAAATGAGTACTTTTACCACTTTCCAGACAACATGTACTAAGAATCTCAGAATATTTTAATTTCACTTAAACCTCTCCCACTTTTTGTGTTACTGTTATCACGTATTTTAATTCTAACTACATCCCTGCATGGCTCAAACTGTTCTATTTAGTCTCTGCTCGAATGTTACCTCCTCAGAGAGCCTCGCCTCTATCATCATGATTAAAGTAACCTCACCCCACCCCTTTCTTTTCCATTCCCCCTTATTCTATTTTGTTTTTCTTCCTGGACTTATTATCTGAAATAAGAGTATTTATTGTTTTTGCCCATCTCTAGCATTAGAATACAAGCTTCAAAAGTACAGGAGTTTTCTACCTTGTTCACAAAGGTTTGGCCCTGAGAAGGCACTCAATAAATGTATGTTAAACCACAAACATAGATCAGAGATGCCCAACAGAGACAACAATTAACTCTTAAGAATGAGAAAATCAGGGGCCCATAGGACATTGGAGAACTTCTGCAAACCACAAGAAAGATGATTTTTATGACAAGAAAACTTGGAAGGGATACTGGGATCACTCCAGAAATAACTAAGTGGGCAGATTTCCTCTATTCATGATTTTTCATTCATTCAACGCTTCCTGAACACCTGTGCAAATCCTGGGTGCTGAGCGAGGTGTGAGTGCCGTGCTAGTCTTCATGCTGTGTGCAACAAGCTGCGTTCTCTGTAGGCTTCCTTCACAGATTGTCATTGGAAATGAGATCTGGTTTCACTTAAAGGTGTGAGGGGGCAATGGGCTGGATAACTGAAGGGGATATTGTGAGAGAAAGGAAAGAAGATCATCTTGCTGGTGAGGCATTCTGGGCTGAAGAAAATCAAGAGCTTTGATTCTGATACCCTTAGGTCAGTAATGTTAAGACAATATCCAAATGATGTGCAAATGCATTCACAAATAAAAGATATACCAAATTGTTCCAAGAAAATTCTAAACCCAGAGCCTCTGAATTTATAGTGCCCTGTTCTCCCCATCACTGAGACTCAGGCACCAAAGGGCAGTAGTTCTGGAAACTTGGACCAAGATACCATCCAGAGAACAGCTCACATGCCCAGTGTTTGCTTAATTTGCCCAGCATCTTAAGACTTCTTCTTTAGTCACATCTTAAGACTTCTAAAATGTGTCATCCTTATGTGACTTCATGGTCATCATTTTCTTCTCTGTAGTAATTGGGCCTGAAATGGTCTAAGGGATACCTCCCTCTAGCTATTACTCGTTTATGAAACAATAAAACAAAAAGACCACAGGTTAATTCCTAGGTTCTACTCACAGAATGGCAATTGAAAAATCTGGTTTTTTTGGATTTTTTTTTTTTACACTGAGGCTGCATTATTTTCACACTTTCAATTCTCAGCCTTTTCTCCAGCCTGACAGGCAGATGGGAGGGCAGCTGGCCCTGCAATCAAAAGTGACCCTGGCAGCCAGTGTCTCTGTTTCATGGTCTGCCCTGAGACAGGCAGGTCTGGTTTCTGCATTTGAAATGTGATTGGCAAAGTGGCTGCAGAGGGAGAACCAGTACAGACACGGGGGAGAGGTAGCTCTCAGATTGTGACGTTAGGATTATATACTAATGTATGCCTGACATTGCCAAAGCCTCATTAAGACATTGCATATGTTCCTTAGCTTGATTGAATCTTTCTACAATTTATGCATAGATCACAACATTACACTGTGCCCCATAAGTATACATAATTATCCGTCAATTAAAAATTAATTAATTTTAAAAAAATAAGAGAGACTGCCAGCCCTGATGGAATTGCATGGGTGGGGGTGCTCATGCTGTTTAATAGCCAGTATTGCTAGTATTTTTTTCAAGAGGTGGTCTCAGGCCACTATGACATTCTAAGCTACAAGTCAGAGTTTTCTCTGAAAGCTAATCAGACTGGGGAAATTAATCCCACAACCTCTGCCTCTTCAATGCCAGCCAGGGGGAGCTAAACCACTTGGAAAGTTTTGGCAGCACACATAATGTGCCCACTAGGGGCCAGGCGCTGGGCTGAGCATAGCTGGACAAATATCTGCACCTGCCCTTTTGCAGACATGTCTAAAAGTTCACCAGGAAGAGATTGTTTTTAACAGAACAAGGAGTTCTTTACGGTTTTATATTGGACATCCATAAAAAAACACAGCAAATAGGTATCATTTTTGAGCACCTGCCATGTGCCAACCCAATCTCAGTGCTTCTCCTCCATGTTTTCAAATCCTCACAACCCTGGTAGATACTGTCATACCCATTTCACAGACCAGAGGGATAATATTTGCTCAAGTGGTTGGAGAAACTGGCTCACAAGGTATAGGTTATACTGCCAGGCAAAGTGAGAACACAGTTCCAGTATGTGTGAGGCCCTGCTAACAGGTTGCTGTGCAAAGTGTGGTCAGCCTGCAGTCATCATTTATTTGGTGTCAGCCCTGTACTTGGTATTGTATTTGGTATTTTACCTATGCTACATGTATTAGCCAGCTTGGGCTGCTGTAACAAAATACCACAGACTGCATGGCTTAAATGGCAGAAACCTATTTCTCACAGTACTGGAGGCTGTAAGTCCAACATCAAGGTATCAGCTGACTTGGTGTCTTCTGCTCATAGATGATCAGCTTCTTGCTGTTTTCTCGTATAGCGTGTGCGCACATGCATGCACGCATACACACACACGGAGAGAAGGAGAGAGAAACAAATGTTCTTAAGTGTCTCTTTTTATAAGGATGTAAGTGTTATTAGATCAAAGCCCCACCCTTATGATTGTATTTAACTTTAATTACTTCTTTATACTATCTTCAAATACAGTCACACTTGGGGTTAGAGCTTCAACATTTGAATGTGGGTGGGGGTTGTACACAGCATTCACTCCATAGCATTATGTATAATCCTCACAAGAAATATATTTTACAGATGAAGAAACTGAAGCTCAGATAAGGTAAGTTATACTAGTAGCTTATGACAGAGACAGGATTCAAGCATAAATCATGATTCTAAAATTCATACTTTTTCCACCAGCTAGACCACCTTCTAAAGTTTATTTGGTGGCTTGATATCTAGACAATATATAAATGAGAAGAATTGCTAAACTTGATTTATCAGCTGCCTTATGTTCTATGCTAGTTTGTTTTACGCTGGCTTATTTTGAAAGGGGAACTCAAGACAAATCAATTATCACTTAACATTTGAACAAATAGACTATAAAGCAAAGTGAACTGAAAAGTGTGACAGTTTTAAGTAGGTAAGGTGCTTGAAAGATTAATATCTTTTTTCCATTGTCAAAAAATTTTATTATCAAGGGTAAAAAAATAACCTAAGAGTTATAGGATTTAAGTATAGAAAAGAGTAGGAGTGATGATTTAAACACTATTAAATGTGACTTTAAATGTAGTCATTTATGCTTAGAAAATATATGCATCAAAAAATATTTTAAGCATGTTTAAACTTTTAATGCAAAAGTAATATATTCATATTTTAGCAATTCAGGCAATAAAGGAATGAAAACCATTAATATACATATGCGTGTATTCTAAACAAAACAATGACTCTTAAACTAGATATAAAATTATACAACTTGCTTTTTTTAATTTAATATGTAAGTTAGATATGTTTTCGTGTTGCTATATATAAACTTACCTCATTTTGTGAAATAATGGCCTAGCAGTCTTAAGGTTGTAACATCATTTGTTTAACTATTCGCCTACTGGTGAGCAATTTAGGTTGTTTTCTACAGTCACAAAAATATGGCATTGAACATCTTTGTACTTCTCCCTCTGTATACATGGACAGATAAATTATATACATTATATAATTATCATATATTTATATAATTATATATCCTAAAAATATAACTATGTAATTTATCCATAGAATAAATGCAATTACTATATCAAAAACCTGCACATTAGATAGATATTGCCAAGTTAACTTCAAGATAAATTTTCACATTCAAATATTTTCCAAGGACTCATTCTACATTGAAGGCAATGAAACATTGTCATGGTTCGCACTGCATTCTGAACCTTCTCTTTGGTGACGTTGTTCAGAGGCCTGAAGGAAGCGAGGGAGTCGATCTTGTTGCTATGGACAGTGCTCACAAAAACAATCAAGTAGTCCATTCGCTTTCCCTGCATCCTTGGGTAAAGGGACCTGGCATTCATTCATTTAAATGGCAGTGCTTTTCCATTTTTTTAAATTTTATGTTTTCAGCTGACAAATGATAATGGTACATATTCGTAGGGTACATCGTGATGTTTAGATACATATAATAATGTATAGTAATCAGATCAGGGTAATTAGCATATCCATCATCTCAAACATGTATTATTTCTTTGTGTTGGTAATGCTGGCCATTAGTATATCTTATTTTGAGAAATGTCTATTCAGTTCTACTTCTTATTGTTATTCATGCACCAGACATTTACTGTTTACTATATGGTGAAACGATGGGCATTAAGGTTTTTCTAAAGATGAGTAAGTCAAAAAGGGGCTACCTCAGGCTCCTATGCTTCACTTTTCTTTTCATGGCGGGCAATCATTTTAGTTTTTAATTTGCATACAGTACATTTTCTCCTTTTGGTATGCTGCTTGACTTTTTATTCTCAGTCTCAATGCAAACAAATAAAATTGACAATTTTTTGATATTGAATATGCCCTCTCTCATCAGTAAATAAAACCTTCTAGCCTAGAGTTCTTTGAGCCTCTGGCTATACAAAAATTGAGGAGCCTTCCAATATCTGGAGCTTTCTAAAACGCCAGTCTGAACAATTAAACTTGTTTTTGGATGTAAAATGTTGGTGACAGCTGTCATTTTTTTTTAAAGCAGTTATGTGGTCTTTGAAAATTGTACATGCCTGTTCTGAGTCTTTCTCCCTACCAGCATTGAGAGCCTTCTATAATCACTACAGGTGTGACAGCTTAAGACTTTTTCATTATAACAAAGCAGAAAGAATAAAAGAGTTTTAATGAAAGGTGTAGTCTCCTGAGCTGAAACTACATTACCGACCTGAAGCCCTGGAAAATGCTAATACTCGGTATATTAAAAGAACAGCCAGCTTAGTCCCCTTAATGCCCATTTGCCTGAATTTATGAGATATCATTCTTTTCAGCTTGGCATTTGTGAAGTTATCCAGCTGGGAGTGAGTCAGGTTTTTTTTTTTTTCTCTGTCACTAATTCATTAAAAATGCCAGTCATACAAAGCAACTCAAGTGAGACCATCTGCCTTTCTGAAAACCTTAAATACCCAAGAGAAGGAGGGACTATATGCCTTGTTCCTGGTCTGGAACTGCTGCTCTTAGAAAGGGCACAGCCTCGGGTAAAGGCCAGTTGTGCCATGGATGATGTGTCTGACTACGGATCAGAAAGGGCATGGCCTCCATGGCCAACACACCTAATCCCACTCCCAGTCCCCTCTTCCTTACCTGGCAAGCAGTGGAAGCCTGTAAGCCTCAGCCATTTCACTTGAAAAGGGCTGATAACACTGACCTCCCAGAGCTGTTTAGGCCCTCAGAGTTAACCTGCTTTCTTTCACTTTTATGAACTTTTAAAGATATACCACAAAGACTGGAAGCAGCCCCTTTCCCCTCTGAGAAAGACATAGGAATGATCTCGATCTGTAATTTCTGATTTTTAAAAGTAATCATGTTTTTAAATAAATGTAAAACTGATCAGACCTTTGCTGAGAGGGATGTAAGGTAAATTACTATAGGATATTTTTTTCAGAGTCTTCTTTTCCACGCTTAGGATAAATTAATTTTAAAAAGTCATTTCTTCTGGAAATGGATTTATAGCAAAATTACTTGAATGCCTAAAAAAATTGGAGAAAGAGTGAAAGATGTCATATTCATTCATCCAACAAACAGGTACAAGTTTCTGCCCCATGCTGGTCGTTGTTCTAAGTGTCTGAGCTCCTGCAGGGAACAAAACTGGCCAAAATCCCTGCCTGTTTGGAGCTTGCCTTCTTGTAGGGGAGGGAAGATGGTACAAAATAAATAACTAAATGATGTAGTGTGTGGGAAAATGCAAAACGCTATAGGGAAAAATAAGTTAGGGAAGATAGTGGGGAGAATTAAAAGCCAAACTCTAACGCAAAATGATCACAGGCTTAATGTGATGTAAGTTATTTAAAGTCACTTTTGAAAAATTTGGATTATATCTAAAATATTCTTTTTTTGTTTAATGGGCAATGACAAAAATATCACTGAATACAGATCCCCCTCTTCTTTGCTTTTATCCACATAAAAATGTCCAATATGTATGTTAACTTAAACTGAGGCCATAGCATTAAATGCCAGCAGATTTGCTTGATAAGAAGAATCTAGGAATGATAGAGCCCACGGACACAGAATTACTTTCTTTTCTTTCCTAATAAATAAGGTGATACAATCTTTGCTTCTTTAATCATGATGAAGTTTCAGCCCAAATGTTGTAGGTGCTTGAATGAAATGGGAACAAGCAATAAATCTGGGATTGACTTCACAGAGGTATATGACAGTATGATGATCTAACATGTACTACCAAGCGATAAATAAAATACCATCTTTCTGACAAGAAGGAAAAAACAGAATGTACCCAGGAGCATTCATTAGAACTTTAAAGCCAGCCTAAAATCCTGCCTTGGCCTAAAGGAAAAGAAAGGCTCTATATATCACATTGAATATGCCTTGGGATAGATCAATTCTACAGGGTGCAAAAATATTCTATAGAACAGTTGGTAAACTGCAAATGAATTTAACTATGTTAACCATATGTGAATAATGCCATCCTGTAATGATTTTAAGTTAGTCATGTGCATGACAAGTAGAGGATATTTAGTGCCAAATAAATGTATTAGCCAACAGGAATTTGATAATCATTATGAAGAGAGCAAAATCACATTTCACACTCTGTTCAGTTTGGAGGTCGCTGAGGTCTCCAGGAGCCAATCACAACCTTCTCTTCTGTTCCTTTTCCTGTTGTACGGGGAGTGTTGTGCTTTCTGATTGCTTTTTGGAACCACACTGCAATTTTATTTGCTTTCTTATTAAAATAAAACAAGATGAACAAACAAAATATAAGTGAGAATAACACAAGCTTACACACATTCACACACATGAAACTATAGAACTAGAGTTTATAGAACCCGATTTTGCCTTTTCCTTTTACCTTTTTGGTTGGATATATTCTTGAAGTTATATTCCTTTCCAGGCAATTAAAGTGTTATTACTGCAGCAAGATTGCCTGTTGAGAGAAAGTGTAATCCTACGCAATGTTCAGTGTGAAATATTTGTGCGCCAAGAGGTGACTCCGTGAAAACTGGTTTTTGAGGAGCTATAAAGCTGGAGGCAGAAATCTTGATCAGGGCTCATAGGCCTTGACTCCGCTTTCATTCTTAAATGAGGATGTGGGCTCGCTAGAGCTGAGTTTGCCTCGAGAATCAGGAGATCACAGTGTTTGTAAATATTCCTTGTTAAGAAGAAGCCTGTATACTGAAAGCATGCTTTTTTTCCCCAATGCTCTATACGTCTGGATATAAAAGGACAAGGGCAGAGTAGGGATTGGGATTTTCTTTCAAGTCTGACATAACTGTACCCCAGAGGGGAATATGGGCAGCAGCTGTGTATCCTGGGAGTAAGGAGAAAACTCTAAGATATGCTATGTTGAGTGCTGATCTGTGGGTCCATATTACTTCCATTCAGTGCTGTGTCTTTAGAAACACTGAGGAGAGCATGTAAACTATTCTTACCAAATTCTCACTCATGAAAGATTGCAGTCATGGTGGCCTTTATATGTTTTTTAATACTGCAATCTTTATTCATATTCTATCTCATTATATTATTACATATATTTCCTTTAAAGTGGCAAAAGTAAATGTGCACATAAAATGCTGCAAAAAAAAAAAAATGCTGTGGTGTATATAATGAAGCCCTAGGAAAATAGCTTATTATGAAGACAGTTTACCTCCAACTCTGAAAGTTTTCATCAAAACATTCAACAGAATTTGTACGCATTTCATCCTAAGCCAAAATAGAATAAAAATAAAATGTTGAGCCAAATTCTTACCTAAACTATTTACTTATTCTGGAGGAGGCACATTTGGATTGGCATTCACTCTTTTAGTTACTGAGAAAACAACTGATTGAGTTACATGTAATTATAACGTGCAATATAAAATTAACCACTTACCAGATGTACAGTGTGCAGGATATAATCAGGGTTTCTCAGCCTGAGCACCATTTCTTTGTTGTGGGGGACTGACCTGAGCACTGTGGATCTTTAGCGGTATCCCTGGTCTTGACCTTCTAGATGCTGGTAGCACACGTCCTCTCCAGTTAGGACAATCAAATATATCTCAAGACATTGCAAAATGCCTCTAGGGGTACAAAATTACCCCACCGGCATGTGCAATAGTGGATAAATATAACTACAGTATAAGACAGAGGTTTTGAATGGTGCAGACCAGGGCTGGAATGGTTGTGAAGCACGTGAGCTCCTCTGGCAAGGAGAGTTGGGGAGGCTACAAGGAAGAGGTGAGATTTGACTGGCGTTTGAAGTTGTACAGGATTTTGGATTTAACTGTAGTTTGCTTATTAGTCTCCCTTTAATGGTATCTAATCTAACTGGTGTTTGTGTTTGAAATATGCCCTATTGGTTTCAAAGAGGTTTAAATTTCTAAATATGCCAAAATTTGTACATTAACCAGAAATTGAAAGACTTTAAATACTTTTTATTTCTCTTTTTAAACTAAGAATGAATTTTTCCTGAACTTAATAATGTGGGTATTTTGGAATTAAAAGCATCTGGAGATAATTAGATTGGGCATAAGCTGAATGTTCTCCATTTACAAATGTCACAAAGACACTTGGCATTGTTTTACTGAAAAGGAAGTAAAATATCAGACCTTGTATTAATAATGTTAGCTTTTAGCAGGATCTCCTCCCAACCTCCACCCACACTCCAAAAAAGGCAAAAGGCATGTCAAGTTGTTTAGACATTTTATCCCATCCCCAGTTCATCTTTTACAAATCAACACTGTGCAAAGTTGTCTTTCAAATATTTATTGAATCTTTAATCTTTGAAGGCATCACCTTTCTCAAAGATAATGACTTGCTCTGATTGTGTCATGTTTGGAAAACAGACATTATCACATGCTGCTGTGTAGAAGTATCATTCTCTTCTTAGCATTTCTTATTAAGTCTGGTCGAGCAACATCAGCTATGCACTTAACCAAGTGTGAGATTAATCATGATTCTGTATCCACCAAATTTTGTAGTTCTGAATTATCCAAAAACGAAGTCTTCTGGAAGGACTTGCTCTTAAATTCTTCTCCAAATGCATTAACATTCTCTCCCAGTTGCCAGAATTGTGTCAGTATTGATATCGCTATATAGGAAATTAAATTATGAGATTTGGCAAAAATTATAATGGTGTTGACATTATGAGTGTACCACAAATCAGATTATATCATGAGTTAGATTATAAATTAAAGACATAAATAGTTAAATGCATTCCAACAAATGTGATTTTAGTAAAAAATACTCAGTATGACAAAATGCTCACATCAACAGAGACATACCTTATATAGCACTCTAGTAGACTCTCAAAAAATGTTTGCCCAATTAAGCTTTTTTTGTTAACTGCTGTCCTGAAGTATGATGTAGAAAAAACTTTTTGAGTTGAAAATTTGCTGTAATTTTTTTTCTTTCTTTGCTTCTGGCCCTGGACTTCTATTATTAATTATTACTAGAAATTCTCCTGAGATTAGATTTCAAGAAGAATTCTATGAATAAGACAGTAAATGACATGTCCATATCTGATTCAACTATACTGGGACACAAGGTAATAGCGCCGATATTTCTTGGAGTCCCTTCCAGTGTTATACTCGATCCTAAAGTCTTATGGCAAAAATTGCTTATTTCACAGGGTCTATGTTAAAGTCATTATGAGATGATGAAAGACACAGTTTATGGCTTAAGACGGCTTGGTGGGGGATGTTGACTGTAAATTAAATGGAATATGATAGAATGTTTGGAATGGAAACACCTGTATTAAATTTTTTTTTTTTAATGAGGGAAGAGTACCAGATGTTCTGTAGGCTCATTCTTTTTTGGTGTATCTTATTTTTCTTTGTTGTTAGCAGAAATATGAAATACATTAAAACTCCTTCACATCTATGCAACAGAAATAGAATAAGAAAGCAAGTGACATGACTGCTAGATAAAGCACTACCTAAAATAATTGCCTTAAGCTATTTGGAGATTTATTGTAAATTAGATTGCAGGAATGTGCGTGATAAAAATGGCATCTGTCATTTAAAAACAATATAATTTATTTTAAAATAGATCCATGTGCATGCTTAGATTGACATGTCTTTAAATTTTGATGATAATTTTATCACTACCACCACCAAGCCCCAATATTTTATGCGCCGTTTGCTTTGGGATTTTCCTTGAATTAAAAATTGAACAATCTTATTGCAGTGCAGAAAGAATTTCATTACTTTCAGAGGTGACCTTCCAGATTCTATTAGGACAAGAAAATAGCCTTTCACAACATCAGTCAAAATCTCTTTCCATATGAGCTTCATCTGAGTCTAGCACCTCCAAATGCTCTAGAAACTCTCTTTGACATTTCTCCTTATGTCTGTCCTTCCCAGCCAAAGTCAACAATACATATGTGCTAAGATTGTTTAGGGGTCATCTTCTTTATTGTTTTGTTGTATGATGCTGACACTGGAATTTCTGTTGCATAGGCTCTTCAGGTTGAGAGTTAGTATCTTGAAGATAGGGATTGAACATCCTGGGGTGTTTTTGTTTTTGTTTTGTTTTTTAATATCCTGTTTCTTAACTTCCCAGAGAACCTAATCTAATTCACATGCCTGTGCCTAATGGGCATTTTGTAACATTATTAACTGGTTCTTTCTGATAAATATCCCATGATTCCTTTAAAGATTATCTTGACTTATCCTGCACTTTTTAGGTATACCTTCAGAACTACAAACCAAATATTAATCAACTATTTTCAGCTTTTCTGTTAAAGATGTAATAGTACCAAAGGAGACAGGATTTTTATTTGTTATTATGTAGTAGGTCATAATATTTTTATTTTAAAGTGATACCAAAATATATGATGAACCTAGCATTCTCAGTTCAGCTCAGTTAACAACTATGAAGAGTTATAGTTTTATTGCTTCAAGAGAATTGATGATCTCATAAATGTTCCAAAAGAACATTCTTGAAGATGATATCTTATTTCCTCTGTTTCAGCATTCTGAAATCCAGGTTTTTTCACCTAAGGAAATCTATTAGGACCCACTTCCTATTATACATAGAACTACTTAAATACTCTTCTCTATAATTTCCATTTAGATTTGAGCAAGATCATGGAAGTAACACGTACAAAAAATATAATAGCAGCTGACAGGTAGTCTCTGGGATGCTTTCCCGTCTCAAGAGGGATTGCATAACCAATGGGGTATGAGGAATTTGGAAAAGAATTATGCAAAATAACCTTATATTAGAAGATGGAGAGTAAAAGACAAAGAGAATTTGAAAATATGAGGTCTGTTTATCAGAAAAAAAGCAACGAACCTCACTAATTTAGTGACTTTTCAGTTATGTGAAGAATAATGACAATGTTTTCTCTATCAGTAAACAAACATAAAGGCTCACAAAGGAAATAAACTTTATATGGCAAAGATTAAGATTAAATAGGATGAAACTATTCTCAAAATGAAGGCTGTTATGTGTTGGAATGATTAATTTAGGAGGACCGTAGAACTGTTTCATTAGCAAGTCATAGGAATGATGTGATGAAGACACATAAAGCGTCTGAAATGATGGGGATTAAATGACATTTTAAAGAGCCTCCTGTTTTAATGCTTTCTAATATTTCTTTTCATTTATTATTTAATTTCTTTATTAATTGCCCTGATTTTATCAGATTTATCATCTCATGGTTAAAGCTTTTAAAACTTCATTGTGAAAAAAGAGGACTTTAGTGTTTAGTTATCATATTGGAACACATATTTCTGTCTTCTCTTCTTTTGTTGTTGGTGCACCAATCAAAGCACTAGCTCCAAAATATAAATAATTTCATATACACACAAAAATTCCTCTAGCCAGTATCAACAGAGGGTCAGCATTTTAGAGTATTTACAATGGAAAGGGTTACTGTAACTGAAATCCAGCTGAAATCATTTTGCTCTGGGTCTCTATTAATATACAGAACTGATGTTTCATTTTAAAATAAACCAGGTGAGTTGTATTTTTAAACTGGGATTTTCAGAGTTGGAAATTTTCGGGATTAGATGCTATTTTTCAACTTCTTTCTTTTTAGATTTTCCGAAGAAATTTAAAACCCAATAACTTGAAAAAAAAGGAATTTTCCTAAAATTATAAAAGGTAATTGTTACCATGGAGTTAAACTTATGGGAAGAAGGATCAGAAACTGATGCTCCTATGCACACTCCACAGCAGAATTGCTGGGTACCTAAACAGTCACTTGTGTCAAGCACTATACTTTGGGAATGTAGACAACCAAATCATGAAAATATTAACATCAGGGAAATATGTGATGCTGGTAGAAGCTTTTAGAGATACAACACACACGCACACACCACACGCATACACACACACGCACACACACACCATTCCACATGTACACAAATTGTTTTAGAACTACAAAAAGAAAATCAAGAATATGAGTTTCTGTTTAAGTGTTTGTTATTGAGATGAGTCAGAAGTACATTGAATCCTCTTTAGTCACATCAAGGTGATATTTGGGGGGGTTGTTGTCATTGTAATTGTTAATGTACAATATATTCAGTGTAAAGTATTTCCATACCACAGACTCCGAGACTCCAGCATTAAGGAAAATTATTAAGCACCATGGACAGCTACAGCTTTTTTCTAGCAGCTGCACAGTTTAACAACACTCAGGGACCAGTTAAGAATTCATTCAGGGCTCATAATCCGTGTGTTCACTGTGAAATTCCACCTTGAATTTTCAGACCATGGTGTCTCAAGTTAGCACTTTTTTTTTTTTTTGAAATGGAGTCTCGCTCTGTCACCCAGGCTGCAAGCTCCGCCTCCCGAGTTCACACCATTCTCCTGCCTCAGCCTCCCGAGTAGCTGGGACTACAGGCGCCCGGCACCATGCCTAGCTAATTTTTTGTATTTTTAGTAGAGTCGGGGTTTCACCGTGTTAGGTAGGATGGTCTCGATCTCCTGACCTCGTGATCCGCCCGCCTCAGCCTCCCAAAGTGCTGGGATTACAGGCGTGAGCCACCGCGCCCGGCCAAGTCAGCACTTTCATTTTCACGCCAGTGTTGAACAGTTTGTGTACAATCCTCTGCAGCTCTTTCACAGTATCTGGTAAACTATTGTAGATTCTAAGAATAAGTCAAAGTGATGTCCCCAAAGCCCCAGGTCAGTGCATTTGGGTTTTGTGGGGCACACCCAGGAGTTCTTAAGATGTAATATTTTCAACTTTTATTTTAGATAGAGGAGGTATACGTTGAAATTAAAAATAATAAATTACAAATTTAAATTTTTAATAGAAAAAAGACAATATAGCAAAGAAAGGGTTACCTACATTTCTTGGTCATATGAAGTTGGTACTTACTTTTAATGGTGAAAACTACAATTCCTTGTGCACCAACCTAATAGTACTAGCAACGCAGCCTTTCCAGTTTACCTCCAGCCTAGTTCATTCATTTATGTCACTTCCCAGCCTCTGTAGAAATTTCATTATGTGAATCATATCATAGAGTTCCAATGGAATTTAGAAGGACTTCAGAGTTACCTCAGTTGAAGACTGAGACCATGAAAGCTAATGTGGTTTGCTTGAAATCACCTAACAATGTATGTATATATTTCATGTATACAGTGAAGAACACAGTTTCTAGGTGTGATCAATTCTATTATGTGCAATTAATGGAAATCCAAAGACAGCATGATTCAAATGGATAAATAAAAACATGAGATAAAAACCTTCTCAGCCATCGAGATAGTTATATGAAGTTTATCTAGGTTTGAAATCCCTTTTATTTTATCAGTGAACTTGCTGATATTATTGTAGGTACTCAAGATTTGACCTTAATTAAAAAATGAAACTTTCCACAAATTCCTAAATGCAACCCAGGCTGGTTCCTCTTTTCTCTCCTCTGCATCTCAACATTCTGGGCCCTTTCTCCTCTTATCATTAATGGAGGTTTTAAATGCAAACTCTCAAGCAGTCCAGTTCCTCTCATTTCTCAGCCTCAGCTCTCACTCTGTACAGCAAAAGTCTAGGAATCAATATGGTTAAAGGCAGAACTCTTCTCTGAGAGTGTTGTAAAGAACTCAGATAAAGCAAAAAATGATGTGGAGTAGTCTAGGTCAGACAAGAACAAGAATAATAGTGCTAAAGAAATTAGAAGCAGGTAGCAAATCATCTACAAGGTTTTAACATCTTAGCCACACTTTCTTATCTACTAATTTGGTGACAAGAGTGTTGTAATAAGTCCCCAGAGGAATAATGAGATGCTCCTACCCAAAACTCAATGCTAGTAACCAAGGAAAAGAATGTCTTGTGACTATGAGCACTAGGCTAGCAAGCTATGCCCCAGAAAACTTCTTCAAGCAGTAAAGTCTTAGCAGTTTATGCCCAGAAGGAAGATTCCTCAGGAACCTTGGAATTTGTGGTATTATATGAAGTAGAGGTGGAAGAGAGGTGACTGAGGCTCCTTTTACAAAGGACTTGATTGTTTTCTTCTAATATTCAGTGTGACAGCTTATTGCACATGGATTCTTCCTTCTCAAATAGTTTGAAATGTGTCAAGGGAAATGTGTCCCACTTTCACAGCTCTAAAATCTCAACAGGCAAGAAACCAGCATAAATTCAGAGAGAATCATGAGGGAAATAAGTTGGCACCACACTTTAAAGTTCCAGAAGTTGAAGAGGACTGAAAATGGGTCATCTTTCAATGAACTAAAAGAAAGCCTTCCCACAATGGAAACTTGATGTAAGCATTTGAACATGTATGAGATTCATGTCAAGGTCTAGTCATTCAGTGTCCCTGATGCAGTGACCATAAGCCTGACTTCCAGTAAGAACCACAGGTGCCAGTCCAAGTAACATGGCGATGCTATAAGAGTGTTAAATTGGCTGGGCACAGTGGCTCATGCCTGTAATCTCCACACTTTGTGAGGCCAAGGTGGGCCGATTGCTTGAGCTCAGGACTTCGAGACCAGCCTGGGCAACATGGTGAAACCCTGTTTCTACAAAAATTACAAAAAAAATTAGCCAGGCATGGTGCTACACACCTGTGGTCTCAGCTGCTCAGGAGGCTGAGGTGGGAGAATGGCTGGAACCTGTCAGTCAGAGGTTGCAGTGAGCCGAGATTGCACCACTGCACTCCAGCCTGGGTGACAGAGCCAGACCCCGTCTAAAAAAAAGAATGTTAAATCAGCCAGGCATGGTGGCTCACACCTGTAATCTCAGCACTTTGGGAGGCCAAGACAGGCAGATTACAAGGTCAGGAGTTCGAGACCAGCCTTACCAACAGGGAGAAACCCCATCTCTACTAAAAATACAAAAATTAGCCAGGTGTCGCGGCATGCTCCTGTAATCCCAGCTACTCAGGAGACTGAGGCAGGAGAATTGCTTGAACCTGGGAGGCAGAGGTTGCAGTGAGCTGAGATCATGTCA
>NW_012104421.1:2317510-2331683 GCF_000951045.1 Mandrillus leucophaeus | reverse complement strand
CTATGTTAAGAAATCGAGTTAAGGATGCTCACAACCCTAAAATTATCTGGCTTTTTTTTTTTTTTTTTTTTTTTGAGTCAGAGTCTCACTATGTTAAAAAAAAAAAAAGCGCCAGATTGTACTAGGATCAAAAAAAAAAAAAAAAAAAAAAAAAGGTTTTAAATCATCTGGCCATTATTTTTGTCTTTAGACATCCCAGTTTGATTAGATCTTAACACATGTATGCATTTTCTTCTTGTAACAAAAGTTTTTAGTGGAATTTTCATTTAGTGGGGTCACTGAAGAACTAATTCTTTGATGACCCTTTAGTGGAAAAGCCTACTCCAGTATAATCACTGCAAGAGGCTTCAGGTGATTTTAGCCATAGAAAAAGGAGGAGAAGGTGTATAAAACAAGTAAGAAAATAAGATAAAAGTCAGCTAAAAAATTTAGAATCTCAAACAATAGATTAGGCCCAGAACAGGTGAATAGATACTGTGTAAGTTTATTGTTGAATAGTTTAACATTAGAATGTAGATGACTTTGTATAGACTTCCATTTTTCTATAATCCTTTTAAAAAGACAAATCAATAGGATTTTTTGGTTGTTATGTTCTTAATGACCTCTGAGGCAAACACTTTGGCAGCAACTTTTTATTGATAAATGCATTTTATCCTGATTATTTAAAAATTAGAAATTCATCTATAGTACATATGGTAATTCTTGCTTAACCAAAAAACTAAACTTACCTAACCATTTCATTCCACCACCATTTCAAAATGCACTGGAGTGTACTGGGCTACTTGTGAGGCATCTTTTTTCTGTGGAACCTTAGTGTATCTCTCTTTGTGATCTAACATTCCTATTTTCTTTACTGAAAACTTGAGAATCAGTGAACCAGCACAATACGCTCAAGTTTGCATAGAAATACACTGCAAAACTTGGTGCCCTTTGGCCTGTTTTCCATGGTGCTAGTCATTAACTGTTACCTTCTAATTCTGCCTCTATATCTTATCAAATATTGTGAGTACACCTTATATTTCAGGAAGAACTCTCACTGTCTCTGGCAAAGTGAGCTGCAGTAGTTCAGTATCCAGAGCTCAGATATCAGATCACAAACAGCTTCAAGCATCTGGAATAGCACTGAACTATGTTTGATGGGGGAGAAAGGAACCAATGAATGTGTGTTGTAAAGAATATTTTACCCAGCCTTTGAGTGTACAAAAATAACAATAGTAACTAATAAGACCTGGAAACTAAGAGATTATAGTAGTGCCATTGACTGACCAGACTGAAAGCATTCAGAATGACCAAGACAAAAGAAAGATAAAAAAGCAGAAAACATGTGGCAAACAACAGAAGAATAGGAAAGGAAAAGAGACTGTGGGAATGAGGGTGATGATAGTGGCTATAAACTGTAAACACCAAGCGCCCGTAAGAAAGAAAGGGTCAGATAGGGGAGGTAGGCAAAGGGGCTTATCAAAAAGCTATTCTAGATCTCAGCAGTCTCTCAAGATATGAGTGGCATAAAGGCAAATATAATACATCAGCCCTAAAGGAACACCACTGTGTTGTTCAGGAGGATCATATTTAATGTGAGGATAAATTAAATCACCCCTGGGATCACAGGAGAGTGTCACTGCACACAAAATTTACTGAAAGCCTTCATACCTGTAGTTAACCAGTGAATATGAGCTCCATGAAGCTAGGAACCCTGTTCTATCTGTCATTGGGACTCATACATTTCCTGGCACATAGTAAGCCCACAATAAGTATGCTGAATGAAATACTGAGTAAACCATCATCACTGTCATGTAATCAGGATAAAATGCATTCATCAATAAAAAGTTGCTGCCAAAGTAGAGCTTTTGACTGTAGGATACTGTGAACATGTGCAGTTAAATAGGGGTAAGTGTGTTGTACATGGTATCTTACGATATGGATTAGGAAAGGCAAAAGGGAGAAATAGAAGAAGAAGGAAAGAAAACATAAGAATGACTTGGAATGGGAAAGCCTGGAAAACCTAGCCTGATAAATAGATTGTTTACCTTTCTCTGTTCTAAAATAACTTGGTTAGAAAGGGATGCTCTTCATAAAGTCTCTAATTTTGTAAGTTTGTTGTACATTTTGCCCATATATTGTTAAAGCTGCCATGATTAGCTGAATGGGGGTACCTCTTTTATTTGAGTTTTTGTTCCTGAAAAGAGAGAATACTTTTGTTCTCCCTCCCTCAAAACAACTGCAACTCAGAACAACTTGAAAAGACATGTTTTGAAGAGCAAATTAGAAAAACAACAGATTCGTATTAGTTGAATAATGCATGGGTATTTTCTGCTAGGTACTTTGCCTGGTTTTAGCCTTTGTACATAATCAGCATATAATGCAGCTGTATAAAAATTGCCAGTTGCTTCTTTCTTCAAGGGAATGCATTTATAAGTACCCTCCAGCCCTCTGAGGAGCATGTAATGGTGTGCCATGGTCACATTTGCCAGCTTCCCTGTGGACTGTGCCTGGGCTCAAACACAATGAGCATGGGTTGACTGTGCCTACAGGGACTGCTCTTGTAGAAAAACAAAACTTTCAACTTTCGGAAAAAATCCTTAGCACAGAGGTATCTGAGGAGCCATAATGTTGATTCCAAAGAACAAGCTAATGCACAGATGGATGCGGAATACTTCCCAAGGGTTTCTATCTTTTTTTTATACCTTCAGGGAAAGATTATTGCAAACCTGAGTCCTACTTGAGTCTTCTCGGCTTCTCTCCAGCTAGGCAATTATGCCTCTAATCTTGAAGGGGCAGGGTTAATATCTTTGATCATCTTTCTGCCTGTCAGTGTATCCACTGAGATATTTTTCTGAAAGCAACATATTAGAAAATACAAGAGGACTTTGATATTCCTTGCAAATGCTATATAAAACATTCAAACTTATTCATTTTGTAGGTATCTATAATTCTGTTCAAAGCTTGACATTGGGAAATACTTCAAAAACAATGTAGTCTGGCATCAGGTGTCTAGAAGTGTTAATTTCCTGATTATTATTATTATTATTATGGTGTTTGATGGTGGTGGTGGTAAGGATGGAGTTAGGGGGAAAGGTTGAGGCACCTTAGAAGTAGACTTTTCCCACCTCTTCTCACATAAATTCTTGGATTACTTTGTATCATTTGACTTACATCTCTCCATTTCCTTCCTCTCAACCCCACCCCTGAGAACCACTGTTTATTCTCTATCTCTGTGCAAAGTAGCAGATACGTAGGACAAACATGTCTAAAGATCTAATGTACAACATGAAGACTATAGTTAGTAATAGCATATTGTATTCAGGACACTTGCTAAATGAGTAGATTATAGCTGCTGTTGCCACAGAGGGGAAAAATGGATAACTCTGTGACATGATAGATATCTTAAATTTGTTTCACTGTAATGACCATTTTACTCTATGTATGTATTTCATAACATCATGTTGTATACCTTAAATAGATATACACACAAACATTTTTGTAATTCTCATTACAAAAATGACTCATAAGGAATGCTCCTCCTCCATTCAAATAGTGAAAGGGAAAAGGCAAGTGATGTGGGTTGCCAAAATGGCTGACTGTAGAAATCACAAACAAGGTTTACAGGATTACTGAAAAGTTGAGACTCTAGAAACAGTAGTAAAGATGGTGATTTATTTTATTTTATTTTATTTTATTTTATTTTATTTTATTTTATAGAATCAAAATAACCCTGAAAGGGAAGGGCTGCTCTTGGTCTTTTGATTCAGCAGTCAGTTTTTTACAAGGCAGGCTTGGGATGCTGCCTTTATGGTTCTGCGAGGGTTGCACCCCATCTGGAAGAGGAATCAAGTTGTAGGGCCACCCTTGGGGACCTAATTCTGAGACTTGCACCCATGCTTGTTTGTGCATATGCACAGCTTCACAAAGGGTGGCCATAGGTCACACACACACACACACACACACAGAGTTCCAGATTTTCTATTATTAAAAAGGATAGCAGTGTGTGTTGTTGTAGAAAGACTTCCATCAGTAAAAACCTTGAAAATGTGAAAGTAGAATCACTTAACTTTAAAAAATTCTAGTTAATATATTCAGAAGTTCTTAGTCCCTGCAGATTTTTAGGAGCTGAGGTGTTATGGGACTTCATTTAATAATTGGCTAGATCCAGGTTGTAGGAGAATACTCTGGCCATCTACCAACACTTCGGGGATATTCTTCCCTTATTCTCCAAAATGTGCAATTTACTTGGTGCTTGTAATTTCTTTTGAATATTTATACTTCTTTCCAGAAGAAAGTCAGCATCTTATAAATTAGTCTAGTATTCTTGAGGAATTCAGGAAGATTATAACAAATCATCATGGGTGAAAAACCTCAATCTTACAAGTAAGTAAGGACTTCAGCGCATGATTAAATTTCCTAGGGCTGGAGTTACTGAAATTATAGGCTTATACACAGTAATGCTAATAAAAACCTCTTGGAAACACATTTTCAATTTATAACTATGAAGGAAAATGTAGGCCTTTCATCAGGCCTTCTTCTCATTATCAAAATGTCTTTTGCACAATAGCAAAGAGACATCAATGTTAAAATCAGGTAAGAACATAGATTCTTGATGATATGACCACAGTTTTAGGTCTCAAAATTGCATACTATTTATAAAAGTGGTTGACAAATACATTTAAAATTATAACTTATTTTTGCATTCAAAGCATGATTTTAGAGAAGGTGAGTAAAAGTATGCCCATTATTAGAAAATGCCCTAAAGCCTTATCATTGTTATGTAACAACCAATACAGATTTTAATAGCTAAATTGAGTTAAAGCTTTTCTCCTGGTGACATGTGTCCATTCTCCCAGAATGAAAACTTCCTGTCTCTTGACTTTACAAATGGTGCAGGTACTTCCTTCCTTCATTCAATAAATATTTATAAAGCATCTAACAATCAACTAGATACTAGGTGCTAGGATACAGCAGTAAACAAAGCAGGCAAAGAAACAAGAAACAAAGAAGTATCTGATATAATGTTAACTAGTGATAAATACTGAGAAGAAAAGTAAAACAGGGAAAGGGGACAGAGAGGTACAAGGTTTTGAAAAAGATTCCCTGGAGGTGACATCTGAGTACAGAACTAAATTAAGTGAGAAAGTGAATCATGCAGATATCTAGGGCAGTGATTCTTAACCAGGGTGACTGTGCCTCTCCAGGGACGTTTGATGTCTGGAGAAGTTTTTAATTGTCACAACTGGGGGAAGGGATGGTACTGGCATCTGGTGGATAGAGAACAAGGATGCTGCTAAACACCCTGTGCTGCAGAGGGCAGGTCCCTGTAGCAAAGAATTATCCAGCTTAAAATGTCACTAGCACTGAAGTTAAGAAACCCTGATCCATAGAAAGAGCATTCCAGGATAAGAAGAAAGTAAATAAACACAACAGACCATGAGATGGGAACTTGCTTGATATAGTCAAGGAAGAACTAGGGGGTGTGTGTCACTGGAGCACAGTAACAAGCAGTTACGTATCAGGAAAAGAATTTGGAAGATAGCTCAGGGCCAGGTCACATGGGGTAACAGGCAAGACTCCTGCCTGTCCTTTGTCTGCTCTGCTTCCCTCTTTACTAAGCTCCTATTCCAAACTCACCAAGGAGAACTAGCTGGCTTTGCTGGCAGATGTCCTAGGAAGCTGAGTGGGTTTTGGTGGGAGACAAGGATTTCACATACGCGTTTACCTGAAGAGTACATTCAAACCCATCTTGCACCATGATAGGAGATCTTAGAGTTGACTCTCCAGAGGTTGGGAAGATCATTTCACTAAAGTTCTGGAATAGAGTTCTCGAGTATGATCATTACTAGACTCATGGCTCTTTCAATTTATATTAGTGAACATGAAATAAAATTAAGCATTCAGTTCCTCCAATGTACTAGCCACATCACATTCCTAACAGCCATATGGAATCCTCGTCCTAAGCGTGGAACTCTGACTGCCCTCAGTCTCTGGGGCTGTTTTCTGTATTGCTCTTATCCTGACCTTCCCCAGACTTTTTGTGCTGAGACACCTGATGACCTCTTGGAAGGGCAGCCACTTTGGTATTGTTCAGGGGCACAGAAAAGTGTCCTTCACTGTCTCCAGGCCTCTTCAAATGATGTGTGGATGACTCTCAGGTTTATGCTTGATTTGCTAGCCAGCTGCCCTTGTTTTTTGAAATAATGGTTCATAGGGGATCCTGAAGTCCTTTTGGGTTGGCAACTTGCATTTACAGCTCTGGTTCTGAGTCTAGTTTGCATCATTTCTCCTCACTGTGTTATTTTCCACTTGCCCACACTGTCACTTCTATTTTGCTTTTCTGCCTACACAACAGAGATTTTGTTCTAAGATATGAGTATTACTCAGTGACTCTGTTTTCCAACTTTAAAAATAAGTTTAAAGAACAAAGTCTATTCAGAATCGCATATATGGATTTCATATTTCTACTTAGTACATTGTATGGTATGTGCTTTGATTTTGTTAGTTGGATGTGTTCTTCTAGAAATAAAATCCCAGGCATTATCTTTATATTAAGCCAGCAACGGCTCAGATTTGAAAGGACAACAAAACTAAGATAAGAATTAGGCTCCTCAATCAGTAGAGTTTATCCTCACTCGTAATTTTTTTAAGCTCTTGGTAGTGGATGCCTTTAAAATTTTCTTTAAATATTTATGGCATTGGTTGTCAAATTTTGTGGCTTCAGGTTTCTTTTATACTCTTAAGCATTATAGAGGACCCCAAAGAGCTTTTGTTATGGAGACTATATCTTTCTGTATTTACTATATTTGAAATTAAAACTGGGACAATTTAAAGCTCAAGAAAATCCAAGCACATATAACTTTAGCCATCACAGCAATTGCATTATAACACATCACGTAGCCTCTGGAAGAATCCGCTGCATGTTTGTGAAAGAATGAAAGCAAAAAAGGCAAACAGCATCTTAGAATTGTTGTGAAAATAGTTGTGACCTCACAGACCCCTCGAATAGAAATGCAGTGACCCTCAAGAATTCCTAGACCTTACTTAGAGAACTGCTAAGCACACAGTTATTTTGCTTCTAGAAATTTTTTTTTTACTACTACTGGGTTAATCTTTCCTTGGCCTGAAGTGGCCAATAGATATCTGTGGAGAAGTAAAGAAGAAAAATGGGCATTTATTAAGCACATTCTCTGGGTCTGTTCCATCATCTCCCAACTTCCAGTTAATCACCAGTCTCATTTCATGTATAGTCATCTATTTCCATTGGCTTGAGGATAGGATCATCTCTCCCTGTGTTCCTGCAGCAGCATCCCAGCTGGCTGATTTGCAGTCCTCTTGGCTTGTCTCCAGTCTTTCTCCACCTGTGCCCAGAGCAATCTGCCTAAAACCCCTATGATACCATATTTGACCCTAATCTTTCCCACAGACCTTTGGATGAAGTGAAACTTCCTCCACATGGCTGACAAGGCCCATTCATCACCAGGCTCTACAGATCCCTCATATTATTTTCCTTCTTTCTACTGCCCCCACCCTCCATGCCACACTCATATCCTAGCACTTTGAGTTTGTTGAGCACCTGAACATTTGTGTTCTTTCTCATATTTGAACGTGTAAATGTGTTATTCCCACTGTCTGGAACTTCTCAGCTATTCCTGGCCAAAACCTGCTGGTCCATCATATTTCAAAGCAGATGTCATTTCAATGAGGAAGATTTCTTTACCACCACCACCCCCTTGATGGGGATAGTACTCCTCTTATTTGCCCCTGTGATACCTGGCCCTCTCCTTGTCATGGCACTTGTGACACTGCAAGGTACTTGTGTTTCCTTGGTTATATCCCCTTACCTGAAAGCATCTTGAGGTAAGGAAACAAGTCTGGGATCATCTGCATCCTCTGCCCATAGGGGTAGATGATGATCATCACATGGTACACAGTTGTTGAATGATGAATTAATCAGTCAAAAAATTATTTTCAGAGTGCTAGGGCTTTATTACAAATGGAGTTGACTTGTAAAGAGGCTCTTCTACAATCTTTCTTCTGTACCCTCTTCCCTCCCAAAGACATCCTTCTATTAGGGAGGAGGAAATCTGGTGAAAAGGGGCACTGCTTTTGCCAAAGTCCTCTAAAACAACAACTGAGTCCTTCTGGATCCAGTTGAGAATCTTCTAGAGGAAGAGGTTTCACTCGCATCTTCAAGGTCCTTCATTTCTACATCCTAGGGACTTTTGTCCTCTTTTGCCTTTTGAGCTGTGGCTCATTAGTCCTGGATAGTTTTGAGGGGCTTCCACTTCCATGGCTGCTTTCTGTTTCCAGGCAAGCTAGATCTGCTGGAGAAGTTTTCTGCGCTTCTTGCCGGACAGAGTAATGTTGGTACGTGCACTGGATGCCCGCTTCTTGAGGTGGTGCTGCATGATCAGCCCTTGGTCTATCACAGCCCCAACCAGCCAGTGCCTCAGATGCCACTCCCAGTTCAATACCCACAGGTGCTTGAACAGCTTTTTCTTCAGTTCTGTTCGGGGGCAGTTGATATTTCCCTGGAGAGTCCCCATAGTCACGCCACAACGCCAGTTCCCAATCAGTCAACTTTTTAAGTATTTCCTTTATAATAAATGTTTTATTTGCATTATCTCATTTAATCATCTTAACTTACTTCCATTGCCTAAACATCCCAGCAGCAAAGAAATAGTGAAGCTGTTCTCAACATCATATGCTGAGAACAAAGGGATCACCCAAATGGGGACAACGCACAGAAATGAATAAAGATTAAGGTAAATTTTCCAAGGCAGAAGGCAGGCAAAGAATCATTCCGACAAAGCAGTTGGGTCCTCTTTCAACTTCTAAGTGACATTGCTGGAATATTCCCAACCAGAACTCAGAGTAAAACCACTAAAAATACTTGTTAAGGGAAACCGATCTGTTTCATCCTGAAAGTACTTTCCCAGTTGGCAGTCTTGAAAATGTCTATGTTCCTGGAGTTTTATAGCCTTACTTTAAAAAAAAAAAAAAAAAAAAAGTTTTGTTTTTAAAATAAATTCCAAGAGCACTAGGGACGTGAAGGTTACATAGACTTACTTCACACTTAGTGGAAAATTCTTATCTTGTAAGTTTTTCTTTCTTCTGACAATTTCTTGTTACATTGATTAAATCCCTGTGAGTTGTTTTCTTCCAGTTCAACCTCTGGGTTCCTGTTTATTTTTCCAGAAAGGACTCAGTAAAATTCTGAAAACAGAAAAGGAATTGAAAATATAGTTTTATTATTTATATTTTGAAAGAGACATACATGAATGTTCATGGTAGATACAAATATACAAACACAGAAAAAAATTTAAATAATTTCCAGTAATTCCACCACTGTTGGTATTTTAATATATATTCTTCCCATCTGTCTGTCTTGCACATACACACACACACACACACACACACACACACACTCTTTCCGTATTTCCTTCTCTTATGTGTGAATGTATGCATATTTTTAAAATTTACCAATATAGTATCATATGGAACTAATTCTTATGAAATCAGCCTGTTTCATTTAATTGCAAATATCTTTCCATGTCATTAATCATGTGCCTCTGCTTCTCAAATGTTAATGCATGTGCAGATCACTGGGGAACTTGTTGGAAATGCAGAATCTCAGGCCCTCCCCTAGATCTACTGCATCAGAAACTGAATCTTAACAAGTTCCAGGTAAAGGTGACAATATTGGTCCACAGACCATGTTTTAGTAGCAGAAGTTGAAATCTTTTCTGGAGATTGCACAGGGTCCCCAGTATTGATGTAGTTAATTTTATGTAAATAAGCCCCATATGATCAAACACTGGAGTTATTTCCAATTGCCCTGCTAGGATGAGACACATTCTTACAAATATTAGTATATATCCATCATTATTTCCTTAGGAGAAAAAGCCCTGTAGATAGTTTGCTGAATTGTACATGTTTTGAGGGAAATAGTTTATTTTTAAGGATTACAAAATAGTGATTCATTCTACTTTATAGCATGTAAGACTCTAAAATGTAGCCATAGTACTTCCTGACATATATATGCATTTCCCCTATCTGCAGTGAACCAAAACAGAGCTTTGACATTTTTTATTATTCTGATCAAAGTGCTGTTATCACTTGAAATGGCTTCACCTCTATCTTCAATTCATCTAATTTTATCCATCCTTCAACACAAGAGTTTTAATCTTGCTTCTTCCAGAAAGTCTCCCCTAATAGTCCAACTTACAGTGGGCTCACTTGCTAAATATTTTCACCATTATTCTTTGGGCCAATTATCTCAAAACATACTTTTCTACTTTCTCTTGAAACAACTTAAATCTGTGACTTTGGTCCCTCTCATCTCTTTGACCGGATTATAAATGACAGAGGGAATGGATCTTCAGTGTGCTTCATCTAAGCCCTGTGCAACCCCTCTCACTCCAAGAAGGTTTGAGTGCATTAGAGAAAGCACAGGATTTGGAATGAAAAGGCTCGTGTTTGAAGCCCAGCTCTGCCATTTACTGAGTATTCAAGGAATAAGTCATGTAATCTCTCTGAGCCCTAGCTTTATCATCTGTAAAATGGATACAGTATCTGCACTGCTTGCTAAGATTCTAATCCATCATATCTTTTCCAAAAATCTAAATAATTCAGTAAAAGTCTCAATGTAGAGCTGTCTCTAAATTTCATATAAGATATGCAAGTCTCTCTCTCTCTCTCTCTCTCTGTCTTTCTCTCTGGTACACACACTTACACACACAAACACAGAAGAATGTATCTCAAGTTCAGGAACCTTTACCCAACAATAGTATCAGGCAGAAACGGAACAATATTGTTTTGTTTTTGTTGCATTGCATTTATTTACTTTCTTTTCAAAAATTATTATTTTTTATTTGCAAATATAAATGTATATATTTATGGTGCACAACATGATGTTTTGCTATATGTATACTTTATGGAATGGCTAAATCAATGAATTATGTATTTTCTATTTATGGCAAACAATATTGGTTTTCTGGGTATGGTAGTGATATGAAGTTCACTTTTTAAATAAACATTTACATTCTAAAAGGTAAGTCAATTTAAGGTAAAACACTTCATAAATAGTAACACATAAATTAAGAAAATACGGCAAAATATCATGCTGATGTTATAAAAATGACTGAAGTTTGGGCAACATCTAACTATAGGAAGCCACTGCCAACTGTAATGCAAGATGCAGACATCGGTTGTTGTTGTAGCTATTGTTATGTAAACTGCTGGAAGACCAGTTCTTGGAGCCCTAGATTTAATAGATTCTCAATAAAAAATACTCAAATGTAATTTAAAATAGAGCAAAAAGTCAAGTGTTCTGTTATGCAACAAGTCACCATCCATTGTTAAATCTTGCAGAACTCTCCAAAGTGTTTCGAGAAGATCATTTGTTTCTGATGAAGTTAGATACAAATGTAGTGAGGGGCTTTATCAGAATAACTGAGATGGCTCAACATATATCAGTTCCAACTGGGAGAAAGTTTGTGAATAGATTACTTTGCATAAGACATTATTCTTCATTATCAAAAACAATAAATATTTTAGGAGCATCAAGTGTACAGAGAATACTTGGCTGGCATTTGACTAAAACCTGCATTCATGGGAAAAACAAAAGGTTTACTGTCCTTTGAATCATCATGATTACTGCTATTGTATTAGTACTCAAAGCAAGTTCACAGAGTTTTCCATTTAACTCTGAAATCTCTCCAAAAAGGAGTAAGTTTTATTAATTCTGTCTTTACATGAAGAAATGAAATTGGTCAGAGAGAAATTACGTGATTAGTCTAAGATCATGTGGTTATCTATAGCCAGAATGAAAAACAAGAGATTCTGACTTTATGTACCTTGTGACTTTGTTATCCTTTTCCATCCAGGGTAGGCTTCTGCTAGTCTTGGAGTAGTCGATGATTTCACTCAAGTATTCTAGATTCGGATTGTGCCAAAGTGGGATTAAGTTAGATGGATTAAATTAAATAGCAGGATTAAATTAAGTGGGATTAAGATGAGGCCTGTTATGATTGATTTCAGCATAGTGTGGAGGAATTTTCACCACCACATTCTCCTGTCTTGGTTTTGATTATAAAGGGAGGAGGAATTCAAGAAGGCTCCTTCAAAGAATAAGCTGGCCACAGCTTGGGTCTACTCGTACCAGAAGGTTGGTCAGCATCCTTCAAAGCAATAGTGTACTAACTTCAAACCTGCATCTTTATTTTAGCCCAATAAGATCTATTTCAAACTTATGACCTCCAGAACTGTTCAGTAATAAATTCATGTTTCCTTAGGCCTCTTTAGTTTTTGGTAGTTTTTTTACAGCAGCAATAGGAAACTAATACAACACAGCTCAGAGTTCTTCCATCCAAAGGGCAAGGGAGCTGGAGTGTTTAGGTATCAACTCCTATCAGTCATTGACTGAGTGCTGCTTGGCATGGGGCTGTGAATTCCTTAGCACTCAACTAAAGGTGGGTAGACGCTGGCAGTTAGAAATCAACCAGAACACAGTGAAGTGCTAAGACTCTGGAAAAATGGACTGGGCACTAGCAGATTCTGCTACAATATGTCTTTTATCTGCCTCTTCCTTTTTAATCTGTCTTCACAATCATGGCACATGCAGATCATCCCCGTCGATCAATCTACTAGCACCTAACAGGTTAATCTTCCCTAAACAGGGAGGGCCTTCAGTGGGTTGTTCTCTTTCTCAAAAATCTTCAACATTCCCACAAGAAAAGATTCTTATACAAGGTGAACCAGATTTCAAATAGTAACTTAGGACTCAATCCTCTGATACTTTAATCTTAGACTTTGAATTTTTATGTTGGGGTGTACAGAATGAACAGCGAATGTGCTTGGATATCTATTTGTGTGCAAAGTTCCAGGCTTGGCATACGAACCTTTGGAGTCTTGAAATGTTGATCCCTTTGGTCTGCATTCCTTAGAATAGCAGTAACACCATGAGGAAGTGAGAAAATTGATTTGAAAATGGAGAAGGTTAATTAAAGGAAACAAAACTTCAAGACATGTGGTTGTCAATTGACACTACAGAAACCAAGCCTGAGAAATTCTGAGTTCTGCACATTTACAGAATGTCACAGGTATATTTAGATAAATCTAGAATCTAAGGAGATCTAATTGCTGAAACAGTTTCAGCCTACCAAAGCAAGGACGTTCTCACCCTTCCTACTCTTCCTGCCCTAATGTAAAGTGCTTAGAGTTTCAGAGCTTTCTGTGGAAGACTTCAGGCTCAAATGACCCCATAAAATTTGTCCACAGTCCTCACATTGATTTTGCCAAGTTCTGCGTACTTTGTGTTTGCTATTGGTCCAAACCATAAAAGGGTGGAGAAAGGAAAAAGAGTCCATACATTTTTAACATATCAAAAAAAATCAAAGTAAATAATATGCTTTAAAATTAGAATAGAAAGTGCTGATGCTAGAGCATTTTTTAAAATCCTTGTTTCACAGTAAGAGCAGAGTGGGGAAAGACAGAGCCTAAGAAAGGAAGAAAGCAAACATTTACTGAGTCCCACATAGGTGTTTAGTTCACACCCACCTTCTGAAGAAGCCAGTAATATCTCTACTTGACAAATTATGACGCTAAGGCTCAAAGAGGTTCTGTCATTTAAGTGATGTCATAAAACCAAGAAGTTGGTCATTTGGGATTTGAGTGTGTACTCTGTTTTATCTATGTCTCAGGTGAGACATAACTTGCATTTATATAGTACTTTTCAAAGCATTTTTCTTATTCTGTCTTTAAACTTCATCTATGAGGCAGACATCAATTGCCACATTTTACAAATACAATTACAGAGGCTCAGAACTGTTTTGCCCAGAAAGACACAGCCAGTAAGCAGCAAAACAAGTCTGGGTCATGGAGCTCAGGTCTCAGGACCCCTCTAGTGCATCCGTGTGTCCTAACCAGAAGGGCTGAGTCATTGGTGTCCTGAAACCAGTCAGGGGAAGTTAGTTTATTTCAGAGAATCATCTAGTCAGAAAAAAAAATTAAGACTTACTTTTATTTTTTCTAAATTACTAAATTAATGGAATCTCCTTTCAGAAAATTTGGAAAATATACAAAGGAGAAAAATAAAAATCATCTGTAATACCGCCACCCAGAAATAATCACAAGTATTAATTTGATATATTTCTTTTTTTCTTTTTTTTTTTGGTGCCATTTTTTT
>NW_012104421.1:2310468-2313655 GCF_000951045.1 Mandrillus leucophaeus | reverse complement strand
TATTGCCTTATAGATTTGGTAGACAAGTATGAATCCTTAAAGCAACAGTCCCAAACCTTTTTGCACACAGGGACCAGTTTCGTGGAAGACAATTTTTCCACAGAGGTTGGGGCTGAGGGGTGTGGGGAGGATGGTTTTGCGATGAAACTGCTCCACCTCAGATCATCAGGCATTAGATTCTCATAAGGAATACACAACCTAGATCCCTCACATGCACAGTTCACAATAGGGTTCCTGCTCCTATGAGAATCTAATGCCACCACTGATCTGACAGGAGGCAAAGCTCAGGCAGTAATGCTCACTCACCCGTTGCCCACCTCCTGCTGTGCAGCCTGGTTCCTAACAAGCCACAGACTGGTACTGGTCCACAGCCCAGGGATTGGGGGCCCCTGCCTTAAAGGAGATATGGTAAAGTTGTTGCATGTATTTTTTCAACGCTTATTAACTTTGTATAGTGTTTTAATGCATGTGGTCTCCTGTAATTTGCTTTCCTTAAGTCAACATTATATTTATGAAGTATATCTGTATTGAAATACTTAGCTCTAAGTCATTCATTTTAAGTAATTTTGGCATTCAATTATATGAATAGTCTATAATTAATCTATCCATTCTCTTTTGGTGAAGGGTTAGATTTTTTCTAGGTTTTTGTTTTGTTTTGTTTTGTTTTTCTGCTACTAACAAGCAATGCTGCTATGAATAATCTGTGCATGTCTCCTAGTGACACGTGCAAGAATTCCTCTAAGATAAATCCCTACAAGCAGAATTGCTGGGTTTCAGGTGGGTTTAACTTCAAGTTTGCTAGATATTGCCAAATTGTATTTCAGATTGGGTTGTATCAATTGCAGTTTTTCTTTTTAAGTTTTTTTTTTAATGGTTTCTGTTTTCTCCAATACTTTTTTTCTTATTCAGTTGTTTGGTTGGTGTTTGTGTGTTTTTGTCTCTGACTTTCACTGTGAGGGCTTTCCTCAAGTGTCTGGTAAAGGCAAGCCAATCATATTTGAGGGTAAAGCCCAAAAGAGCCTTCGGAAGTCCTGTGTGAGTGATGGGGACATGGGACAGGTGTGAACTATGGGCTTCACTTGAATACAGGGTTTCTTAACAGTGGCACTACTGACATTTGGGGCTGGATAATTCACTGTTGTGAAGGCTGTTTTGTTCTTCTGTGCATTATAGGATGTTTAACAGCTTCCTTAGCCTCTACCCACTAGATGCCAGTAGCATCATGCCCCTCCAGTTATGGAAATCAAAAATGTCTCTATCCCTTGGGGAAGCCCACCCCCACCCCGTTCCAGTTAGTACTGCTGCTCTAGGATAAATATATGGCTGGCCAGCCTTTTTATTTGCCCCAAATTTAAATCTCCAACGGCCTTTTCTCTGGGGTCATTTGCTTCCTCCAGACAGGCTTCCTCAGCTCCCGTCTTTGCCAGAGGAAAAAGAAAAAAACGGGGAAATCAACTTGATGAGGGACCTAGTACAGCCATTTTCTCAGTTCCCCATTTTCACTCTGTACGCCATGCTTGCCCTTGGCTGTGTTTGGTATCTCTGAGTCCAAGCTTCCTGGTTTAAATTCCGCAGATGTTCAGCCTCCTGTCTCCATAGGGTAGTCTCACTTGCCTGAATGCGGTGGGAAATAAGGATTTGTATTTTTTTTTTTAACCTCTGTAACTAATATTGCCATGATTATCCTTTGAAGTTTATCTTTGTGCATATCTGAACTCTTTATGATAAATTCCTAAAAGTGAATTTTTAAATCTGTGCAATTTGACATGCATTTCCGAGTGTACGAATTTTAACCCTTGATGCATACTATGCATAATAATCTAATCACAGTTCTTTTTTCCTTTGGGCAGCATTTACATTTAGAAAGTCTTTCACCTGCTAGTTTCCCTGTAGCCTTTTCTTTATCAGAGAATAAAAGTAAAATAAATTATAAGTCCTCGATAAAATATTAGAAGAAAAGTATTTTGTTTTCCTCTCCTCTGGTTAACAAATTGTTTAGAAAAGATATTAGAGAGGAAATCTTCCATTAGTGAGAGAAAAACTACTTGCATAAACGTAATCTGTAAAAACCTTGATTTAGAACTTTACTTGTATAAAATACCTCTTATTGAAGCATTTACACTGAGTGGGAAGTGATTGAGCCAATTGCTAAGATAGTATTCTGTATACCTTTACCCTATCTGTTGAGATTTCATCATTTATTATTTTCCTGTGCAAATAGGTAATTGTTTTCCTAATCTTTTAAAAGCATGTTTATTTAGAACGAACAGTGTAAGATCTGGGATTTTTTTAAAGAGAATCCTAGTTAACCATGTTTTAATTGGCAACTCTGTTTTAGTTGAACTGATTAATTGTGTCTTAGTGGTGATAATTTGAAAATTATAATTTGAAGAGGATTTAACATACATTTTCATCTTCTAAGAAAGTTTCTATTGACCATTTTTCCTCCCCCAACCTGTTTTTTAGATATTTATCTTGCTTGTGGGAAATAACCAAAAACTTAATTTACTTTTAGTTAATTAATAAAGGCAAGTAAAAAGAAAGGAAAAGAAAGGAAGGAAGAAAGGGAAGAAGTTTGTTTGTTTGTTTGTTTGTTTGTTTGTTTTTTAAAGGGTGCCTCAGAAATCACCTTTATAAAAATCAAACTCATCTTTTCCCAACACTGTCTTCTGTACATGAGAAGCATCTTAAAATTGAAACTGACCTTTTAGGCGGGACAGGGAAGATGACTTTAGTGCTTATCAGTCTTGTTGATGTCCTTTTCTTATTTTTGTCCTCTGAATGTACTTGACTGGAGAAAACACCATTTTTAAATCTCTTTATATTGAAGATATATAAAGAGTAAGAGTTTAGGTATATAAAGGCAATGCTTTCATCTAGTGATTTCTTGTCCTTGGTTTTAGGCAGGGCCATCAACAACTGAAAAAGAAATCATTACTTCCTGCAGCAAAATTAAAATTAAAAATTAATAAACTAGTAAACAGTCATGGTGTACCTACCGTGGACCAGATCCTTTGCCAACAGGCTGCATTCATACATAGACAGACATAGTCATACATAATGACTAGAGACCTGATTACAAAGATAGAAAAACCATTGATGGACACTTGGGTTGGTTCCAAGTCTTTGCTATTGTGAATAGTGCCACAATAAACATACGTGTGCATGTGTCTTTATAGCAGCATGA
>NW_012104421.1:2305076-2309972 GCF_000951045.1 Mandrillus leucophaeus | reverse complement strand
GCTGCATAGTACTCCATGGTGTATAATTTGATACATTTCTTTCCAGTGCTTGTGATACAGATATGCATGCATACTGTATTTTTAGAAAAGTATTTTTAGAAAAAGCATGCCATGTATAGCTTAATATCCTGGTTTTCTAATTAACATTGGATGATGAATATTTTCCCAGGTCGTTAAGTAATCTTAAGAAACTGCCTCATGCATCATAATATTGCATGAATGTAACCTTAATTTAGTGAAACATTATTCACTTACTGTTGAACATATTGTTCCTGGTTATAAGCTTGTACAACATGCTGCAACTTTGGTATCTAAACACAAAATTTTTATTTCCAACAGCAGTGGATAAGAGGGTCAATTTCTCCACTTTGAGTGTTTTTAAGACTTTTGCAAGTTGGATAGGTAGAAACAAATTCTTCTTTGAATTTGCATTTTACAGATTACAGCCACACTGAATTTGTTTCCCCATGTTTACTTTGCCAGGCGTTCTGGTCTCCATGCAGTTCCACGTCTGTTTATGTGCTAACACAGTACTCAGAGACCCAGCAGTAGGTGCCAAGACAATCAGCTGTTACAGCAATTCCCAGAACCCCTGAGTCTGGGAACTGCCAGCACCAGAGCATAAGCACCTCTAGGCAGGAACTCCATCTTATTCATCTTTGTAGTCCCCATTCCTGGTTCTAAGCCAGACACCTGTCAAGTTCTCAATACATTTGTTGAAAATATTACAATAGACCATATATTCTGATTTTGGCCTTCTAACTTGCTCTGTGACTTTTGACAAGTTCTCTCACCTCTCTGTGCCTCCATGTCTTCCACTATAAATGAATGGAAGTGTGATATGCCATACTTTGTGAGCAAAGTGCTAGAGCAGTGGTACAATTCCCATACAAAAGGTCTCTGTGGGTGGGTCCATGTCACCTAGGCAGGATTCCTTTCCTTCTGCAACACAGAGAGTGAATTCGATGTGTATTTGAGATTTGGGTTTGTGATCCCTTCACACCTTTCATATTGATGTACTATGGCCAAAGCAAATTTCTTTTGTTTCTCTTTATATCCCCAGAGTGCACACTGCATGGCATATAGGAAGTGTCTAAAAGGAGTGAACAAATGAAAGACTGAAGTCATTAAAGGTGAAGGGATGAGTAAATGAAATATTAGAGCTGAAAGAGATTTTACAAATCTAATTTTAGAGGTCTTGGTTACCATTTTATTTTTGTAGACACAGCTATACAGATTGACTATTCCTTATCCAAAATGCTTAGAACCAGAAGTGTTTTGGATTTCAGATTTTTTTGTTTGGAATTTGAAATATTTGCATATATATATAAAACGATGTGTCTTGGATTAGACCCCAAGTCTCAACATCAAGTTTATTTATGTTTCATATACACGTAGCCTGAAGGTGATTTTATACAATATTTTTGTTAATTTTTTGCATAAAACAAAGTTTTGGCTGCAATTTGACTGAGAACTGTTACATGAGGTCAGGTATGGAATTCTTCACATATGGTATCATGTCTATGCTGAAAAAGTTTTGGATTTTGGAGCACTTCAGATTTTGGATTTTCGGATTAGGGATGCTCAACCTATAACAGCATCTCCACCTTAGAAGCACTTGCTAGAATAAACTTAAATCATTTAAATAAGATAAATTTCAATAACTAGCCAGGGAAATTTGATTTCATAAAAATGTTTCCATATCAAAACATTTTTGTTCATTTTTGCCTTGCTTTGCTTTGTTATTGGCCATGATCTTAATATATATTTATATATATTAGAAGTATAGAGTTTTCACTTTTAGAGGGAACACACCATGTATGAAGGAATGATTAGGTTAGAAATTGTTTTTTCAGGTGAACTTTGCCACCATATCAAAAAAATGTAATGTTTTTTCAGTTTCCAAAACAAATGAGTAATGATGTCAATGAAAAATGGAAAGTATGAATTGTGTCTTCTTTGAGGATCTTTTTCTTTAAAAGATGAACATGATTATTTTAACCTGCTAAATGTATATTTTTAAATGTTTCACTACTTGGTATAATAATACCATATTTCTAAACTAACAAAATGATAATTTAGTGAAGCTAGTGTAAGGAAATTATAATATTTACTTACAGAACTCACTCAGAACTCTTTTTGTATCACTTATTTATGCAATTAAAAAGGACAGATACTTTTTAGGCTTTTCTCAATTCCTAAATTAGTTCTCTGGTTAGAACAAATTAGTGCCAAGGAAAATATTTTTTCTCTTCAATTTTTATTTTAAATTCTGGGGTACATATGCAGAATGTGCCGGTTTGTTACGTAGGTAAACATGCGCCATGGTGATTTGCTGCACAGATCAACCCATCACCTGGGTATTAAACCCAGCATACATTAGCTGTTCTTCCTGATGCTGTCCATCCCACTGCACCCCCGGCAGGCCCCAGTGTGTGTTGTTCCCCATCGTGTGTCCATATGTTCTTAGAAAAAGATATTTTTAAAATAATTTCAGAAGTTGTTATTTCAATTTCCAAAGCCATTGATGCAATCACTTGTGTAGGTTCTTAATATATTGATTAAAACATTGGCTAACATGTTGTTTTTTTGATTTCCTAGAATTGTTACTGTGGATCATAACTGCTAAATATTTCAAATATAATGTTACACTTTTTAGCAATTAATTTACCCCAATGCTTAGTATTAAGAACACTTAAAAGAAAATAGCTCGACATGGCATATAACATATTGAGATCTATTATAAAATTTTCAAACCAGGTACGTGACAAAGTTACCTTATATACCTGGTTATTAGAAAAGAAAAAATTCTAAAAAGATGCCGTTAAGGTTAAATTTAAATTATATATTTGAAATTAAATTACAAACTTTTTAAAGAAAGCCTATACATTTTAATTTTATATTTTAAAGAATATAATAGCTTTACTACACATTAGATTTTCTTAGAACTACCATGTTTGTGGAATTAAATTCCTACATCATGAATGAGACATTACTTTTTACTGGATGCAATATTTTCTTTTATCTTTCTGATGATATTAAAAATAGATTTTATTTAACGCAATTTAAAACATACAAAAGATATAGAAGAATAATATAGCAAACACCAGTACACCCAAAATGCAGCTTAGGAAATAAAACATCACATACTCGAAGTTATCTGAATATACATTCCAGTTACTTTCCTTCCTGCCAGCCTCCCAGAGGTGACCTCCATCTTGAGTCTGGAGGATAACTAAAATGTATTGCCTTATAGATTTGGTAGACAAGTATGAATCCTTAAAGCAACAGTCCCAAACCTTTTTGCACACAGGGACCAGTTTCGTGGAAGACAATTTTTCCACAGAGGTTGGGGCTGAGGGGTGTGGGGAGGATGGTTTTGCGATGAAACTGCTCCACCTCAGATCATCAGGCATTAGATTCTCATAAGGAATACACAACCTAGATCCCTCACATGCACAGTTCACAATAGGGTTCCTGCTCCTATGAGAATCTAATGCCACCACTGATCTGACAGGAGGCAAAGCTCAGGCAGTAATGCTCACTCACCCGTTGCCCACCTCCTGCTGTGCAGCCTGGTTCCTAACAAGCCACAGACTGGTACTGGTCCACAGCCCAGGGATTGGGGGCCCCTGCCTTAAAGGAGATATGGTAAAGTTGTTGCATGTATTTTTTCAACGCTTATTAACTTTGTATAGTGTTTTAATGCATGTGGTCTCCTGTAATTTGCTTTCCTTAAGTCAACATTATATTTATGAAGTATATCTGTATTGAAATACTTAGCTCTAAGTCATTCATTTTAAGTAATTTTGGCATTCAATTATATGAATAGTCTATAATTAATCTATCCATTCTCTTTTGGTGAAGGGTTAGATTTTTTCTAGGTTTTTGTTTTGTTTTGTTTTGTTTTTCTGCTACTAACAAGCAATGCTGCTATGAATAATCTGTGCATGTCTCCTAGTGACACGTGCAAGAATTCCTCTAAGATAAATCCCTACAAGCAGAATTGCTGGGTTTCAGGTGGGTTTAACTTCAAGTTTGCTAGATATTGCCAAATTGTATTTCAGATTGGGTTGTATCAATTGCAGTTTTTCTTTTTAAGTTTTTTTTTTAATGGTTTCTGTTTTCTCCAATACTTTTTTTCTTATTCAGTTGTTTGGTTGGTGTTTGTGTGTTTTTGTCTCTGACTTTCACTGTGAGGGCTTTCCTCAAGTGTCTGGTAAAGGCAAGCCAATCATATTTGAGGGTAAAGCCCAAAAGAGCCTTCGGAAGTCCTGTGTGAGTGATGGGGACATGGGACAGGTGTGAACTATGGGCTTCACTTGAATACAGGGTTTCTTAACAGTGGCACTACTGACATTTGGGGCTGGATAATTCACTGTTGTGAAGGCTGTTTTGTTCTTCTGTGCATTATAGGATGTTTAACAGCTTCCTTAGCCTCTACCCACTAGATGCCAGTAGCATCATGCCCCTCCAGTTATGGAAATCAAAAATGTCTCTATCCCTTGGGGAAGCCCACCCCCACCCCGTTCCAGTTAGTACTGCTGCTCTAGGATAAATATATGGCTGGCCAGCCTTTTTATTTGCCCCAAATTTAAATCTCCAACGGCCTTTTCTCTGGGGTCATTTGCTTCCTCCAGACAGGCTTCCTCAGCTCCCGTCTTTGCCAGAGGAAAAAGAAAAAAACGGGGAAATCAACTTGATGAGGGACCTAGTACAGCCATTTTCTCAGTTCCCCATTTTCACTCTGTACGCCATGCTTGCCCTTGGCTGTGTTTGGTATCTCTGAGTCCAAGCTTCCTGGTTTAAATTCCGCAGATGTTCAGCCTCCTGTCTCCATAGGGTAGTCTCACTTGCCTGAATGCGGTGGGAAATAAGGATTTGTATTTTTTTTTT
>NW_012104421.1:2293696-2303528 GCF_000951045.1 Mandrillus leucophaeus | reverse complement strand
CATGATTTATAATCCTTTGGGTATATGCACACCAACATGGCACATGTATACATATGTAACAAACCTGCACATTGTGCACATGTACCCTAGAACTTAAAGTGTAATAATACTAAAAATAAACAAGTAAATAAATACATAAATATAGACAAACCAACACTTTCATGGATGTTACCTCATTTTATGCTCACAAATGCTCTATCAGTCAATGATGTCCCCATTTTATAGACAGAAACGCAACCTGTTAGAAGTTATGTGGTTAAGTGACTTGCCAAAGGTCAAATGGCTAAGAAGTATGTATTTTTGGGATATAAAGCTGATGGGTAAAGCTTGAAAAATGAGACAGTTTGCTAATTGTAAAGGTTTGGTCATTAATCAACATTCATTGATCTAACAAATTTTTATCGAGCACCTTCTATGTACTGGGCATTTTGCTAGGTGCTGGGAGACTACATAACTAATATAAAGTCCCTGCCCTCATAGAGCTTACATTTAGTGGAGGAAAGAGACAATAAATACAGCAAATAAGATAGTGATGCATAGTGACAAGTGCTAGGAAGAAAAATAAAGCAGGCTGAGTGGATAAAGAGTGATTATTAAAAGGATGAGAAACCATTACTCCACCTGAAGTCACAAAATAGATAAAGCATCTTTTCCTTGCAGCTCAAAGAGAAAGCCATGTTTTATGTTTTACTGCTGTCATATTTTATCCACAGTGAAGCCAAACATGAAATTTAAAGAATGAAAAAAACTTTAATAAGGTGGCTTCAGTTTTGTTTTATCGTATTATAGTCCATCTTCAAACAATGTCTAAATTACAGTCTATTTTTTTCTAGCATAAATCAAAAGAAAATCCGGTGAGGTCATTATTAGTGTCTGTAAAATTCTAATGGAAGAAAACTTGTAGAAATCTCTCTTTGAAAATCTGTTCCCAGAGTTCAAGTGGCAACTGTTTTGTGACTTGACAAGATAGTTCATGGCTTTTAAAGACAAATGACTTGTTCTGCTTAATGTGGTTTTCTGATAAGCCTTGAGAGAATTTTTTAAATTATGCTTTCAGTTATGCATATATAATTGCCATTCATATATGACATAAGTATGGCATTTGGTATCTACTGCTTTTACAGATAGGTTAATGCAGTGAACTCCTTGGTCATTCTTTAGCCCTTTCTGAAGACAGGAGGTAACAATAATGTACTTACCTCTTGTTAAGAGCTCCACATTTGACCGTTTTACTCATTTTTATAATTCCAGTGTTTGCTTGCAAATAATCTTCCCTTGTAGTATAAGGACATTGGAGTGCCCTGAGTAGAGGGGAGGGGTAGAGCTTTCAGGAAAGCAGTGATGAAACTGTTATCTCTGGACAATATCAGCATCTCAAGGGAAGCAACTTTTATCCTCACCCTTGTTCTTGACTTGAATTCCAGTCCTTGTCCTATGTACTAGTGTTGCCCAATGAGTGGAATCCAGTACTGTGGCATTTGAAAAGATTTTAGGTGGTACAACAAACATTTTTAATGATTATATGCTTATTTTAACATATACTGGAAAAGTATAAAACTGGTTATATACTTTTAACCAGAGAAATAAACCCATTTCTCAAAAGTTATGCTTAGAAGCAACGAGGAAGTGAAAGAAAAGTGAGTCCACTTAAAGTACTAGGTTAATAATAGCAGAGATAGAACCCAGCTATGGCAAAACTGTGGCAGTAGTGCACGGATGATCAAGGGCAAATGAACACAGCCCTCACTGTGGTCTTCAGTCACCTGGAGCCCTGCTTTTCCAAAGACTGATTCCCTGTGGTCCTTTTCTTCATTTTCTGATAACCTCTTCTCTTCGTATCTCTTTGCTACCCATGGGAGATTTCACAGCCTGGCCCTGTCCTGTGGGAGCCCCACTAGTGTGAGTCTCAGGGAGCTGGCATGTGGCTACACTGAGCATTGTTCAATCCCTGGAGGCCTCTATTGAACTTCCTCTTTTAGTTGAGGTAGATAAAGACCCTTCCAAAGTTTCCCTTACATGCAGCCAGATCCTACATTTGTAAGGGCTCCTTTCATCCTTTCTTGTTTACACATTCAGAGGAGGATGTTTCAGTGTTGCCAGTGGACTAAAATTGAATAGAACATCTTGTGCTGGACTTCTGGGGTCTGAAATTATCTTGGACAGCTTCAAAGATTTTCATTATTTAAATAATAATTGTCATATGAACCTGTTGTTTGAATGTGATACTGTGTTTTTCTTTTGCCAATACACATTCTCTCTCTCTCTCTCTCTCTCTCTCTCACACACACACACACACACACACACACACAAAATACACCTCTCTTAGTTGTGGCTGTACTACTCCATCTGACTCACTTTTCCATTCTATCGAAATCCACTGTGTACCGTGCACATTCATTATTCAGCATCAGGTGTAATCTAGTGAATTATAGAGGAAAAGAATTTGGAACCAGACTGAATATATAAAAGCCTACAGAATCACTTGTGTTTGTTTATGCAAAAAGGAAAAAAGAGAAAAGCCACAGTAGCTTATGAAACTGAATTGTCCTATAGCTTCAGAATGGCTAGATCTAAGGAGGCCTCAAGCAGTACCATTTAGCCTTTACCTCTTTCTGTGTGTGTCTTGCATTCAACTTTGCTTTTCTGTCAGTTAGTTTTATTCTCAGGCAGGTTCCTTGTACAGTAAACAAGAAAGCCACCAGTAGCTCTTAACTTACATCTCATCAGCTTACCATCCCCAGAGGAAAGACAACTCCTATTTCCAGTGATTCCTCCAACAAGCTCAGCATTTCACCAGTTTGAGTCAAGTGCCCAGCTTCTTACCAGTCCCTGCAAACCCTACAGCCTGGAGGTGGGGCATACTGACTGAATGGGCCTGAATCATGCATCCTCATGAAGCCGAGGGTGGGATCCATTCCCTACTAAATCAAATGGACCCACAGTAGGAGAAAGGGTGTATTAGTCAGAGCTCTCCAGAGAAATAGAACCAATAGGAGAACGTGTGTGTGCGCATGCATGTGTGCGTGCGTGTGTCTGTGTATCTGTATAAAGCTACATGTATAAAGCTAGAGAGAGAGAGATTTACTATAAGATATTAGGTTATTGCTCACACAATTATGGAGTCTGAGAAATCCCATGATCTGGCATCTGCAAGCTGTAGACCCAGAAAAGCTGGTGTCTGTCTGGAAATTCCAAAGGCCTAAGAATTGGAGCACTGAGGGCAGTAGAAGATCAAGGTCCCAGCTCTCTCCTCTGCCTTTTTATTCTGTTCAGGCGCTCAGTGGGTTGGATGATGCATACCCACATTGGAGAGGGCTATCTGCTTTACTCAGTCTGCCAATTCATATGCTAATCTCTTACAGAAACACCCTCACAGACACACCCAGAAGTAATGTTTAACCAGCTATCTGGGTATCACTTGGCCCAGTCAGTTTTATGCATCACATAAAATTAACCCAAACAAAGAAAGCCTCTAAGACACTTGGGATGCTGTTTTAAAAAGAGGAGGGGTAGGTGCTGGGCAGGAGAAAATATCAGATCCAGATGAGGGCCTTACACATTGGATGTGGCCAGAAGTGGAAGCCATTGTTTATGATGAAGATGATATTAGGTGTGCCACACTGACAAGCCCTTTCCCCATCATGTCAATAGGCCTGTGGCATTTATTCCCTGCAAACTGTAATAAACATGACGTCATCTATCACACTCCCCTACTCTGTAGGAAAATGAATATTCTGAGCATTAGTCAGAGATGTTGAAAGAAGTGCCCAATAATTCCTTAATATCTAAAATGCTTTCAGCTGCTACCCTTACTAGTCAGAATATCAAATCATAGGAGCTGTATCAATCTTACTGAGACTAAACTGAGTTAACTAAGAATATGGCCTTTTGAGAAAAGCTCAAAATAGCAGAATTGTAGAATAAGTGGCTGATTTGTTTGCTCTTTTTTTCCTCTTTCAGGAGTCTTGGTGTAACCACTACACTTCCCCATGGAGAAGGGCACTGGCTAATGAGCCAGGAAAGCTGTACCATTTACAGCTTAGGCCACTTAATTCACTTCACTCAGCCTCAGTTACCTCAACTGTAAAATGGCAGTGATAATATTTGTCATATTGAAAATGTGATGAAATAATAAAAGTAAAACAACTAGGAAAATAGCTGGGGATTAAAGCAGTGCTTAATATGCTAGTTTTTCTCTCAGTAAAGGGACTTTCATTATAAATTTAGAGTTTTTATAAATGTATATTAATTTGTTTCATATAATCTAAAGTTTCATGTTTGGGTAAAATTTGGACTGAGGTAATATATATTATGTACTCAATAACAATTTGAGCTTAACACTATGAGACTGTATTTATTCAAGTAACAGACCAAAAGAATTTAAATTCTGGTATCTCTGAGCATGACATCCAGGGACATGCAAAATAACAGGCATTCCTCTGGCTTAGGGAAAGACATGTATGTTGGGGCCAGATAAGAAATAATATTTAAAAATTATTTAAATGTTATTTTAAAATAATATTTAAAAATTATTTAGAGATAATTTAAAATTATTTAGAAACAATATTTTTAAATTTCTGCAAATGCACTCCTAGTGCATTTCCTAAATGAAAGCTATTCACCAGCAACACATTCTGCTTTGTGTCCTTAAAATGAAGATAAAAACAAAACTCATTCTAAGGAAATGTTCTTTCTAATCAACTTAACTGAAATGCAGCTTTTTTCTTTTTCTTTGTTTGTTTGTTTGTTTTTCTTATATGCAACTCTTTTAAAAAAGTAAACTTTCCTATAGCTTTTCCGTAGACCCCAGTGACTACTTGGAGTCACTTTTAGGTTTTTGTTCAAATGAAGATGAACACATGTGTAGTAAGTCTACCAAAGGATACCCAACATTCTATCAGCAACATTTTCATGTTTTCTCATTTTACTTTGCCACATCACAATGAGGGAGATGTTATTCTCTCATTTTGCAATCAAAGAAACTGAGGCTCTGGAGAAGTTATATGATGTGCCTAAAGCCACAAAATCACTAATCCATAAAGCCAGGATTATCAAGTCCTGGTTTCTAAATCCAGGGTCTTTTCACAGGGTATTAGTAACATATTCTAAACTAAAATATTTTATTTTGCACATTTAATAGCACCTTACTTCATCAAGATTTCTATAAGCTACAAGCTGAACAAATTGATTTGCAGGTTATTTTTAGAAATCATTTCACCCATCACTGAGAGCAGCCTTTACAGAGGTTTTTGAAAGCATACAAAAATATTGCCTGGCAGTTTAATGAAATGGTAAAAGAAGAGAGATAAATTATTGGAAAGTACAGAGTGTTTATGCATAAACAGTAGAAGACACACATGGGCCAGAGGGATGACTCTCCACTGAACTGCCTTGCCCGAATTAACATTTAAGTAACACAAGCACCTTTGTCATTGCCTGGATCCTGAGGGGTCACAGCACCTGACTGGAGCATTTGTTACTCAAATTATAGGGTCCAAATCTAATCCTAATGACGTGGGGTGCTAATCGAGACAGCTGAAAGTAGTAACTGGTAGGAATCTGAGTTGGACTCAAGGAGGAATGCAAAGGTCAAAGCCAGAGAGCAAGTAAGTACCAAGGTAAAGGTAAAACCCCAAACAGGAAAGTGGTCCTATGCTCCCAAACTTGGAAGCTCAAAAAGAAGTTGAGAAACATGGCGTGGAACACATTGGTACAATTGTTTCAGAATGAAGAATGTGAACGGTGTGAGGAAGTCAGGAAACATTTTCTGTCATAGCTATGGTCTGATATGTGGGACCACCCAAATGGGCTAAAGGAATTTATTTGTCTTTTTCCTCCGTAATTGATTTCACCTTCGAGTCTATCACATGAATTCCTACAGAGTTTCATAATGGCTCATAAACTTCAAGTAACATGAGGACTACATACACAGGGAGTGAGTAACATGCCATTTTATACATTACATACCCCAAACACAGTGAACTTGTTCTGTTTTGTTTTGGTTTTTAAATTTTATTCTAGGTTCAGGGGAACATGTGCAGATTTGTTAGATACATAAATTGCATGTCACAGGGGTTTGGTGTACAGATTACGTTGTCACCCAGGTAATAAACATAGTACCCAATAGATAGTTTTCTGATCCTCACCCTCCTCTCATTCTCCACCCTTAAGTAGGCCCTGGTGTCTATTGTTCCCTTCTTTGTGTCCATGTGTACTCAATGTTTAGCATCAACTTATAAGTGAAAACATGTGGTATTTGGTTTTCCATTCCTGTGTTCACATAGGACAATAGTCTCCAGCTCCATCTATGTTGCTGCAAATGACATGATCTCATTCTTTTTTATGGCTGCATAGTATTCCATGGTGTATATGTATCACATTTTCTTTAGCCAGCTGCTGTTGAAGGGCATTTAGGTTTATTCCGTGTCTTTGCTATTGTGAATAGTGTTGCAATGAACATACACATGTGTATTAGTTCGTACTTATGCTGCCAATAAAGAAATATCCAAGGCTGGGCAATTTATAAAGAAAAGAGGTTTAATTGACTCACAGTTCAGCATGGCTGGGGAGGCCTCAGAAAACTTATAATCATGGTGGAAGGGGAAGCAAACATGTACTTCTTCACATGACGGCAGGAAGAAGTGCTGAGCAAAGGGGGGAAACCCCTTATAAAACCATTAAATCTTGTGAGAACTCACTATCATGAGAATAGCATGAAGGTAACCACCCCATGATTAAATTACCTCCCATGAGCTCCCTCCCACGAGACGTGGGGATTATAGAAAATACAACTCAAGATAAGATTTGGGTGGGGACACAGGCAAACCATATCAATGTGCATGTGTCTTTATGGTAGAATGATTTATATTACTTTGGGTATATAGCCAATAATGGAATTGCTGGGTCACATGTTACTTCTGTTTTAAGTTCTTTCAAAAATCACTTCACTGCTTTCCACAATGGCTGAACTAATTAACATTTCCACCAAGAGTGTCTAAGCATTCCCTTCTCTCTGCAACCTTACCAGCATGTTATTTTTTTACTTTTTATTATAGCCATTATGACTGGCTTGAGATGGTATCTCACTGTGGTTTTGATTTGCATTTCTCTAATGATTAATGATGTTGAGCATTTTTTCATATGCTTCTTGGCCATGGGTATGTCTTCTTTTGAAAAGTGTCTGTTCATGTCCTTTGCCTACTTTTTAATGGGGTTGTTTTTTGCTTGTTAATTTAAGTTCCTTATGGAGTCTGGATATTAGACCTTTGTTGAATGCTTAGTTTGTGGATATTTTTTCCCGTTATGTAAGTTGTCTGTTTACTCTGTTAATAGTGTGTTTTGCTGTGCAGAAATTCTTTAGTTTAATTAGGTCCAATTTGCCAATTTTTGTTTTTGTTGCAATTGCTTTTGGCGTCTTCATCATGAAATCTTTGCCAAGTCCAATGCCCAGACGGTATTTCCTAGATTATCTTCCAGAGTTTTTATAGTTTTAGGTTTTACATTTGTCTTTAATTCATCTTCAGTTGATTTTTGTGTATAGTGTAAGGAAGGGACCCAGCTTCAATCATCTGCATATGGCTAGCCAGTTATCCAAGCACCATTTTTTGAATAGGGAATCTTTTTCCCCATTGCTTGTTTTTTGTTGACTTTGTTCAATATCAGATGGTTTGGGGGTGGCTTTATTTCTGGGTTCTCTATTGTGTTCCATAGGTGTCTGTTTTTGTACCAGTACCATTCTGTTTTGGTTACTGTAGCCTTGTAATATAATTCGAAGTCAGATAACGTGATGCCTCCAGCTATGTTCTTTTTGCTTAGGATTGCCTTGGCTATTTGAGCTCTTTTTCGATTCCATGTAATTTTTAAGATAGCTTTTTCTAATTCTGTGAAGAATGTCATTGGTAATTTGATAGGAATAGCATTAAATCTGTATATTGCTTTGGGCAGTATGGTCTTTTAACAATATTGATTCTTCCAATCAATGAGCATGGAATGTTTTTCCAATTGTTTGTGTCATATATGATTTCTTTGAGTAGTGTTTTGTAATTCTCCCTGTAGAGATCTTTCACCTGTCTGGTTAGCTGTGTTCCTAGGTATTTTCTTCTCTTTGTGGCTATTATGAATGTGATTGTGTTGCTGATTTAGCTCTCAGCTTAGACATTGTTGGTGTTTAGAAATGCTGATGATTTTTAGCATGTTCCAGTGGTGCAGTCAGTTAGCATGCAATACTTGTACAGAAATGCTAGTGATTTTTGTAATTAATTTTTATCCTGAAGCTTTGCTGGGGTTATTTATCAGATATAGGAACTTTTGGAGAGAGGGTGTTGTTTTCCAGGTGTAGAATTATATCATCTGCAAATAAAGATAATTTGAGTTCCTGTCTTCCTATTTGGATGCCTTTGCTTTCTTTCTCTTGACTGCTTGCTGTGGCTAGGAATTTTAGTACCATGTTGAACAGGAGTGGTAAGAGTAGGCATCCTTGTCCTCAAAACATAGTGAATTTGCTAACCCAACCAAGAACCAGATTTGAACTCACCTCTGCAATGCTGCCATCTTGTCATCTTCTGGGTTGAGTTTTCCAGGTTTCTTATATACCTACTTTCTTCACCATTTGTCTTTCATAATGAAAGACCCAAATTCCAGATATCAACAAGCCTAGATGAAACTCACTACCCTGAAACCCTTAAAATGTTCAGGGGTCACCTTTGCCTGTCAAATAGACTGGGGTTTCCCCTTCCTTAGTTATTTGGTGCTGTTATGCTCAGCTGTAGTGTGGGTCTTTAAAGTACTGCTCTCCCCAGCCACATGTCCTGAATGCTTCAGGAAAAGCACTCCATCTCTCTTTGACCATCACAGAAACTGGTTTTGATCATGTTGATCAAAAACAGCATCATCAGGAGTCCTGAATGGAAGTTTGCTCTAAGGATGTTACCCTAGTTCTAGAGGAAGAACTTCCTTGAAGAGGAAAAAGGATGTCCTTCAGTGCAGCAGCCTGATTTCCATTGGGGGAAGGAATTCTTGCCTCTTTTAGCACAAACCACATGGTCCAAGAAGGACTGTCTGTCTCTTTCCCAGGCCTTAGAAATTTGAATGAAATGTCACAAAAACAGGAAAAAAATTGTTGGAGCTTATCGGCCCTGCGGGGGCATCCTGAAAAGATTGCCCATCAGTTCCTGCTGCCTGGCCCCCTAGAGCACCCTGTGTCTACTGTTTTTAAACCTGATTCTTAATTTTCTTTCAATCCAGTGAGTTCCTCATTCTTTACAATAAATTGCCTTTTCCAAATTAAGCAGGAAGTTTATTTTGCTTGGAACCATAGTATTCCAAGGGCTACTCCCCAAGACGGGAGATAGTGAAAAGCCAGACACAGGGAGGAACTGCCAGAAAGTAAGAGAAACAAAAAGAGGTGTGGAGCCCCTGGGCCCAGGACTGGTAACCAAGAAATCACCAACAGCTTTTTTAAGTGTTTCCTCCCCACCCCCACAAAATAATTATTTTTAAGTGCTCCCATCTCAGCACAAGAAAGCTGTTATAGCTATAAAAAATTTCAGTTCTGCTTATGCTTAGCTAGATTTTCATCACCTGGTATAGCAGTCCTTGCTACTTCAGAAGCTCTGGTTGAAAGCCTCCATTTAAAATAAGTGGGAAAATGAACTAAATATTGTTTCATTAGTAAGGTTTGGTTGAACACACATTTCATGAAAACATAAATTTATGTTTCTTGGAAACTGAAAAAAAAAAAAAAAAAGTTCAGAGCACAATTTCAAGGCAGGACCCTGAGTGTGAAATGAAGATTACCTGACCACAATGGCTAGGTGTGGTCAGACCAAATGCC
>NW_012104421.1:2290661-2293646 GCF_000951045.1 Mandrillus leucophaeus | reverse complement strand
CTCCCCAGCCACATGTCCTGAATGCTTCAGGAAAAGCACTCCATCTCTCTTTGACCATCACAGAAACTGGTTTTGATCATGTTGATCAAAAACAGCATCATCAGGAGTCCTGAATGGAAGTTTGCTCTAAGGATGTTACCCTAGTTCTAGAGGAAGAACTTCCTTGAAGAGGAAAAAGGATGTCCTTCAGTGCAGCAGCCTGTTTTCCATTGGGGTAAGGAATTCTTGCCTCTTTTAGCACAAACCACATGGTCCAAGAAGGACTGTCTGTCTCTTTCCCAGGCCTTAGAAATTTGAATGAAATGTCACAAAAACAGGAAAAAAATTGTTGGAGCTTATCGGCCCTGCGGGGGCATCCTGAAAAGATTGCCCATCAGTTCCTGCTGCCTGGCCCCCTAGAGCACCCTGTGTCTACTGTTTTTAAACCTGATTCTTAATTTTCTTTCAATCCAGTGAGTTCCTCATTCTTTACAATAAATTGCCTTTTCCAAATTAAGCAGGAAGTTTATTTTGCTTGGAACCATAGTATTCCAAGGGCTACTCCCCAAGACGGGAGATAGTGAAAAGCCAGACACAGGGAGGAACTGCCAGAAAGTAAGAGAAACAAAAAGAGGTGTGGAGCCCCTGGGCCCAGGACTGGTAACCAAGAAATCACTAACAGCTTTTTTAAGTGTTTCCTCCCCACCCCCACAAAATAATTATTTTTAAGTGCTCCCATCTCAGCACAAGAAAGCTGTTATAGCTATAAAAAATTTCAGTTCTGCTTATGCTTAGCTAGATTTTCATCACCTGGTATAGCAGTCCTTGCTACTTCAGAAGCTCTGGTTGAAAGCCTCCATTTAAAATAAGTGGGAAAATGAACTAAATATTGTTTCATTAGTAAGGTTTGGTTGAACACACATTTCATGAAAACATAAATTTATGTTTCTTGGAAACTGAAAAAAAAAAAAAAAAAGTTCAGAGCACAATTTCAAGGCAGGACCCTGAGTGTGAAATGAAGATTACCTGACCACAATGGCTAGGTGTGGTCAGACCAAATGCCCATCACCTTTTTCTCGACTCTTCCATTTCGAGAAAGACAGTGGGCTCCTCTGCTTCTTTCAAGATACCACTCAACATCCATGTAATCTCCCAGAAACCTATGCTGAGGCAATAGTTCCTTTCTCTTTGCTTCAGTAGCACTCTAGGAGCAAAGACCTGTATTTCCTGCTATGAGTTTTGTAATTGTTCAGGTTCATCCGTCTCTCCCACTAAACTGTATCTTGCCTGTGAGGGATTTGCTTTCAGAGTTTTACCTCGCCGCACTTACAGTGTCTAGCATACAGTAAGCATTCAATAGTTAATGTACTGTCCTTTAAAAGGGTTTCATAGTAAACCTTTCCCTCCTCTCCCTTTGGCAAATGCCCTCCACTGAAATTTTGCATCAGTATTATGCTAGGAATGAAATTTGTGAAGCTGAATTTTCACGGTGGATCCCTAGCTTTACTGCACTCATAATGTGCATTTTTTGCTCTAAACCTTTTTTGAAACAGCCGCTTTCAGTTTTGTTTTCTTTTTTAATCCATCTCCCTCCAAGACAGTACAGCTAATCAATACACAAAGTAAAAAGAATGGAAAATGGATGTAAGTCATGACTTTTCTGGGGTTTCCCTTTGGCCCTACCTTCAAAAATTTTCCACCTCTTCCATCACTTGCTTAGAATAAAGACAAATTAGTTTTCATGATTAATGTATTTTAGTATCAACTAAATACCTCTGTTTAATCCCAAATTAAACATGCCATGATATTTCCTATGGATATTTCTTACAGTGCGTTTGTGTATTTAGAGGTCACCTCTACTTATGCTGTGTTTCTCCTGCTCCCTGTATTGTTGTTGTGTCACACTATATAATGTCATGGTTATACTTTGCCATGGAAACAGGCCTTTCCTCAGGGTTTACTGCATACTATGGCCACAGAGATTGAGATGTTCCACTTCTGTGGTTTGGTGTTGAAGTTTTTCCCCTTTACTATTTTAGTTAAAATTTATAGAAGGGGAAAAGAGCTCTAAAGGAGAGGGTTGCTATTGCTGACATCTTTATTCCTGCAACTGTCCATTAGCATTTTAATTTAAGGTAATGTTTCTCCCTGTTGGGCTTACAGAGGGGCCCAGGTTTTATTCTCAGTTATTGTAATTCTGTATGCAACCATCTACTATCAGCACCAAAAGGAACATTCAATGTCATTTTATGTGTGCTGCCTTAGACATTGAGACTCTTACTCCTGGCCCAGGGAACATTTCTGGATGTTCATCACTGCAGGTGAGCATTGTTATAATTAGAATCTTAGCTCTGGAAAAATGTTCACATAAAGCACATCCATGATGCAAGATAATGAGTTTCAGAGGCTCCTCTCTAGGTCTCAGTTCCAATTAACCTGTGGCAGAGAGAACTGCATAAGAAATGTCAATGTAAAATCAAACTAGTGAATTTGGACAGAAGAAAGGATAATCAATCACCCTGGCAGAACCCATCAATCAGTTCCTATTTCTGTTACATGAAGGAGTTGTTTCTGCAAACTAGTGTTTGTTACACCTCTCTCAAATATTGTGCAAACATAATATACTGCTTCTCAGATAAAGGTTAACTGAATAAGTCTCTAGAGAATGAAAGCAAATGATTTCGCCACTCATTAATCTATAGATCTTCAATATGTGTCTGAAATGTTCATGTTAACTAAGAACAAAAATGACACCCAAGCCTGCTAATGTTCTATTAGCGGACTCTATTATTGCCCACTGCTTTATTTTTATGACTGTGTTGCATAAAGAATGTTTTTCCTCCAAAACCTTTTTTAGCTGAGCAGTATGAACCAGGGACAAAGAAGATAGAGACACAGAAATCCCAGGGAGACCCAGTTCCTCCACAGGACCATGGGTGGTTTGCTTTCTGCACTGCCCCCAAACCTCAACTGGGTTAAGCTAGGGATCACAGCAGGGAATAAAAG
>NW_012104421.1:2279178-2290611 GCF_000951045.1 Mandrillus leucophaeus | reverse complement strand
TTTTTTAATCCATCTCCCTCCAAGACAGTACAGCTAATCAATACACAAAGTAAAAAGAATGGAAAATGGATGTAAGTCATGACTTTTCTGGGGTTTCCCTTTGGCCCTACCTTCAAAAATTTTCCACCTCTTCCATCACTTGCTTAGAATAAAGACAAATTAGTTTTCATGATTAATGTATTTTAATATCAACTAAATACCTCTGTTTAATCCCAAATTAAACATGCCATGATATTTCCTATGGATATTTCTTACAGTGCGTTTGTGTATTTAGAGGTCACCTCTACTTATGCTGTGTTTCTCCTGCTCCCTGTATTGTTGTTGTGTCACACTATATAATGTCATGGTTATACTTTGCCATGGAAACAGGCCTTTCCTCAGGGTTTACTGCATACTATGGCCACAGAGATTGAGATGTTCCACTTCTGTGGTTTGGTGTTGAAGTTTTTCCCCTTTACTATTTTAGTTAAAATTTATAGAAGGGGAAAAGAGCTCTAAAGGAGAGGGTTGCTATTGCTGACATCTTTATTCCTGCAACTGTCCATTAGCATTTTAATTTAAGGTAATGTTTCTCCCTGTTGGGCTTACAGAGGGGCCCAGGTTTTATTCTCAGTTATTGTAATTCTGTATGCAACCATCTACTATCAGCACCAAAAGGAACATTCAATGTCATTTTATGTGTGCTGCCTTAGACATTGAGACTCTTACTCCTGGCCCAGGGAACATTTCTGGATGTTCATCACTGCAGGTGAGCATTGTTATAATTAGAATCTTAGCTCTGGAAAAATGTTCACATAAAGCACATCCATGATGCAAGATAATGAGTTTCAGAGGCTCCTCTCTAGGTCTCAGTTCCAATTAACCTGTGGCAGAGAGAACTGCATAAGAAATGTCAATGTAAAATCAAACTAGTGAATTTGGACAGAAGAAAGGATAATCAATCACCCTGGCAGAACCCATCAATCAGTTCCTATTTCTGTTACATGAAGGAGTTGTTTCTGCAAACTAGTGTTTGTTACACCTCTCTCAAATATTGTGCAAACATAATATACTGCTTCTCAGATAAAGGTTAACTGAATAAGTCTCTAGAGAATGAAAGCAAATGATTTCGCCACTCATTAATCTATAGATCTTCAATATGTGTCTGAAATGTTCATGTTAACTAAGAACAAAGATGACACCCAAGCCTGCTAATGTTCTATTAGCGGACTCTATTATTGCCCACTGCTTTATTTTTATGACTGTGTTGCATAAAGAATGTTTTTCCTCCAAAACCTTTTTTAGCTGAGCAGTATGAACCAGGGACAAAGAAGATAGAGACATAGAAATCCCAGGGAGACCCAGTTCCTCCACAGGACCATGGGTGGTTTGCTTTCTGCACTGCCCCCAAACCTCAACTGGGTTAAGCTAGGGATCACAGCAGGGAATAAAAGAGACAATGATCCCTGCCCTTGTGGAGATTACATTCTGGAAAAGAGAGCCATAACATAAACAAAATAAAATAAGTAAACAACATAGGATGTCAGAAGATGAGAAGGGCTATGGAAAAGCATGAAGGAGAGAAGAGAGATAGGGAATTCTGTGGGGCAGAGAGGTTGCAATTTTAAATAAGGTGGTCTGGAGAAGGCCTTCCTGAGAAAGGTGATATTTGAGCAAAGACTTGAGGGAAGGGAGGGAGATATCAGAGATCTATGTAGATAGCTAGTGTAAAAAGCATTCCAGAGAGGATAATGGATATCATTCTCTCCAGCTGGAGAGACATAAGCAAGGCAGCTGAGGTCAGAGAGGTAAGATTGTGGGCAGAGGTAGTTGTAGATCTGGAGTCTCTCTATAAGGGCATTGACTTCCGCTCTGAGATAGGGGGCCATTTGGAAGGCTTTCAGTGGAGGAGAAATATATTCTGACAACATTTTATGCAGGGTCACTCTGGCTGTTGTGTTGAGAACAGGCTGGGATGAAGGCAGAGAGGACAGGGAGACCAATAAGTCAGAGGCTATTGCACTTATCGGGCAGAAGGTGAACCACCAGGTGGTAATAGTAGGGGCCTCCAGAAATGGTCAGATTCTGAATGCCTTGTGACACACACACATGCACACACACACACATACACACACAACACTGGTATATATTTGGAGTGTTTAAAGTCAGCATAAATGTCTGATCATTTCACGATTAGAAAGAAATAACTGTCACTAGTTGTATTTGTGAACTTCTCAACATTGTGAAATTGAGTTTTCAAATGTTTTGAAGCCGTGAATCTTTGCCTTAAAATGAGTAAATTTGAGTCATGGGAAAGACTGTAGAGGTAAGGTACCCCAAAGTGAAACATATACTTTCATAAATTTAGCTATAAATTTATGAATATATACACACACACACACACACACATGTTTGTAGAACTATCTGCATTTCTCATAATGTTTAAGAAAGTGGCATTAAAGTATTATTGCTAACAGTCATTTTAATGAGCAAAAGTTGTACAAAGAAACTCAGATTTTCAGCTGAACCTTGTCAACAGTAGAGAAGGAGCTGTGGCAGACCCAAACCTCCATGTGGTCTGCTTCCTTCATTTTCTTCCCTGACTTCGGCCTTTGGGCAGTGGGTTTGCCTAGCTGTGGTCATCTGAGCCACACTCTTCTCTCTGTGTGCCCTGATACTTTCTGCATCCATGCCTTTTCATAGACTGTGACTTCTACCTGAAGTACCCAGTTCTCCTCCACAGCTGTCATCCTTCAGAACTCAGCTGAAGGGACACCTCTTCTGTTAGGATTGGATGCTTCTCCTGTTGGTTCCACTACACACGGGGACCTTGGCTACTTACAGTACTTCTCAGTGTTAATAGAGTTCTGTATGTGTCTTTCCCTGTAGACTGTGAACTCTTTGTAGCCCCAGTGCTGGAATACTATTGTCTGGCACACAGTAAATATTTAGTGTGTGCTGCTAAATTCATGTTTAGTTGAAAGAGCCCATAATAGCTAATCACTTTATGTTAGATGCATTTCAAAGACAAGTTAAGGTTCCTTTCTGTGGTAACAAGAATGGCAACCATTTATGTGTTAGGGTTCTCCAGAGAAACAGAACCAATAGAATAAACACAGACACAGAAACAGACACACACACACACACACACACACACACACAGAGAGAGAGAGAGAGAGTATATGTGAAGAGATTTGTTATGGGAATTAGCTATTGTGATTGTGGAAGCTGACAGATCCCAGTTTTGCCATCTGCAAGATGGAGAATCAGGAAAGCCAGTGGTGTGATTCATTCCAAATCTGAAGGCCCAATAACCAGGAGCATCAATGACCAATGGCAGGAGAAGACGGATGTCTCAGTTTAAGCAGAGAGAGCAAATTTGCGCTTCCTCTACCTTTTTGTTCTATTGGGGCCCTCAATGGATTGTATGATGCCCCCCAACATTGGTGGGGGTGATCTTTACTCAGTCTACTGAGTCAAATGCTAATCCCTTCCAAAAACCCCCTCACAGACACACCCAGAAATGTTTTACCAGCTATCTGGGTATCCCTTAGCCCAATCAAGTTGACACAGAAATGTAACCTTCATGATTTATTATGATTGTCCAGCGTCCCTAGTACTGTGTAAGGCACATGGCAAATATCTCATTCAGGCCTCCAGCAACCTATAAAGAAGGTGTGTTTTATCCCTATTTTATAGGTAGGCAACTAAGGTGCGGAACAGCAAGGCAGTAATAGAAATAAACCTTAATGCATCCTTAGAGATAATCACAATTGATAATGTAATGAACCTAAGGACACTATTTCCCTTTGATACATATAGGTAAGTATTCTGTAAACTGTAACTTGTAAAAACCTGCAACAAGCTGGCCTATAATAACACAAACTCAGATAACAGGGTGTATGACGGCCTCAATCTCCTGCCAGGTCCCTGTTCTCAATGGAAAAGTTCTCATCTTGAGGGTGTCAGGGCAGGATTAGAACCTGAACACCTGGTGATCATTTGCAACTCCTTCAGCTCAGCATTTAGTTAGTTGTATAAGTTTTATTTTCTTCTCTTACGTGTCCTTTGTGACAGCACAGACAGACTGAAATATATTATTTTTCATTAACCTCCGATTCACAACTCCACATTTTACACAGTTGATTTTCTTACCCCACTTAGCATGTTATGGTAGGGTGTTTCTCTGTTTGGTTGGAAGGATTATAAATTTGCAGCATCATTTAATAGTTGATGTTTATCAATTCTGTGAACAATAAGAAGGTCTTTAGAAGAAATCCATTATTGTCTCTCAGATAGGCAGTCTCTTCATTCCAGACATTTTTTATAGGAATTTTGAGTGAAATCTTAACATAACTAAAAATGCCAGCATTTTAAATGTATGAGCTATTTAGCAGATTCAACTAATTTCTATTAGTTGAAAAGGCAAAGGCTCTGTATTTATTAATTATAGGGAGATCTTCAGATGTCTTCTCAACATGCTATGGTAATGCTTCTGATTTTCTTTAGATGAACAGTAAAATTCAAGAAATGAAGACAAGAAATAGAACCTGCAATGTTTTTTAAATAGAAATAAAGGGTTGCACTAGACCACTAAGTTAAAGAGAAATCAAAAGGCTAGTGCTTTATTTGGTTGTTTTAATCACTTCATGGGTTTGCCCAGGTTGGTAAGGAGGTTTTGAAGTCTTGAAGTCTACAGATGCATGTCAGTGAGATGCAACTTCCTGCAGGTTAGGCAGCTGCAGAATGAAGTGCAAAGCTTCTTACCAGATAAAGATGTAGGAGAAGGTTCTGTGTGCTACACAAACTAGAGTTTTGGTTGCTGTGGTGGAAAGAACACAGAATTTAGAGTCAGAATAGCAAAGGAAAGCAGTCATGGAGGGCTTCTGTTATTGAGCACCTGATCTGGGCTAGGCTTGCCACCCACATCTTCTCATTTAGTCTTCATAACAGTCCTGGGAGTCAGTTATTAGCCCAAGTGTTGGGATGAGGAAAGAGACTCAAAGGGGTTGAGTCATCGCTTAAGCTAGATCTACAAAGCTCTTGCGACAGAGATAAGTTTTAAGACCAGGATTGTCTGCTTGAAACTCTCTGTCCTTTCCATGGCATCTGATGCCTGGAACCTGGCTCTGTCATTGGTCGTTGTTTTGTATGCTTGTGTGTGTGTTTATATTTTATATGCTTATGTTTGCTTATATATGTTTGTATATGTATTTGCTTATATTCATATAGTATATAACAAATGTATGTTTTATAGAATATTTATGCTATATACAAATCTATAATATATAATAGATATCACATAATATAGAATGTGTGTTATATGTAATGTATACCACTTCGTATATTGTATACAATATTTAGATATATAAATGTGTTTGTGTAGTTTTTAAAATGGGATGCAGAATGTTTATTTGATTTTAAATTGCCAAAATTCATGAGAATTGAAGGTTTTATTCATTTTAATTTGAATTTTCTAATGAAAAACTTTTTTTAACTTTTAAGTTCAGGGGTACACATGCACATTTGCTACATAGGAAACCTTGTGTCATGGGTGTTTGTTGTACGGATTATTTCATAACAGGTATTAAACCTAGTACCTATTAGTTATTTTTTCTAATACTCTACCTCCTTCCACCCTCCACCCTCCACCCTCTGTTAGGCCCCAGTGTGTGTTATTCCCCTCCCTATGTCCATGTGTTCTCATCATTTAGCTCCCACTTATAAGTGAGAACATGCAGTATTTGGTTTTCTGTCCCTGTGCTAGTTTGCTAAGGCTGATGGCCTCCAGCTCCATCCATGTCCCTGCAAAGGACAAAATCTCGTTCGTTTTTATGACTGCAGAGTATTCCATTGTGTATATGTACCACATTTTCTTTATCCAGTCTACCATAGATGGGCATGTAGGTTGATTCAATGTCTTTGCTACTGTGAATAGTGCTCCCATTTCAGAGAGCTGAGCAAAATACAGGGGTAGAAGAAGCAGTGGGAAGAGCCCTATGGGGCTCTATGTACACTGTGAATACACTATGAGCCATAGTGTACTCAAATGAGAAGGAACCAGCCCTATGGCTTCCAGGGAAGCCATTTCTTACTTTGTTTCACAGAGTAAGGCAAAGTACTCTTGGGGAGGGCTGCCAGAGAAACTGGGGAAAGACCACAGGAAGAAGGAAACTTCCAGCTGAACTTTGTAACAATTTTGACCAAACATGAAGTTTCCTGGACAGAAGTCGGGGGAGGGGGTGAATAGGGAGTGCAGACACAGCAGGAAGCCGCAGCAGGCGGGGAGGCACAAAACTTAAAAACCCTGTTTGCTTTCTCAACCAGGAGGCTGGCAGCCTGGGGTAGGTTTCCATCCCTGCTCACCAGCTGGTTGAAAACAAACTTGGTGCTTTTGTGGGGGCACAGTAGGAGCGAGACTGGTCTTTGGGGTTGTGTGGGAGCTGGGTGAGGCCTGTAACTGCCGGCTTCCCCCCACTTTCCTGGCAACCTGCATGACACAGCAGAGGCAGCCATAATCCTTCTGGGAAAATAACTCCATTGGCCTGAGGCCCACACCCTCATCCTCTGCAACAGCCACAGCAAGCCTCACCCAAAGAGAGTCTGAGCTCAAACACAGGTAACCATGCTCACACCTGATAGTCTTTCTCTGCCTGCCCTGGCAGCCGAAGACAAAGGACACAATCTCTTGGGAGCTCTAGGGCCCTGCCTACCACCTGATCCTCCCTATACTACCGCAGCTGATGCTGTCTTGAAATTGCCACCTCCTGGCAGGAGGCCAACCAAAACAAAACTAGTGCAATAAACAAAACTACAACTAAGGACCCTCACAGAGTCCATTTCACTCCCCCGCCACCTCCACTGGAGCAGGTGCTGGTATCTAAAGCTGAGACCTGAAGACAGTTCACATCACAGGACTCTGTGCAGACACCCCCAGTACCAGCCCAGAGCCCGGTAACTCCACTGGGTGGCTAGATCCAGAAGAGAAATAACAAACCCTGCAGTTCAGCTCTCAGGAAGCCCCATCCCTAGGGGAAGGGAGAGAGCACTACATCAAAGGAGCACCCTGTGGGACAAAAGAATCTGAACAGCAGCCCTTGAGCCCCAGATCCTCCCTCTGACATAGTGTACTCAAATGAGAAGGAACCAGAAAAACAATTCTGGTAATATGACAAAACAAGGTTCTTTAACACTCCCAAAAGGTCACACTAGCTCACCAGCAATGGATGCAAACCAAGAAGAAATCCCTGAATTGCCAGAAAAAGAATTCAGAAGGTCTGTCATTAAGTTAATCAAGGAGGCAGAAGAGAAGGATAAAGTCCAACTTAATGAAATTTTGAAAAAGATACAAGATAGGAAGGGAAAATTCTTCAGTGAAATAGATAGCATTAAAAATCATAACTTTTGGAAAGGAAGGACACACTTAGAGAAATGCAAAATGCACTGGAAAGTCTCAGCAATAGAGTTGAACAAAGAACTTCAGAACTCAAAGACAAGGTTTTCAAATTAAACCAGTTCAACAAAGACAAAGAAAAAAGAATTTTTAAAAAATGAACAAAGCCTCCAAGAAGTTTGGGGTTATGTTAACCAAACCTAGGAATAATTGGTGTTCCTGAGGGAGAAGAGAAATCTAAAAGCTTGGAAAACATATTTGAAGGATAATCAAGGAAAACTTCCCTGGCCTTGCTAGAGATTTACACACCCAAATACAAGAAGCTCAAAGAACACCTGGGAAATTTACCATAAAAAGATCATCACCTAGGCACATTGTAATCAGGTTATCTAAAGTCAAGACATAGGACTTTAAGAGCTGTGAGGTGAAAGCACCAGGTAACCTATAAAGGAAAACCGATCAGATTAACAGCAGATTTCACAGCAGAAACCCTACAATCTAGAAGAGATCAGGGCCCTATCTTCAGCCTCCTTAAACAGAACAATTATCAGTGAAGAATTTTGTATCTAGAAAAACTAAGCTTCATAAATGAAGGAAAGATAGTCTTTTTTCAGACAAATGCTGAGAGAACTCACCACTACCAAGCTAGCACTGTAAAAACTGCTAAAAGGAGCTCTAAATATAGAAACAAGTCCTTGAAATACACCAAAATGAACCTCCTTAAAGCATAAATCTCACAGAACCTCTAAAACAAAAATACAATAAATAAACAAATAAACAACAAGGTATTCAGGCATCAAATAACATGATGAATAGAATAGTACCTCACATCTGAATACTAGCATTGAGTGTAAATGGCCTAAATACTCCACTTAAAAGATACAGAATAGCAGAATGGGTAAGAATTCCCCAACCAAGTATCTACTGTTTTTAAGAGAATCACCTGACACATAAGAACTCACATCCGGGTGCAGTGACTCATATCTGTAATCCCAGCACTTTGGGAGGCCAAGGCAGGTGGATCGCTTGAGGTCAGAATTTCGAGACCAGCCTGACCAACATAGTGAAACCCCATCTGTACTAAAAACACAAAAAATTAGCTGGGCATGGTGGTGCACGCCTGTAATCCCAGCTATTCTGGAGGGTGAGGCAGGAGAATCACTTGAACCTGGGAGGCAGAGGTTGCAGTGAGCTGACATCCTGCCACTGCACTCCAGCCTGAAGAACAGAGCAAGACTGTGTCTCAAACACACACACACACACACACGTGCGCGCACACACACACACACACACAAACTCACCATAAACTTAAGGTAAAGTGGTGGAAGATATTCCATGCAAATGGACACCAAAAGCAAACAGGAGTAGCTATTCTTATATCAGACAAAACAAACTTTAAAGCAGTAGCAGTTAAAAAAACAAAGAGGGACGTTATATAATGACAAAAGGACTTGTCCAACAGGAAAATATCACAATTCTAAATATATATGCACCTAACACTGGAGTTCCCAAATTTATAAAACTATTAGTACTAGACCTAAGAAATGAGATACATGGCAACACAATTATATTGGAGGACTTCAATACTCCTCTGACAGTACTAGACAGGTCATCAAGGCAAAAGGTCAACAAAGAAACAATGGATTTAAACTATGCCCTCGAACAAATGCCCTTAACAGATATTTACAGAACATTCTACCCAACAATTGCAGAATATACATTCTATTCACCAGCACATGGAACTTTCTCCAAGACAGACCATATGGTAGGCCATAAAACAAGTCTCAATAAATTTAAGAAAATTGAAGTTATATCAAGTACTGTCTCAGACAACAGTGGAATAAAATTGGAAGTCAACTCCAAAGAAGCCCTCAAAACCATGCAAATACATGGAAATTAAATAACTTGCTCCTGAGTGATCACTGGGTCAAATGATGAAATCAAGATGGATATAAAAAATTATTTGAACTGAATGATAATAGTGATACAACCTATCAAAACCTCTGGGATATAGCAAAGGCAGTGCTAAAAGGAAAATTCACAGCCTTAAATGCCTACATCAAAAAGTCTGAAAGCACAGACAATGTAAGGTCACACCTCAAGGAACTAGAGAAACGAGAGCAAATCAAACCCAGACCCAGCAGAAGAAAAGAACCGAAATCAGAGCAGAACTAAATGAAATTGAAACAAAGAAAATACAAAAGATAAATGAAACTAAAATCTGATTCTTTGAAAAGATAAATAAAACTGATAGACCATTAGCAAGATTAACAAAGAAAATAAGAGAGAAGACCCAAATAAGCTCAATTAGAAACGAAACAGGAGATATTACAACCGATACCACAGAAAGACAAAAGATTATTCAAGGCTACTAGGAACACCTTTATATCCATAAACTAGAAAACCTAGAGGAGATGGATAAATTCCTGGAAATATACAACCCTCCTAGATTAAACCAGGAAGAAATAGAAACTCTGAACAGACCAATAACAAACAGATTGAAGTGGTAATTTTGAAATTGCCAATAAAAAAAGTCCAGGATTCATAGCTGAATTCTATCAGATATTCAAAGAAGAACTGGTACCAATCCTGTTGACACTATTCCACAAGATAGAGAAAGAGGGAATTCTTCCTAAATCATTCCGTGAAGCCGGTATCACCCTAATACCAAAGCCAGGAAAGGATATAACAAAAAAAAAGAAAACTGTAGACCAATATCCCTGATGAATATAGATGCAAAAACCCTTAACAAAATACTAGCTAAGCAAACCCAAAAGCATATCAAAAAGATAATCCATCATAATCAATTGGGTTTCATACCAGGGATACAGGGATGGTTTAACATCCGCAAGTCAATAAATGTGACACACCACATAACAGAATTAAAAACAAAAATCACATGTTCGTCCCAAGGGATGCAGAAAAAGCATTTGACAAAATCCAGCATCTGTTTGTGCTTAAAACCCTCAGCAAAATCAGCATAGAAGGGACATATCTTAAGATAATAAAAGCCATCTATGACAAACCCACAACCAACCTAATACAGAAAGAGGAAATGTTGAAAGTGTTCCTGCTAAGAATCGGAACAAGACAAGGATGCTAACTCTACTTCTATTCAACATAGTACTGGAAGCCCTAACCAGAGCAATCAGACAAGAGAAAGAAATACAGGGCATCTAAATTGGTAAAGAGGAAGTCAAATTGTTGCTGTTTGCCAATGATATGATCATATACCTAGAAAATCCTCGAGACTCCTCCAACAAGCTCCTAGAACTGATAAATTAATTCAGCAAAGTTTCAGGACACAAAATTAAAGGACACAAATCAGTAGCTCTGCTATACACCAACAGTGACCAAGCTGAGAGTCAAATCAAGAACTCAACCCCTTTTGCAATAGCTGCAAAAAAAAAAAATAATAATAAAATACTTAGGAATATACCTAACCAAGGAAGTAAAAGACTTCTACAAGGAAAACTATGAAACACTGCTGAAAGAAATCATGGATGACACAAACAAATAAACACGTCCCATGCTCATGGATGGGTAGAATCAATACTGTGAAAATGACCATGCTGCCGAAAGCAATCTACAAATTCAATGCAATTTCCATCCAAATACCACCATCATTCTTCACATAAGATGTTTGGTTTTCCATTCCTCAGTTACTTATTTTAAACTGCTAGTGGGAATGTAAACTAGTACAAGCAGTATGGAAAACGGCATGAAGATTTTTTAGAGAGCTAAAAGTAGAACTACCATTTAATACAGCAGTCTCACTCCTGAGTATCTACCCAGAGGAAAAGAAGACATCATTCAAAAGAGATACTTTCACAAATATGTTTATGGCAGCACAATTTGCAATTGCAAAAATATGGAACCAGCCCAAATGCCCATCAATCAACAAATGAATAAAGAAGTTGTGATACACATATCATATATATGATTGATATATATATATACACACACACACGCACCATGGAATACTACTCAGCAATAAAAAGGAATGAAATAATGGCATTTGCAGCAACCTGGATGGAATTGGAGAGTATTATTCTAAGTGA
>NW_012104421.1:2274258-2279128 GCF_000951045.1 Mandrillus leucophaeus | reverse complement strand
TGGAAGCCCTAACCAGAGCAATCAGACAAGAGAAAGAAATACAGGGCATCTAAATTGGTAAAGAGGAAGTCAAATTGTTGCTGTTTGCCAATGATATGATCATATACCTAGAAAATCCTCGAGACTCCTCCAACAAGCTCCTAGAACTGATAAATTAATTCAGCAAAGTTTCAGGACACAAAATTAAAGGACACAAATCAGTAGCTCTGCTATACACCAACAGTGACCAAGCTGAGAGTCAAATCAAGAACTCAACCCCTTTTGCAATAGCTGCAAAAAAAAAAAATAATAATAAAATACTTAGGAATATACCTAACCAAGGAAGTAAAAGACTTCTACAAGGAAAACTATGAAACACTGCTGAAAGAAATCATGGATGACACAAACAAATAAACACGTCCCATGCTCATGGATGGGTAGAATCAATACTGTGAAAATGACCATGCTGCCGAAAGCAATCTACAAATTCAATGCAATTTCCATCCAAATACCACCATCATTCTTCACATAAGATGTTTGGTTTTCCATTCCTCAGTTACTTATTTTAAACTGCTAGTGGGAATGTAAACTAGTACAAGCAGTATGGAAAACGGCATGAAGATTTTTTAGAGAGCTAAAAGTAGAACTACCATTTAATACAGCAGTCTCACTCCTGAGTATCTACCCAGAGGAAAAGAAGACATCATTCAAAAGAGATACTTTCACAAATATGTTTATGGCAGCACAATTTGCAATTGCAAAAATATGGAACCAGCCCAAATGCCCATCAATCAACAAATGAATAAAGAAGTTGTGATACACATATCATATATATGATTGATATATATATATACACACACACACGCACCATGGAATACTACTCAGCAATAAAAAGGAATGAAATAATGGCATTTGCAGCAACCTGGATGGAATTGGAGAGTATTATTCTAAGTGAAGTAACTCAGGAATGGAAAACCAAACATCATATGTGAAGAATGATGGTGGTATTTGGATGGAAATTGTGTTGAATTTGTAGATTGCTTTTGGCAGCATGGTCATTTTCACAATATTGATTCTACCCATCCATGAGCATGGGATGTGTTTCCATTTGTTGGTGTTATCTGTGATTTCTTTCAGCAGTGTTTTATAGTTTCCCTCATAGAGGTCTTTCACCTCATTGGTTTGGTGTGTTTCTAAGGTTGGTTGGTTTATTTATTTATTTATTTATTTATTTATTTATTTATTTATTAATTATTTGCAGCTATTGTAAAAGGGGTTGAGTTCTTGATTTGATTCTCAGCTTGGTCACTGTTGGTGTATAGCAGAGCTACTGATTTGTGTCCATTAATTTTGGGAGCTAAACTATGAGGACTTCAGCCATAAAAAGGAATGAATTAATGGCATTCGCAGCAACCTGCATGGGATTGAAGACTATTATTCTAAGTGAAGTAACTGAGGAATGGAAAACCAAACATCATATGTTCTCACTCATAAGTGGGAGCTAAGCTATGAGGATGTAAAGGCATAAGAATGATACAATGGACTTTGGGGAGTTGGGGGAAAGGGTAGGAGGGGGTGAGGGTTACGAGACTACACATTGAGTACACTGTACACTGCTCAGGTGATGGCTGCACCAAAATCTCAGAAATCACATGTAAAGAACTTATTTATGTAACAAAACACCACCTGAATCCCCAAACCCTATTTAAATAAAAAAGAAAACAAAAACTACCTATTATTTTATCACTCAGAGATGATTGTTGTTAATGTAAGAGGTTATAGCCTTCCAAGCTTTATAATGCATCTAATTTTTAAATGCTATTCCTACTTATTCATATATTCAGCAAATAATTATCAAGCACTATAATTAGTAAATGCTGCTGTTTAGGAAAGCTCTTTGAAACAAAGATCTAAGTTTCTTTTTATTATCAAACCTCCCTGTAAATAGTAAATGATCACAGAGTTAACCCCATTCTAATCTGACTTTTTAGGCTAATTAGTTTGAGGTCTTGACACTGGTGGCTGGATTAATAGTTGTTATCAGGGATATCAGAAATGTTCCCTAGAAAGCCATAAGGTTCATTTAGCACAGATAAACCTGCTAACCTAGGGAGTGACAGCAACTTATGGGGCACATGGAACAATTATCCTTACCCTGAGACATACAAGAGTTTGGGCCATGTCTGCCTCTTCATCCTAACCCATATTTGTGGGCCCGGGAATGTTCTGGAGACTGGTAGAGCTAGGATCAAATTCTGACTACATTTATTTGCTATCTGCTCTTGGACAAATAATGTAATCTCTCTGTACCTAAATTCCCTCATCTGTAAAATGGGAATAATAATAGCAACGAGATAGGATTGTCATAAGGAACAAATAAAACAGTGCATAAAGTCCCTGGCACTTTGTAATGGTAGCCATCACAGTTATTATTATTTGAGGAACAAAATCATGCATAGGAGATTATGAGTTCTTTTCCCTTCCCAGGTTGATAGAATATGTGATTTCTGTAGAGCTGATTTTTGTAAGATTACATTAATAATAAATAGCTTTAAATATTTTGTTCTATAGTTATATTTGGAAACTTTTGTCAATATCAGCACTGGGAACTAGGATGTCAAAAACCTTAATAAGGAATAACCCAGGCTAGATGAGATAACATGTCTACCCATGACCTTTATTCTTACCTGTACCTACCACCTCCAGCTACAACTGAGAAGGGGTCTCAAGACTCAGATCTGATGTTCCTGATGGCTTCCATTGGTGCCACAAGAGATGGGAAGGGGTGTGGAGGCTGTGGGCCTGTGAGATGAAATGATACTTCACAGAGTGCTGAGAATTTTACTGGGGTATATATTTCAGAGCTCTCTAAATGCCAGCTATTCTCTGAATGCCTGTCCTGAGGCAGACCCATCTAACACAGAAGATAATCACCAAGGATCAATAATTGTGGGATATCCTCCAATGTGGGGGCACTGTGATAGACAGAATGATGGCCCCGAAAGGTGTCCATATCCTCATCATTGGAACCTGTGAATATTTTATGTTACATAGCAAAGTGAAAGGTTACATAGCAAAGGTTGTAATATTTTATGTTACATAGCAAAGGTTGCAGATAAAATTAAGGTTGCTAATCAGCTGTCCTTGCGATGGGCAGAGTACCCTGTATTATCCAGATGGGTCCAATCATCACGAGCGTCCTTAAAGCAGAAGAGGAGAGCGGAGTGATTCTGTGGAAAAAGGTCTCAACTTGCTGTTGCTGGTTTTGAAGGTAGAGGACCGAGGCCACAGGCCAAGAAATGTGGGTAACCCCTAGAAGCTGGGAAAGGCAAGGAAATAGATTTTCTCCTAGAGCCTGAAGGCAGGTATCAGCCCTGCAGAGCCTTTGCTTTTAGCTCAGTGAGATCCGTGTAAGATTCTGACCTACAGGAGTTTAAAGTAATAAGTTTGTGTTGCTTAAGTCTCTAAGCTTGTGGTTATTTATTGTAGTAGCAATTTTAAAAAGCTAATATCTGCATTGTTGGCATTTTGGCCAGCACAGTTCTTTGTTATGTGAGACTACCCAGTGCATTTTAGGGCCCTTAGTATTGCTGGGTTCTGACCACTAATGTGAATGCCAGCACTTCTCCCCACAACCCACGCCTACTCCCCACCCAGCCCACTCACACATTTCTGCCTGCACCGCAAGGGAGCTATGTTCCACTCCTGGTTGAGAATAGTCTCCAGAGCAAGGGTGAGCCTCTCTTTCTCTTTTCTTCTCCTGATTTTGGAGTTCAAGGACTCAGACCTAAAGACCTAAATTACATATGTCTTTCCCCTCTTATTCTCTTCTTCTTTAAAGCTATGAAGAATAACTGTAACATATAAGATATAAATACAATTTAGCCAAATACCTAATCAGATCTTATCTCCAAATTACCAGGCCAAGTGCCGAGGGAGCAAGAATATTTACAAAACCTTCTGTCCTCCAACAGAGACAGGCTGATGAAATATAGCACTCATTCACTTATTCGTTCAGCACTATGTACTGAATGGTACTATGTACTTTTATATACATAACACTATATTAGGGGTTGTGGTCACAGAAAAATGAAAAAGACCTGATCTCTGCACCAAAGGCGCTTCAGTTTAACAAAGAGGAAATGCTTGCAGGAATAACCATCATACGAGCTAGAATATGGTGGAGGCCATGAAAGAGAAGGTTCAGGGATATGTGTCTGTGTGTGAAGATATTGTGGATGCGCAGGAGAGGAAACTATTATTGGAAGCTGACAGAAACAAAAAATGTCCGAGGCAGGCAGATACCTTGGGCCCAGGAATTTGAGGGCTGCAGTGAGCTATGATGGATGACGCCACTACAGAGGGAGACCCTGTCTCAAAAAAAAAAAAAAAAAATGTTTCACACAGTCAGCAGCATTTGAACTAGAACTTAAAGGGGAAATAGGAATTCTACAGGTAGAGGAGAGGAGAGCAAAGATTGAGCACAAGTATGAAGGTACAGAAATGTTTTGCACTTTGAAGAAATTGGTCCCAGTCTACCGCTTATATTCTGTAAAGGCAGCAGGGAGGCGCACTGGAGCATCTGGGCTGTGCAATTTCACCCAGCTCTGGGGTCGAATCCTGACTCTGTTACTTACTAGCAGTGTGACATTGGGAATGACTTCCATACTCTGAGCCTCAGTTTTCTCATCTGTAAGACAAAGATAAGAAGACACTGGTGGGATTGGAAAATAAAATATATTGGGAGGATGTAGAGTAGTGAAAGATAAGGAGTAACAGACTGTTGGCAATGAACAACTGAGATCATAATTTACTTCAAAAATTGGTGGGTATCTGGTGTGTCCACGCTAGGGCCTGAGGAGGCAACAATGACTTAGAAACAGTCTCCATG
>NW_012104421.1:2270769-2272303 GCF_000951045.1 Mandrillus leucophaeus | reverse complement strand
TTTTTTTTGTAGAAATGAGGTCTCCCCATGTTGCCCAGGTTGATCTCAAACTCCTGGGCTCAAGCGATCCTCTTGCCCTGGCCTCTCAAAGTGCTGGGATTACAGATGTGAGCCACTGTGCCTGGCCAATAATAAAAATGAGTAAGATGTGTCATTGAAATGCTCCAGAGGACAGCATCATATTACTTATAAAATATTTTATAAAAGCTAACCTCCGATTATTTGCATACCATATGCTCTTTACATATACTAACTCATATCATTATCTTCACTTTTAACGAATGAGAACACTGGCTGGGTGCAATGGCATACCCCTGTAATCCCAGCACTTTGGGAGGCCGAGGTGGGTGAGGTGCTTGAGCCAAGGAGTTTGGGACCACATGGAGTCTGGGCAACATGGAAAAACCCTGTCTCTACACACACACACACACACACACACACACACACAAATTAACCAGGCATGGTGGCCCGCACCAGCTACTTGGGGGCCGAGGTGGGCAGATCGCTTGAGCTCAGGAGGTCAGGCTGCAGTGAGCCATGATCATGCCACTGTACTCCAGCCTGGATGACAGAGCGAAACCCTGTCTCAAACAACAACAATAAATAAGGAAACTGAAACCTGTGGGGTTAAATGATTCACCCGACATCTCTTAGCTAGTGTGTTGCATTATAGGCAATACATATCTACTTTTGCCTGATTCTAAAGCCTGTTCCCTTAGAGAATTCTACCACCAATGCATTTCAACTGAAGTCTATTAGGTTTAGATCAATCTTTGATCTAAATGATAAACTTTCATTCTCACAATGACATAAACACCCACCCAGTTACCAAGGCCAGAAACCTGAGCATCCCAGCTGACAGCCCCTCACCCTCGCCCCCACATCTGAAGTGCTATCTGTCTTCAGTTCTGCCTTCTCAACACCTCTCAAAGTCATCAGTTTCTTCTCATCTTCACTGCCGCTAGGTGAGCATAAACTGCCTACTTTTTTCTTGGACAATAACAACACTTCTAAACAATCTCCCAGGCATTCCCCTTTATCCAGGGCCATGCCTTGCAAAACTCACCTTAGATAGATGGTGTCATTCCCCTGCCTACTGCTTCTCACCGGCTTTCCTCAAGAGCAGGCGAATCGGATACTGGCAAGAGTGAGGGCCTGCAGTGTCAACAGCCACACAGCAGGCAGCCTTGAAATTCTATAAGGACGAGGAAGTATCCTTAGAATCAGCAAACCTGGTGTTCCCAGGCATACTCGTTTTCTAGGGCTGCTGAAACAAACTACCACAAACAGGGCAGTTTAGAACCACAGAAATTTATTCTGTCGTAGTCCTGAAGGCTAGAAGTCTGACATCAAGGTATTGGCAGAGCCATGCTCCCTCTGAAGGCTCTAGGGACCCTTCCTTGCCTCTTCCTAGCTTCTGGGATTTGCTGGCAATCCGTGGCATTCCTTGGCTTGCAGCTGTATCGCCCTCAATCTCTGCCTTTATCGTCATATGGCCTTCATCTCTGTGTGTCTGTCCTCTGTGTCAAATCTC
>NW_012104421.1:2266390-2268394 GCF_000951045.1 Mandrillus leucophaeus | reverse complement strand
TGTCTGTGTGTGAAGATATTGTGGATGCGCAGGAGAGGAAACTATTATTGGAAGCTGACAGAAACAAAAAATGTCCGAGGCAGGCAGATACCTTGGGCCCAGGAATTTGAGGGCTGCAGTGAGCTATGATGGATGACGCCACTACAGAGGGAGACCCTGTCTCAAAAAAAAAAAAAAAAAATGTTTCACACAGTCAGCAGCATTTGAACTAGAACTTAAAGGGGAAATAGGAATTCTACAGGTAGAGGAGAGGAGAGCAAAGATTGAGCACAAGTATGAAGGTACAGAAATGTTTTGCACTTTGAAGAAATTGGTCCCAGTCTACCGCTTATATTCTGTAAAGGCAGCAGGGAGGCGCACTGGAGCATCTGGGCTGTGCAATTTCACCCAGCTCTGGGGTCGAATCCTGACTCTGTTACTTACTAGCAGTGTGACATTGGGAATGACTTCCATGCTCTGAGCCTCAGTTTTCTCATCTGTAAGACAAAGATAAGAAGACCCTGGTGGGATTGGAAAATAAAATATATTGGGAGGATGTAGAGTAGTGAAAGATAAGGAGTAACAGACTGTTGGCAATGAACAACTGAGATCATAATTTACTTCAAAAATTGGTGGGTATCTGGTGTGTCCACGCTAGGGCCTGAGGAGGCAACAATGACTTAGAAACAGTCTCCATGTCCAAGGAGCTTCCAATGTGGCCAAGGAGACAGACGTGTGAATTAAAACATTAAAAATACAGTATGAAATGTACAGGAATAGAAAGAAAGTCCAGATACAAAAGGGCTGCTGAGATGGCAGTGGATGAGAAGGAAAAGTCCCTGAAGTCTTGCTAGAGGAAGAACTATCAGAACTAGCAGTGGGTTTAAGAATGATTTTCTAGGGTGACAGGACGGAGAAAAACATTTCCAGGCAGAGGAGCAGCATGGTATTGTTGATAGGCTGCAGACAGCACGGAACAGCTGGAATATCAAGTGCAGGCTGGGGCAAGGAGTACTTAAATACAAGACTTCACAGGAGGAAGGGATCATTCTGATGGGCTTCTCATGCCATTCCAGGGAGCTGACCCTCCAGTCGGTAGGTCTTGGGGCCAGTGCTTCACCGGGGAAGAATAGGGCAATTTAGAAAGCTCCCATGGACTGAAGTAGAGAATGAATGGGAGTGCTCCAAGACTAGAGGCTAGAAGACCTCTAAGGAGCTATTATGGAAGTTTAAGAACACTTGGTCCAGGGAGCAAATATAGGGGTGGGAAGAAGGAAGCAGCTGAAGCAGTAATTGGGAGGTAGAACTGCCAGGATGCAATGACCAGTCAGACCTGGGCAATAAGAATGAAAGTGTTCAGGACAATGCCAGCCCTCTGGTTGGGCAATGGAATCATTAATCAAGATAGGAAATGTGGGAGAAAGGATGGACGTGGGTGGGAAAGTAGAAAGGATAAATCACAGTGCATTCAGTTTTGAACACTTTTTATTTTGAGACACCTGAAAAAAATACAAGGGGAAATAATCACCTTGCAGAAGGCATGGCTTTGGCAAGATCTCTGTCATTATTTTAGCAACTTCTTTCTTTCGTTATGATCCTTAAGTCAAGGTTTTATTTTCTCTTTTTATATGATAAACCATTGAGGTTGTATTTTTAAATGTCAAGAAAATCAAATTACTTCTTCTTAATAATGGCATCTAGATTCATGAGTATCTTAGCTGCAACAACAGATCCCAATTATACAAATATTAAAAGTACCTGATGTTTATTAATTTGTACTGAGTGTTTTCTTTTAAATGTTTCAAGAAAAGTAAGAATTATTGTTTGTGTAGCTCTGATAATGTACACATAAATAGCACTTGTCATGGTGGGAACACTGCTTTAGAAAAGATAAAATGTCTTAGACAAAGAACAGAGTCCCACTTAGGGAGCAGTTTACTGTCTGAAATCATGAAAGGCACCAAGTACTATAACCTCAGGGAAAGGACAAGATGTCCTGCATTGAAAAAAACATAATGGTTTTAG
>NW_012104421.1:2256034-2262295 GCF_000951045.1 Mandrillus leucophaeus | reverse complement strand
TAGTCCTGAAGGCTAGAAGTCTGACATCAAGGTATTGGCAGAGCCATGCTCCCTCTGAAGGCTCTAGGGACCCTTCCTTGCCTCTTCCTAGCTTCTGGGATTTGCTGGCAATCCGTGGCATTCCTTGGCTTGCAGCTGTATCGCCCTCAATCTCTGCCTTTATCGTCATATGGCCTTCATCTCTGTGTGTCTGTCCTCTGTGTCAAATCTCTCTTCTCACTCTCCTTATAAGGACACCAGTCATTGGATTTAGGCCCACCCAGATCCAGTATGACCTCATCTCAACTTCATTACATCTTCAAAGATTCTGTGCCAAATAAGGTCATATTCACAGGTACTGTGGATTAGGACTTCAACATATCTCTTGGGGAGACACAATTCAACCCGCTTCACCAGATTTGCCTGCTAACTTTGCACTTTCAAACCTTGGATTTCTCATTTATACAACAGGAATGCTAATATCCAATTTTCAGGGTTACTGTGAACATCAGACTTCATGTGTGTCATGTGTTCCTCACAGTGCCTGCCTCATAGAGACCATGCTGTAAATGGCAGCCGCTTTACAGCCAGACTTTTTTCTTTAAAAATCTATTTGTAAGCTAACTTCTATGCTAAATGCACCAATGAAACTTACCATTTAAAGAAACCCTGCATCAAAGCCCTTGTGACGACAAAGAAAAATAATTTTCCTAATTTGTGTTTTTATTCTGACTTCTACATGCTGAGTGTCTTTATAGCAGGATATACAGACTATCACAAAACAAACCAAAATCCAAACTCAAATTTTAGGTTTATCCAAGGGTGTTAATCTATGCGTGATGTGACTTCAGACTAAGCTGGCAGAGAAACTGATTGAGGAAACCCATCCATGTTCCCTACATGGTCATGAGCATTTCAAGGTGAGGCACCACAGCACTCAGGATGGCAGGTGCAGCTAAGAGCAGCCTTGCCATCTCTTTTCCTTTTTTATATCCACCTGCTTATTAGAAGGAGAGACGGGATATTGGAAGGGAAATCAATTCCTCTTTGCAGATTCAGATCTGCACCCTGGTGCCCTGCTGCCATCAGGCTTGTTACTAGCAGCTTCAGTGTCTTGCAGTTGGTCTCAGCAGCCCCGGGATTCCTGTGATAGCAGCAACCATGGTGCCAGGCATATGCATGCTCAGTTTAATCAGTGCTATTAGGCAATGTTTAGGCAGATTCCATTACAGAGAGTGGCAGACGCACTTAATGAGGGAGAACTCATCATTGCAGAAGCAGGAGGGCACAGTAAAGCAGTTTCTCACACTCAAAAGCTGGAGTTGACCCCTGCTCTCTGACAGCCTAACTGCCTGCAGGACATGGACCCAAGGCCTTTACTGCTGTTCTGATCCATTCCCAGGTCCCCAGGAGCCTATTCTGTTGACAAGTCAGGAGGCATCTTCTGTCACTACGGTTCATGTTTGGCAGAGTGGGGAGGGGGCAAGCTCTGCTGGTGGGGGCACTGCAACAGAAAAGACCTGTGGCTATGCATTGTGCTCTCTCCCGTGATCTGTAGAGACACTTCGCCTGAGCTAGGGTTTATCTGAAGCGATCGGAAGGCTTCTGCTCTAGAACTTTGTGGGAACTGGGGCCTCAGCACAAAGATCAGCTTCAGGGACACACAGACCTGGACTCATTCTTCTCGTGGCACTCACTAGCTGTGCAGCCTTGAGCAAGTCTCTTGACCTCTCTGAGCCTCTTTTTCGTCATCTGTAAAATGGGGGTAACAGCACCTCGCTTGCAGGATGTCAGGAGGATTAAAGTTCCGCCTTTTCCTTTCCTGTTCCAGGAAATGGGCCAGTATATTGGGCAGTTAGCCATTTACCTATTTTGCAGGTGATAAATGCAGAGCATATCTTAAGTCAGAAACCTATTCTCTTTCACAATTGTAAAGATCAACTGATATTTTGTTTAACATATGCTATGTAGCATTCCTGCATTCATTTTACAGGGACAGTCTTTGGTATTAGTGATCTAAAACCAGTAAGACATGGAATATACACATACACATACACATACACACACGTGCACACACAAAACAGCTCATGGGGCAGTGAATGAAACCAAGGAGTAATTGTGAGTATATAACATAAATTTTGATAAAAGATGTCCAGAAAATTGGCATTCAATCAAATTGAGAGGTGGCAGGGGACAGGGTGCTTTTTGAAAACAGGTGTTACTTTTCAAAAGAGAAGGGGAAAGAACATTCCAGGCAGAGGTAACAACATGTACCAAGATGAGGAGGCCTGCAATGGAACTCCCGGTTTAGGGACTACAGGCATCTCAGTGTACTCTGCAGAAAATTAAAGCACACTCGTTGGTCTCTGTCCAAGGGCTTGTAAATTAGTTGAGGGGATGTGTGCGTGCCTTGGAGGGTAACTAACAACAGGCATGGTGATCATTGCAAACTGACAGAACAGAGAGAAATGTGAGTAGGAGCAAGAGCTGAAAGCAACAAGTATTTGAGTCCACTTGTGTGCCAGGAACTATCCTGTCCTTCTCAGAACATGCGGTCCAGTATTGTACCATCCAGTATACATGGCTACTGAGCCCTTGAAATGTGTCTAGTCAGAATTGAAATGTGTTGTATTAACATACACATACTCTCTGGTTTTCAGAAAGCTGATGCCAAAAAAAGTAAATATCTCATATCTCATTACTAATTTTACATGTTGAAACAATAATAATGTGGCTATATTTGGTTACATTAAATATGTCATTAAAATTACTTTTACCTGTTTCTTATTACTTTTATAATGTGGTTACTAGAATTTTCACAATGACATGTGCAGTTCACATTATATTTCTATTGGACAGCAGTTGTCTAGAGATCAAAAGATCTTAGCCAGGAATAGCAGAGAAGGACATGGAGCTTGAACACTACTGTAAAGAATGAGTAAGGCTCAGGTCCACATAAAAGTGAAGGGTTTGCCAGAAGAAGGAGAATACGATGGAATGTACAAGGTCTATTTAGGTTGTCTGGATGGAACAGGTGAAAAACTCTTGGCAGTGTTTTGATAAAACAATGTATTTTGAGGAGTCTACACTCACATAGGTTGATAGGCTTCCTAAGGTCAGTAAACAGACTTGCCCATTATTGGCAACAACGATGGAAAATTACAACAGGAGGATCCCTCATCATTCGTTTTTGATGGTTTTGTAGTCAGGGGTTGCATTTGAGAAAATTAAAATGCTAACTCATGATTAAAGTTTTGAAAAAAATGAAAGGATTGATTATTCCTGTCACACCCTTTATTTGGACTTCCTTAACCCGATGACTTCTTGGAACTATAAATGTAAATGAGTTCAAGGAAGATATGCTCCACATTGATACTCTGCAGCAAGAAATACTGAGCTGAATTGGTCCAACAACACATTTTTCATTCTTGGTTTTAAAATACTTAGAAGAAAGGTATCCCTGGACCTGATGATTTTACAATAAATTCTGACATTTCTTTAACCATCCAGAAGATGATAAAGCAAGACCCTGCATGGATATGATGCTGGGGACTTTCCCTAGTAGTTTATGCAGAGATGTCAGTGATATTTAAAGGATTCATACTCTACAACACGCAATGTGGTTAAGGATTGGTCATTAGAGGTGTCGGTTAAATAACAAATACACAAAAATATATTAATATGGAAATAGATAAGTCATGGGTGAATTAACTTGTATTGGATGAGGAAGAATCACAAAAATAAAAAGGTTATTTAAGTCTAAGTGCTGGTAATGGCAAGATTTTTTGCCATGTTTCTCTTAACCAGCAAGCGTATAGACTCACACAGGTGAAGTTTCTTACAACAGCGAAAAGCAATAAATCCTATATGCAAGGCCTGTAAGTATTTCAAACACTAGCTCTTGTAGCAGCAACACAGCCTGCAGCTGGCAGGCTCTGGTGTACTAGCCATACCCCACTGGGCCAGAATTACTGGATGTCTGAGTTCAGACAGACATGAGTTATGAGCCATTTATTAGTATGTTGCCTTAAAAAAATTACAGAACCTCTCCAAGTCTCAGCTTCCTTGTCTGTAAAAGGGGGTCATAACACTACCTATCTCATAAAAGTTTCATGAGGGTTACATAAGATAACCTGTAAAGTGCTTTGCCCAGTGTCCAGGGTTTGAAAGCTGGGGGTGTTGGTTGTGCTAAAAGTTCTAGAATACACTTTCCTTTCATAAGAGGAAAAATGGAGTCTCGCAATCAGGAAGCAGCCTTTTTAGAATGAAACGCTTTCCCTCCAAGGCTTCTAAATCATCCAGTTACTAATACAGTGCTTTCCCTATTACTGCATATTAAAGCACAAGGCATCCGAAGTAGAATTTCCTCAATCTTTCTCTCTACTAAGCTGCTCCCTCACCTGTCCCCCTCCTCAAAATGACAGTGGTCCATCCCAATTTTCCCTTTCTGGCACCCTCTCCTATCTTTTGAGAACTTTCTCACTTTTCAAGTATCTGTATGGAAAACACTTTAAATTATTTCCAGAGAAATGTCTGTTTTCATTAGTGCCCTGAATCACAACTGACCTGCGGTGCTCATTAAATGAAGGATTAAAGTACAAGGATAAATTTAAATGCAGTGAGACATAAGGGTTAAGTTGTCACTGAGAACCTCCTGCCCCTCCACCCATACCTGCTTATATGAATGAGTCACTTCTAAAAATAGTGTCATTCTTAAAAGAAATGGTAGAGCAATCATTACTCAGACAGCAGCTTCCTCCACCTGCTTCCCTAGGGCAGGAACTGGGATATGTAGAGACAGAGGCACTGAGCTGGTCCGGAAGGGACAATAGGCAGAGAAATCCTGTGCAGCAGAGGAAAACGTTCAGACCTGTATCTTTCATCCGTTTGCTTTCTCTTTCTTTTTCATCTGGAAGAATTCCAGCTTGTCAAGTGGCCAGTCTATTTGTATTCAAAAAGGGCTTGGTCCCCTCGCAAGGGGGGACCTGTTCACCGTAAAAATGCCTGTTCACCGTAAAAATGAGGATACTGTCCGGTAGTTTTAGGCATGGATGGTAATAGAGGTCAGCACCTGAGCACTTGCGCGGCTGCTCTTCTGATGGTATTCATAAGAAACTCTCAAGCATATTTGAAAATCCTGACCCCTGTGGGCCCTGGATTTCACTTGCACCATTCCAAGTGTGTCTGTGCCTCTTCAGGAAATTAGCTCGCTTGAGAGCTCACTTCTCATCACAGCTCTGCCAGTTAACACAGACCCACCTGGTCTGAAAATCAGGCATGTCATCAGTGTTAAAAATACAGTCTGCAGCCCTAGTCTTCAGGCTAAATGGCACTAACGGAGTTAATATAAGCACTATGTAAGTTTTACCCATGATTGTTATTAGTAGTATTTAGAGGACAAGCGTCTGAGTTTTACCTTCACAGTCCTGAATTCGGTTCCTAGCCTTTTCACCTTAGGAAGGTTAGGGACCCAGCAGAAAACAGGTAGCACACTCAAAAAAATAATTGAAGAGAATTTAATGAAAGGACTGTTTCCAAAGATATAAGTAAACGTATTTGTTCCTTAGGGCTGCCATAACAAAGTACCACAAACTGAACAGCTTAAAACAGAAATTTATTTTCTTACAGTTCTGGAGGCTAGAAGCCTGAAATCAAGGTCCTGGAAAGGTGATGCTCCCTCTGAAACCTGTAAGGGAATCAGTCCTTCCTCGACTCTTCTTAGCTTCTGGTGGTCACCAAGAATCTTGGGCATTCCTTGGCTTACAGCTGCATAATTGGAATCTCTGTCTTCATTCCCTCTGTGTGTCTCTCTGTCTTCCATGACCATCTTCTTCTAAGGACTCCACTCATATTGGATTAGGACCTCCCTACCCCTTATCTTAACTAATTACATCTGCAACAATCCTGTTTCCAAATAAGATTGTATCCAAAAGTACTGGGTGTTAGGATTTCAACATATCTTTTTTAAGAGGACACAGTTCAACTTGTAAACAGTAGAGTTCCGGGAAACCAGCAAGGGTCCACAAAGCACTTGGGTATGTTCATTGCGTGAAGGTTCAAGGGTGAGAGGGTAACTGGAACCCTCTGATACCTGTGGCTGTAGAAAAGGGCTGCTGGACAGTGGCCTTGGGGAGAAAAACCAACCCTTGGTCTTTTACATCTAGACAGAAGGGAGCTAAGAAAATCAGTATTCTGGCCGGGCGCGGTGGCTCAAGCCTGTAATCCCAGCACTTTGGGAGGCCGAGACGGGTGGATCACGAGGTCAGGAGATGGAGACCATCC
>NW_012104421.1:2202539-2255862 GCF_000951045.1 Mandrillus leucophaeus | reverse complement strand
GGAGGCTGAGGCAGGAGAATGGCGTGAACCCGGGAGGCGGAGCTTGCAGTGAGCTGAGATGCGGCCACTGCACTCCATCCAGGGCGACAGAGCGAGACTCCATCTCAAAAAAACAACAAAAAAAGAAAATCAGTATTCTGAGCTCTCTCTCCTCCCAACCTCTGGTCTCCTGGGTCTCCCACTGGTGTCTCCCATTGATTGAGTCCAATAGGAAGCCCCAGGGCAGGAGATCATTGATTCAGCACCTAAATGTTGGCCTCCTGGAGCATACAGCAGAGTGAAGAGAGTGAAGATTGGGTATGGAGGGGCAAACAGAGAACAGTTAACCTAACCTGTTAACTTATCCGAGTGTCAGTTTTCCTGGCTGTAAATGGGGGGTAATAGTAGTGCCTGCCTCATAGGCTTTTTAACTTGGTGCTCAGGACATAGTAATAATAAATGTTAGCTATTGTTTTATTATGGTTCTGATCATCTTCAAATGAGCCGGCTTCCTCACCACCACCTTATGAACCTGGTAAATGTGAGGGCTACAGGTATCACTTTTGTGAATGGATACAAATACAGAAACAGGCATTTTTCCCATCAATGTGTTCTGATATTTTGAGTCATCAACCCACGTGAAAGTTCTTTAATACTTGTGACCTCTACTGGCCAGAGGGCAGCTTGGGCAAAGGTTGGGGTAATTTCCATAATAGAGGAAGGAGCAATCCAGTGCCTGATGTACATTGTTTGGGGGATGCTATGGTTTGTAGCCTTGGGAACTCACAGTCTAGCAGGACACAGATAACTCACTACAAGTAGGAATCAGGGATATTTTAAGACTCATAAGAAGTTCTCCAGCCTGGGCAACATAGCAAGACCTCGTCTCTACAGAATTTTTTTTAATTAACTGGATGTGGTGGTGCATGCCTGTAGTCCTAGCTACTCGGGAGGCTAAGGTGGGAGAATCGCTTCAGCCCAGGAGTCCAAGTCTGCAGTGGGCTGGGATTGTGCCACTGCACTCCAGTCCTGGATGACACCACAAGACCCTGTTTCAAAAAAAAAAAAAAAGTAAATAAAAGACAGGGTTCTGCAATGCAACATCTGAGAGGATTTTGTGGAAAAGGTAGTGTTTGAACTGAGCCTTGAAAAAGCAGGATTTGGGCTTATGGAGATTAGGAATAAGGGAAAGCAACAGCCTAAGCAAAGTCAAAACAAGTGTAACTGGTCAAAGAATACACAGGGAGGGTGAGAACAAGTGGAGGGAGAGCATTAGGACAAATACCTAATGCATGCGGGGCTTAACACCTAGATGACAGGTTGATGGGTGCAACAAACCACCATGGCACATGTCTATGTAACATACCTGCATGTTCTGCATATGTATCCCAGAACTTAAAGTAAAATGAATAAAAAATAAAAACATGAAAGAAAGAAATCATAGGGAACCGTGAGTAGATCAGACGGTATAAATGAGATTGTGGGAGAAGGAATAAGACATCAAACAGGATCATAGAGGAAATAAGACTTAAAACAATAATGGTGGGGGATGGAGAGCCAGGCTGAGTTTCCACCTAAAGCATAGCACTCAGTACATGACAGATGTACCACTGATCATAGCCGGGCATGTTCTGAATGTAAACGGACTCTTCTTCAGTCGTCGTTTAAAGGTTCTTCTAAGATTGAGTTGAGATTATAATCTGGAGTTGAGAGGCAATTCTTAGAAGCCAGAGATGGAGGCGGTAATTCAGCCACTGCAAAGGGAAGAAACACAAAGCCACCAGCCAACAAACTGTCATCAGACAGAAGGCAGGTACCCAGGAGCTTCTGAAGGGCCAGAAGGAGTGTCACCCTAGTGAATCCCTGAAGAGGTGGGAGGGGAGGGATGGCAGACACGAGGGAAGAGGTTCAGCTCTGCCTGGCAGGTGAGAGGTAACGGTGGATGTAGAACACAGAGGCTGCGAATGGGGAGCAGGAGGCAAAAGAGAAACTGACACATTTCAACTACCACAGTTGCAAGGAAGGAGAAGAGTAAAGAGAAGCAGGTGAAGGGAAACCATGGCTCCATATCAGATTTCAAAAGAGGAGGACCTGGGAAGGAAATGCAGAGAGATAAGAGCAAGGAACACAGAAGCGGCCATGAGTCTTGTCTGTGGTGCTCTGAAGGTGGGGGATAGAAACATAGGAATTTTCCAAATAGGAGAAGTGGGAATCTGGAAAAGAGATTAAAGAAAACAAATACTTGAGGAGGGGTGGTAGGAGGATTTCCATGAGAGTATTTGGGATCAAGAAATGATAAGAGAGTTGAATGAATAAAAAGAGACTTGGGATGGAAAGTGAGACATTAGAATAAAGGTTTTTAGACTGACCAAACACAAGAGAAAATAATCCTAGAGTTCTGAAGGCCAAAATAAGTCACATAGGTTGTGGTAGCTGCAAACAGAGGATAAAGTCAGACTGATCTAACTTTAACAGAATTAACCACACATAGCGCTCCGCACTTCCCAGGTATTAGTTTTTAGTATTTCCATTTTCATTTTTTATATTGGTTGTAGCCTTGACAACTACAAAGACTTTTTATTCTGTTCATTGCAGTATCTTACATAGCAATTTGACTTAAATAAAAGCTCTCTCTATGGAAATCATCCATTCCCTGGTTTAGAGAGAAACACAATCTGGTTCACAGTATTGAATCTGACAGTCTGAGGTCTTGCACAAATAATTCTGCAAGGGCCCACTTGTCATAATTGCAGACAAGGGTTTAGAACTCCAACCGGGAGACAGTGATTTAGGCTCTGCAGGGGCAGTTAGAACAAATGACTACCTGTGATCCTTTTTCAGTATCAAGTATGGCACCTTTAGATGGGAATGTTAAACATGAGGTTGTCAAGCCACAGTGCCCTTCTCCCATGCCTGTGGAAGACATCACCAGTCAATCTCAGCCGCCTCTGCCACTGAGCCCAGCCAGATATGAACTCAAAATTGCTCTCAGCACAGCACTCAGGCAACTTCCACCCACCAATTGTAAGTGGCAGGGGAGTTGAAACCCATTATCCACCAGCTTTCTTATGGTTTCTTAGAGGAAGTTTATATGACTGGAATTCACATCACTAGACAACTCCATCAATCTGTAGTGAATTAAAATTTTCACCAATTAATGCACTGATACCTTATTCATCCAACCTTGTCGCCGAATAAGAATTATAAATAAGTACCTTTTCCAGATAACTGAAATCTGTTCACTTCAAGTGCCATTTCTAATGGAAGACTTTCCAAGGAGTCCTCATTACACCCTTCCCTGCATAGGAAATAGAGTCCATTAGGCATAATTTAACCTTTTCTTAATTTAAACTTTCATTTTTGAACATATTTTTTGCTCTTGTAAAGATGGCGTGAAAGTCATCTGCCTCCCTTCCTATCGACTTCTACGTCTTTAGAATGCCAATGGACCAGCTTGCGACAGTTTCGTTACCTTCTAGTTTTCTGTCCAACGCTATTTAGGCTGGATGAAAGGCCACCAAAAACCTCGGGTAACAAAGAATGTTCAATCATGAGCTCACTTCCCCCATACTACCAAAACAACAGGTGGATGGGCTTTGTGAAGAATTCTCCCCTCTGTGGTAATAGATGCTTATTTTTCCATACTTCTGAATTTGAGATAGTGTTACACAGTGTAAGGCCTAGAATTATAATTTCAAGGTGAATGGACTATTTGGGCATTATGCATTACCTAAAAATTGTTTTCTTTTGTTTTGTCTACATTATTTGTTTTGTCTACAAGAAACTAATATGAGTCACAGGTGATAAGTAGGTTACAGGCTGTATGCAATGAATATTTGCAAGGAAAGTGACTTTTCTGAGCTTGGGCCTGAGAAAATGAGGGCATGATCACTCACATGCATGTTGCAGACATGGTTTATTAGGTCCCTTTTGTTTGTCTCCATAGTGAACAGTCATCCTTGCATTGCAGTGTGAGTACGGAGAGCCTGTGCCAGGCATTTAGATGACCAAAGGGAATAACTCTGGGCTGAGCAAAGCAGTTGGACATCAGTGCAATCATGGAGCTAGGATTATAAGCTGGATTGGAGACACTGGGGGCAAATTCAAAGGGTATACATAGGTAAATGTAAAAAAGGACAGCTACCCTCAAGGAGGTCACAAAGAATTACCAGCTGGTGCAAGATTCCCAGACCTACCGGACAAATGTTAGAACAACATGTTATGCCATCATTTGCCATGCCCCCTTCCTCCACCTAGAATGAAATTCTCAGATAATATATCTAAGGGAGAGGAAAGATGGAGGAGAACCTCCAGATTCCACAGTGGAGCAACCGAATGGGCAGAGAAGTGGTGCCACTAACCAATTGAGGAGAAAAGCATGTTCTCCAGGTGGTCAAAAGTCATGGTCTCTCACACAGGAGAAAAGGCCGTGATTTAGGAGCCCTTAGCTTCCTGGGAGCACACAGGTGCTGAAGGGCAAGGCAGCCAGGCCAAATGTCAGGATCACACTGAAGCCAAAGGCCCAGGCAAGACAGAGTACAAACTCATGCTTATGCAAGCGGCAAGATGGATGCATCTCAGAAACATGTGGAAAAGCAGGATATCAAAGGCTACATTCTATATGATTCCACTACATTCTGTATGATTTCCATCCTATATGAAAGTCTCGAAAAGGCAACACTGTAATAACCAAAAGTGGATCCATGGTTACTTGGGGTCATAGGTTGGGGATTACAAAGGGCCATGGAGAAACTTCTTTGAAGTGACGGAAATGTTCTGTATCATGAGTGGGGTGGTCGTGGTTACATGACCTTGACATTTGCCAGAACTCATCAAATTGTGCACTAAACATGAGTAACCAGTATGTAAATGTTGCCTTAATAAGGCAATTTTTTAAAGTCAGACACATAGTCTGGCATAGATGTAGAATCACTCACAAAACACCTTGGCTCTGAGGCTGCAAATTTGAGGACCAGCAGGTGAGACTGGATACAGGGCATAAGGGAGATTTCAACATTTCAAGCATCAGCTGTCACACTAGAATGTTTATTCCACAAACATACCATTGCACAACTACTATATGCCAGGCATTGTGCCAGGGCCCAAGTATACAAAGATGATAGAGGAATGACAACGTTAAAGTCAGGACTTGGAATAAAAGTCTAAACTCAACTCCAAGCTCAAGATTCTACTGATATTTGTTTGATATTTTGTATCAAGCTTGTCAGCATGGCCGTCTGGGTAACTTCAGGAGATTAACTTTTCACGTGGGAAGAAAGCTATCAGAATGAAGACTGTTGATCAGCCTTGGTAAATCAGGAGGATATGCATTCACACACAGGGATATTTATCCATGATGAGCACTAGCTTATAGTTGCATCCATTCAGCACACTTCTTGAGCACCTATCATGTGTCAGGCACCAAAGAAGACACATATATGAATGACTCCCCAATCTCAAGAGGATTATGAAGGGAGAAGACAGTCTTACTACTGTGATCATAGTCAATGATGGCACGTGATCAAGTGTCCTAACAGAACATCAATGAGCTACAGCACACAGGAGAGTGTGAACTCACTTCTGGCCATGCTGTTGAGGAAGATTGCAATGACAAGTCTTTTGTACTCTGGTCCCTTTGTTATCTGAGACTGGGCTCTGAGTGTAAAAGGCCTCTGTCCTCAAGGGAAACAGGCTTACAACTTAGCTGTACATGTTCAAGTTTGGGGGGTGAGCAGTGAGGCAGCCTAAGGTGAGCCAAGTTTATAAGTCATTTTCAGGTCTGAAATTGGAACACTGGGGGTAAACCAAAGCCAAGTAAGATGCCCTATGGGACAGGTTGCCTTTTCCTTGGCAGATATTGAAACAGGATGTAAAAGATGGAGAAGAATGGCATGGAGGACAAGGTTTGTCTCATCGTTCTGCTCACATAATCACAGTGCCTGGCATATAGCAGGGGCTCCACAAATACCGGTTAAATGAATTGAATGGATGAATGATCATTGAATCTGGTGAAATAAACTACAAAGATGAAAAGCTGATATCATGGATGCTAATTTTGAATAGGCACAAGGATCTGAACAAGGGTGATTGTATTAAATTCCTATTGTTACCAATACAAATTACAACTGAATTTGTGGCTTAAAACAACACATGTTGATTATGTTAAGATTCTGGATGTCAGAAGTCTAAAATCAAGATGTTGGTAGGGCTGTGTTTCTGGAAACTTCAGAGGATAATTTATTTGTCTGTTTGCCTCTTCGATCCTCTAGTGAGACTGAGCTACATTCCTTGGTGTGCGTCCCCTTCCCCGTCTTCAAAGCGCATCACTCCAGCCTCTGGTTTCATGGTCACACTTCCTTTTTCTCTAACTCCATCGCCTCCCTCTTATGAGGACCCTTGTGATTACATTGGGCCCCACCAGATAATCCAGAATAATTTTCCCATCTCAAGATCCTTAACTTAATCACATCTGCAAAGTCCCTTTTGCCATATAAAGAAACATATTCACAGGTTTCTGGGGTTAGGACAGGACACAGACATCTTTGGAGACCAGTATTAGCCTACCATGGTAATGTCAAATTCTAAAATGTTATCTTCACCAAACAAAAGCCAGGAGCTAGAGGAAGTACACTACCTTGAAAACTGATGAAAAGTGAGACTATAGTAGTCAGTAACCTCTTATCACATACAGATTAAACATAAAGTACTACCAATTAGCTTTAGCAATAGAGATTCAAAAAGATTTGAAATTCCTTTCTATGCAGAACACTTAGTATAATTTTATGGAACAAAGTAGTGTGGGTATCTCCTGTAATCGAGCAATTTACTTGTGAAAGAATTCACTCACATAGGACTGCCCAAATGGAAGAGAAGAACCAAGATTTGCAGGGGAGGAAACCTGTGTGGTCTTTGAGAGAAAGAACTTTGAATGAAACTAGGAATGAAAACTGAGTTGTAAGAGCGCAGCTGCTGAAGCCTGTGGTGTGTGTCATAGAGAAACCTGTAAGAATCAGGAGTGGGTCGGTGCTGCTACTGCAGGCACTGTCATGGGTTTGATGACCCCAGTAATTTTTAGGGCCCTCAATCCTAATCTTAGCTTGATCCTAAACTTCCTCATCTGCAAAATAAAGGCATTGATTGTATTATCTCTAGGGTATCTGACAGTGGTATGTTTTTGTTTTGTCTTTTGACCTAATTTTAAAAAGTAGTGAAAGTTTGCTTCCCGTAGACTAACACTACAGGGAGAAAATGGGGAAAAGAGAGAAAGAAATTGAAGATGGTGGGGGTGGGGGGTTCACCAGCAGCAAACCATATTTCCTTAGTGTCTAATGTCATGTTTTTCCCAGCAGGCCTCACTGGTTACAATGTGAAGTGCTGTTAAGAACATGGGTTCAAAGTTAGACTGCCTGGGTCTCAGTCCTCATTCTATTCACCATATGACCTAGGGCAAGTTGTCTAATTTCTCTCTGTTTCATATATTTGTACATAAAATAGGAATGATAACATCACCTTCACCATTGGGTTATTATGATAATTGAACTAGGCAATATATGTAACATGCTTAAAACAATGAAAAGTACCTAATAAGTACTATTGCAAGTATTTGCATCTTTATAATTAGATGTGATTAATGCTGTCATGGTTTCTACTTAGGGTGTTGTAGCTTTACTTAGAGGGCTTCTTTCATACCATAGTATAACTGCAGATGAGGTCATCGGGGCTTCAGATCTGTGCTACCTAATACTATTAGGTCTACATCTGAGCTTGTTTCTGAAAAAGTACTAATTTTCCAGTTTTAAAATTTTATAAGGTGGCACATCATTTATCTGTGAGGGATATAGACATCTTACCAATACAAGTTGACCCCTTAGCTATGAGATCTCTTCAAATGTAAGCTAAAGACATAGTTTCCTCTTCAGAAGCATTTCAGCCCTGCCGATAGAAGTGACTTTATAGACAGCTATTTGATGCTGGCATACACACACGAACACATACACACACACACACACACACACGAAACTGATGTTTACAATGCCTGTGAATTAATTTTTATTTTAGTCGTGAATCCTAGTTGCTGTTTGTTTCTGTATTTTTATTTGTGTGTGTGTGCGCGTGCCATGTTTTGTTTACTCTGCAGATGGCCTGGCTGTCTGTGAAAAATTGATCCACTCAAGAACATTGCTGGCTGTTTTTAATGAGGCCAAGGTCACAGCTTCAATTCCCATTTGGCCAGTTAGCTTTGCTCTCGCTCCCTTTCATAGCCACAGGCTGCTCCCTAATCATCACATCCAAGCTGTTTCCCTGGGATGGGAGGCTGATGGGCACGGCAGATCATCAGGGCTGGTCCACAACTACAGGCTAATCACGTGATGGGCCAGTGGCCCAGCAAAATGGTGGCTATGGTCACTCACTGGGTTGTTCTTCTTTGTCTTCGTGTGATCCCTACTTAAATTTCCCCATGCTGGGTACCTGCAGAAATCCATTTTGGGCTCTGTTTCTCTTACCCAATGGACACGATCATTTCAGCATCCATCCCTTTTACTGCCAACAGAGACTCCTGAGACCCAATTAGTACCATTATGCTTTTGTCTTCTGGAGGTTTTACATCTTTGGTTTCCTACATTTTCAGCTTTTGAGTCTGTTGCCAAAGAATCTACCAATAAAAGGTTGCATTTATTGAGCATTTACCAGGTGCCAAGACCCTCTATGTGAATGATCTCCTTTCATCTTCAAAATACCCTACAAGGTAAAACCCAATATTCCTTTTTCTCTATGAGGATCAAGGTTTAGAGCAAACTTGTTATGTTACGTCACGAGTTGTGCCCCGCCAGAGTTAGGATTCAACTCTGCAGTCTGCTTTCAGAGCCTGTGCTCCTTGGTCACTGTGCTATGAGACTTGCCTAAGAGCATGGCATGCTGAATAGAATAGCTAGCAACTGGATGATTACTGCAGATTCATACTGCTCTGAATTCAGACCTCATTTGGAGGGATAGCTCCTATATTGTGTCACTCTTGTTGGAGTTAGATCCAAGATAACCACCTGGCAAACTGTGCTAATTGGACAAGTTCTTTATGTGCCAGTAGTTAAATCTTATTTCTTTGCACTGTCCGTATTTCTTTGTTGAACCACATGCCACTGGGAATAAGTGGACCTAAGAAATGTTTGATTGTACAGAGAAGCTTGAACATGGTAGTACTGGTGACCAAATGAAACCTATGTTTGAGGAAGCCTTTGATCCAGTTGTATTCTCTCCAAACGTCAGTGTGTACTAGACCATATTTTTGGCAGTGATTTTCAAATGCTGAAAGAAAATCCACATTGAGGTCTAAACATAGTATTCTCACCAACCCCCCCACCCTCACCCCTTTTCATGAACATATGGTTCTAGTGCCTTAAAAAGCAGTATGGTACAACATCAGTGCTTTCTTTTTAAAAGTGCACTAGTATTTTCTATCTTTCTTTCAATTTTGTAATACCCAACATATTTTTGTGTGTAATGATTCAAGCTACAGATCAACATTTATTATCTGGAAAAAAAAAAGTTGAATATTTCTCATCGATTATCATGAAAGTACATTCAAAGAGCCTGCTCCGTCATCTCAAGGGTACAAAGTTTTGTGTACCCTGATTATCGAAGCTATGTAGCTATAAGTTCCAAACCTTTGACCACTTGCAGTTTTTACAAGTTGGCTAATATTTGACACTGATTCCTTTTTAGTTTCTAAATTGGTCTGACTGATCCTTGACCTTGGAACTTTTCTAAATGATGTCCACTTTTCCCATCACTCATGTTTTCCAAAGAATTACTGGTTTTTTTTGGGGGGTGCGGGGGGGGCAGGTAATTAACTATGACAAAATTCACTAAGCCCTCTCATTTTGGAATAAATATCTTTAGGCCCAGACAGTTTGAGTGAAATCAGCTTTATTAAATAACTTTGAGTCATTTCCTTCCCTATTCTAGCTTTCTGAATCTGTCAACACACGTGGGTGGTCTGTGTGAAACTGAATACAGATTCAGTCTGTGAAACTGAATACAGATTGACCCTTTTATAGAATGTTTAAAAAAACATAAAACCCAATAACCAACCCTAACCTCTTAATCTTAAAAGTGTCCTCTTTAATTAGATGTTCCTCCTTGTCAGTGAATCAGTGTTTACCTCGGTTCCTCCTGCCCAGTAGAATTAAATAATGCTTATCCTATTCTAACTAATTCCCATTTAAAAATAGTCTCCTATTCTGGGCTTTCTTTCTACAGGTGAATTTTATTTTCTTCACTTCTCCTTAAGTGACCTGGTTTAGTTGCCTTGTTATGTAGCTTTCTATTATGTTGGTGTGGGTTCTAGTTTTAACCAAATTGATTCTTTTAATTACCTCAACTTTTTCTCTTGTGTTTTGAAAGTATCTCCATAAGTGCCATCCCACTCCTTTGGGTGCTTGGATTTCGGAGGATTTAGGGGTTTCTTTAAACTCAATTTCCTCACTGAATCTCCTGCTACCTCTCTGAATTCATTTAATCTGACTTTTTGAACTGTATTATTCTTATTTGGCAGATTTCCTTTTTTATTAGAATCAGACAGATGTGGCAGTACCACTGATTAATTGGATGGCCTTAGAACATGTTGTTTAATCTTGCTGCACCTCTATTCCCCATATGGATAATGAAGATAATAATATCTGCCTTAATGGGTTGTTAGTCTATTGTGTAAACTAATGATTGCCCACTGCCTACTACAGTTTATGCCACTTTAGTTAATGTTAGCACCATTTTTATTCATGAGAACTAGTGAAAAAGGTTGTCTTGGCTTGGCTAGTTGGCTCTTCGTCTTTTATCTTTCTTTCTTGCCGTCTGTACATGTTCCCTGTCACTACCACCAATAGAAGAGGAAGGAAGTTCAAACTCAGGGTTCACAATCCTTATTGGAATATTCACTATAAAACAGACATTGTCCAACTCAAGTGAGATACCCTATAACCTTGTTTATTGCAGGCCTTCTCTTTGTGCTGCTTGTGAAATCAAGTATTTTTTCATCTACTGATAGAAGTTAATGATTTATATAGAGGTGAGAACCTATGTTCACTTAAGGGATTGGCATTAACAATTGAAATATAAGTGGTATCTAACTGATTAACTTGGTAATCATTCTTTCCTGCTGGTAATACATCTTGTTTGTTTTCCCTTTTCATCTAAATCCAGAAATGTTCTTCTCGTATTTGTGTATGTACATGTTGTCTTGCCCTTAAATTGCCATTAATGCCCCATTTCTCCATCCCCTCCATGGCATTGCTAAGCCAGTAGCCATGTTCTGGGCAATGCTTGCTGCTATACGTTGTCTCAGGGACACCTGCCACATGAAAACGTAGCCATGGATGTCCACATGTTTCTCATCTTTCCCAATGCTTCTTACTTCTTCAATTTTAGAGACCTGTTCGTAGTCTCGTCCTCTTTGGCCAAAATTTCCAGTGAAGAAGACATAGGAAACCTTAATACAGACCATCTCTAAGTTATCGAGATAAAAAAAAAAGGGTGGCTTTGAAGAGTTTTAAAAGCTAAATATTTCTACGAACGCCTTTAATAAATGCTTACTTTCTATAGGGGATACATAGATGTCTGAGACTCCTTGTGAAGGAAGAGTTCACAACCTAGTAGGGAAACAGAAATAAAAATAAATTGATAATCAAAGCATGCCATGAACCTTCCTATAGTAGAGGGAGACTGTGTGTGTGTGTAGAGAGAGAGAGAGAGAGAGATAAACTTTATCTGGGAAAATCTTGGAATGATTCATGAAAGTGGTGAGAGTTAAAGAATGGATGGAAATTTGACAGACTTCTACAGAGGAATGGGCCACAGATAGTATTCCAGTTAAGTAACGTAAAGAATTGATAACTCCCTTCCCTCAATGTGTGTGAGTGTGTGTACATGTGTACATATGTGTTTTGGGATGAGGGAAGGAATTGTAATGGGAAATACATACCTGAGAAAATTGGTTGCAGCCATACTTTTAAGGCTATAAATGCCACAAAAACTTATTTTCACTCTAAACATGCCAAGGAAATAATATTGTCGGAAGAGGGAGAGAGAGAATAGGGAGACTGTGTTTATATCTTATTCCTATCTGCTTAAGCACACCCTTGAAAGAGGAAAGGTTGTTATTATCCATCAAAATCTTTCTGGTGAAACAGTATGTCTGTCAATCTATTCCCACCCAATTTGAGGCCCTGCACACAGATCCATCCCTTACAGCAATGACCTTTCTTTAAAAGGCAAACCTGGCCTGACATCACTGATATTTTGAATTCAGCATTCAGAGCTTTAGAGAAATTTCTCTCTGAAGGAGAGAAAGTGTGTCAGCCCTGAAGTGACAGCCCCCTGCATGCTGCTGAGAAAGATATGGGTTTTTGTGATAATTTGTGGCAAGGGCAATTTCAGGGAACAGAAATGATCTGTTGGGTAAAAGCACAATTTCTCTTCAAATTTTCTTCAAGGGGAGTCTACAAACAAGCAAGAAACTGAAATGGCTTATATTTTAGTTTGTGAGGAAAAGAAGCATCTAAGAAGATTTATAGGCACGAGAACATACTGATTTGACTATTAGTTATACAAAGTGTCCAGAATTCCTTGCATTCTGATTAGCTGTGTGCCTAGAGTAAGTTGCTTTATAGCAGTGATTGTACAGCTGTACATGATTTCCATGGTGATTTGATATGCATCGTCCCATTTAATCTTCCTGGCATCCATAGAAAGGATGATCACAAAGCTATCAATGGAGAAGCTATAGCCAGAGAGGCCGATGCCTTTCCCAAGATCACACAGGTAGGAAGACGCAGAAACAAGACACTGACTGAATCATCTGACCCAGGTCCAGTGCCCTGTGTGTTTCAAAGTCACTTCTCTAGGGATCCTTTTCTTCTTCTTTAAAAATAGAGGACTGGACAAGAATAATTGTTTCAGAAATTGTTTGCAGACTAGTAAAGTTTGTATTTGTGATTCATAGTCAAAAATCAGTGCAAAGTCTTCTTTCTTGCAGAATCAATATAAGCAGCGCAACATTGAGGTGTGGGGTGTATCCAGAGCCATGGGGTGCTTGGGCTGCTGGGATGTCCTCCACTGTCCCACCCCCGTGCCACTGTGTACTTGGCCTGAGAACTGTCACAAGAACTCACCCGGAAAATGATCACCCATCCCATCTCTATCCTAAGCCCCATCTCTTCCACACCCTTCATTGCCACTATGTTTTTAAAACACATTTTTTTTTTTGCCACGATGTTTAAAAACCGCACCATGTTTATGTGAAGAATTTACTACAACATATGAAATATGTCCCTATTTTTCTCTTACAGCCATAAACTCACAAACTAAAATATGCAAAATCATAGCCCCGAATATTAATTATAACTATGTAGCATACTATATGGAGAGCAAATAAATTTTAAATCTAAAATGATAATAATAATTTTACAATCATCAGTCACCAATACAAGATATTCCTAAAATGGCAGAAATTCCAGATAGCTTGGTCTTTACAAATGAATGTGAATATAAATTGTATTTATACTGGAACTAAGGTAATCTCTAGGAGCTGGTGTATTACAATGTCCAAGCATTTGTTATGTCCTTGGTAACTTGCCCATCTGTCCATACCTTTGCAGTGTGGAGCTTGAATACTTAAACCATTCTTTTCACCAGTGGACATGAGGAGCATCTAAAAAAAACTATGCAAAATAGAAAGAACAGAGTGGTTCTTTTTTTCTCACCTTTAAGCACTGTATATTTCTGATTCTCCTTGTATAGTTTCATGCCTGTTCAAATTTAGCCTGAAAAATTCCAATTTATGCTTAATGCATGAAAAAGACCCTATTCCAGTAAATGTACTTTTAGATTTCAGAAATCACAGAATGAGAATACTAATATAGTCATTCACCTAGAAAATGTTTAATGCAAAAAGTAGCATTAATAATAACAAATATTTTATATAAAGAATTTATTTTCTGATATTTACAAGTATTCATTACGCAAAACATGAGAAAGTCTTGTTTTTTTAAAAAATGAACTTTTTATGTTTCAAGCATATTGCTTACATAAAAATATAGAGAAAATATACATAAGCCAAGGTCAAGTGAGGAAAACAGTGAGGACTGTAATTTAAATTTAAACAGGCTAGAATTGGAGATAGAGGGCAGCAAGATGAATTAGAGCACAAACCTTGAATCTAGACTGCCTGAGTTCAAATCTCAGCTTGTTCACTTACAATCGTACGCACTGGGCAAGTGATTGAATATTTCCCTTTCTCATTTCCCTCATTTTTCCCATCTGTAACATAGGGATGAAAACAAAACTGATCTCATAGGTTCACTATAATTATTCAATGAGTAAATCTATGTAAAATACATAGACCCTGCCAGGCACTAGTAAACAATAAATGTTACCTTTAAAAATTACAAACATATCTACTTAGGCTGGATGTTCTCATCCCTCAGAAGCCAATCTTCTACCTGCATTCATGTGAATTGGACTGTCCTAATAACTTTATATATTGGCTTCCAGAAGAGAGCAGAAATGAGCAATTCTAGCATCATCTGTCCCCACCACCACAAATGCCATTACTTCTATCGGCATTTCTAATACTGCACCTTATTCTCAACATGTAAATCTTTTCCTTTCAATGGGAGATGCTATTACTCACTAAGCTATAAGTTCACAACTGAGATGTTGAGGTGAACAGGAATGTCTTTAGTTGTGAAGTGTGTCAGACGCAGTTTATTATTCACAATGACTCAAGCGCCCAATTTCATCAACTTACTTTTACAAATAAGGGTAGTGTCCAAGTGATCTCAATACCTTCAGTCCCACTCAGTTGAGTTCCAATGAGCTTCCTCAAGTAGGAAGGAAGCAAAGATGTAAAATTCTATTGAATCCTACAGTCTGTGGATTAAACACGTCACATGATGGGTATATCGATGCACAAGTGTCACACATGTCAATGTCACCCTCATGTTTTGCAGAAAAAAATTTAAAGTTGACAACTGCTATCCTAAGCAACATGTTAATAGGGATATATTACAAGTTCTTTGCAGACTGGAGAGGCATACACAGATGTTCACAGTTATTTTGAGTAAATATATGTTACAGAGAGAGAGCTCAGACATGACAAGTCTGCCTACTCCAAAGGACGGAAGAGAGTTTGGGGCTGTTATCCTGGACACAGTGTCTGTGGTAATAAGCCCTTCTCCATCGTCTGGCACATCTGGATTAGGCTCACTTGCTGGCCCATCAATAGCAAACACTCTGCATACAGAAAAATATACCCCAAAGGATCTATGCTTAATTTGCTGCCATTTTAGGTACATGTCAATCAGTTATTCAGATTTAATGGTGGTACCCATTAAGTGTGGAATATCAGGGACTTGTCAAAAAATAAGCTAAATATACTTGATACGAACAAGATTTTAAAAAAAACATGAAACCATCTGGCCTGAACAATGGCTCCTTTGATCTCTGCAGATCGTTCAGTGGGAAAGAGGGATTATATGTAATATTTTTATGCTATAGAGAATGAGTTTAGTAAAATGCAGGTGTGAGTAAGATAAATATTTATAATTTTTAAATGGGTAGCATTTAGATAAAATATTCATATTAATAGGGTCATGACAACTTACATTTGCTATGCAAAGAGCATTCAAAATCAGTAGTTACTAAACTAAAATTTACTGGTTTTTATCACTGAATAAATTCACTGATTTTTTATAAGGCAGATGATTGATGAATTCATTCAGATATGTTTAAAAAAAAGAATACTATCTGTAGAAGCAGAATCTTGCAGTCACACTGCATGAAAAGTCATAGCGTCACAATCTTATATAAACCACTCTCAAAGGCAAATTAAACAACAAAGCAATCTATCAAACAAACTCTATTTGGTCAATGTAAGCAGGACCCGTAGGCATAACTACTCGTTAAGTGGCCTCAGCATTAGTGAACTTGGCTTTCAGAGGAGTATATATGCTTAGCTTGGAAAATTGACCCTGTGATTTTGGTACACTGCCAGCTGGTGTCGTCAGCCCTATGCAGGCCATGGATGCTAAACTCATACATGCTGAGCTCCAGCTGAGCTTTGTCACCAACCCTCTCTGCTCTGGCCCCTTTCAGACTGATGACTGGGCACATCTTCACTGAGATCACTCTGCTCCCTCTAATACTAACTAGCTGTACCTACTAAGTTCTGCTGGAGTATTTCCCTCACTGGTTCCAGGTCCAGCTGTGCAGACCCAGTTGGTAGGATGAGAGAGAATATGTGTGTAAGCCTAAAAGCTGGGACATCTCCTAGTCCCTGTCCCCCCTGGAGAGGCCCAGACGTATTCCAGCTCTTTCCACTCTGCAGCTTTCACCTCCCCAAAGACAAGCCAGTCTCTCCCTATACCCTGACATGGGAATTTAACACTCCTACTCACACATTCTTCCCCTCCCTCCCAACGACTGCTCTTTCCACTGAGTCAGACCTACCCTAATGTGTGCAAGCTATACCCTTAGTAGGCCTACTGAAGTTGATGCTGATTTTATTTAAAGAAAAATGAAGGCACATTTTGGCAAAATTGACGGGATTTGCTGGTGGATTGGATGTAGGAGAAAAGGAGAAGAAAAGAATAAGCAGTAATTTTTTGGCTTGAACAGCTGAGTAGAATGGTAGTGCCATTCTCTACCGGAAGATAGATGGAAGAGTAACAGGTTCGGGAACAGACATAATTTCCAGTAAACATGTGTTGCTTTCATAGTCTAAATATATGTATGTTAAGTATTCAGAGATGTTTAACCCTGTCTTTGCTAAAACTACAAAAATTAGCCAGGCATAGTGGCACGCGCCTGTAGTCCCAGCTACTTGGGAGGCTGAGACAGGAGAATCGCTTGAATCCAGGAGGCGGAGGTTGCAGTGAGCTGAGATCACACCACTGCACTCCAGCCTGGGCGACAGACTCCATCGCAAAAAAAAAAAAAAAGTTTAAGCAACTTAAATTAAAAAAGAAATGTGAAGATGTTTTGTAATATCTAAATTTGTGATTGAACTAATTGCAACAGCACAGAGAGAAAGACATCTTTGAAAGTGAACTTTGATTTTGTTAAGTTTGTTATGCCCACGAGACATTGAACGGAAATGGTGAGTTGGCAATTGGAATTGGATATGCATATTTGAAGGAGATAAATTCAGAACTAGAGATTATGCTGATGGAATGTAAGGCCAAGGGATTGTGTGAGAACACAAGAGGGCAGAGTTCCCAAGACTGAAAAGTTGGTAAAGTAGAAGGACAACCATGAGAGAATCAACAGGAGTAAGCCACATGCTAAGATGTCACATAGATATGCAGACAGGGACGTGGCTACCATCTTTACATCTGAGTGGTCTTTGGTGACTTGGTCTGAACGAGAGCAAAATCACTAGACTGATCATCAGCCTCCTAACTATTCTCCCAGTCCCCACTTTAGATCCCCCGCCAAACTACACAGCAACCAACGCCCACTTTTATAACTTAAATCCTATCAGTCATTTGCTTTAAAACTTTCATTAGCTTACCATTTGAACTTAGAATAGAATGTAACACCCAGGGCTGGAATTAGGGTAAGGTGAGGATGGCACTCAGGCACAAAATTTAAGGGGCTACCCAAAATCTTGGTCATCAAGATAAATATTTGAATGTAATATTTAAAGAAACAAATTAGCAAACTACAGCTCATGAACCAGTTGCTTATTCTTGTAAATAAAGTTTTATTGAAACCAGGGCCAGGATTAGGGTAAGGTGAGTAGGGAAGATTCAAGTGCAAGGTAAGAGCTGTCTTTACTTAAAATCTTGACATTTTGTTCATTGTAGATTTTATTTTGCACTAATTTTTATTTTTTGAAATATTGCATTATGTCATTTATCTATAATACTGAGTTTTTTGGTACCACCTTAAATTTTGTCCAGGAGACAAAGTGAGGCATTCATCTCATCCTTGCCCTGGCTCTGCCAACCCCTTATCAAGGCCTATACTTTCCAGTCAACTTGTGTAGCTTTTATGGTCAGAGAACATAAATATTAGTTTATGCTTTCAAAATTTTTTAAACAACTTAAACCCAAGTAATATGAAGGTGTTTTTTGTAGCAGTACAGAGAGAAAGGCACCCAACTTTAATATATGGAAAGATAAAGATTCAGCTTATTTTCCAAATGAACCTGCTCTTCTTTATGCAGTGAGTACTCAGCAAGGCACATGGATTAATAACAGCAGGAGAGCCATTTTTAGATAAAACTGATGATGCTTTCATGGAAAGGTTCCAGGCAGATTAAAATTGTATAAGACATAATGCTTTTTGACTGCTTAAATATGTTATGGTCATAATTTTATTTTGTGATTTCAACAGAGAAAGAAGGTTTTCCTTATTTATTAGGTTATCAACTGAAAGAACCAGGCAGTTTTAATTTCTTCATTCATCTAATAAACTCAAGTTACTATGCTGAAGCATGAAGGATCTTAGAAATCCATTCACAAGCATATTTTTAAGAGGGCATATGGTTTGGGGCTTGATTAACAGAATAAATATTTGTAGGTTTTCCAAGTTAACAAAAAACTGTTTTCTTTCTCTTAGTCTTTCCTGCCTCTACTATGCCTTATGTTTTAAAGGTTGGTTTACTTCCTCTGTGAATATAACATTGTGAATAAATGAATTCCGCAGAGCTTATAAACCATTGGTTCTCATCTTAGTTAAGCTTTTATATTAGAGGAGATGTGTCTATCTCAGTTTCCCTATGTGAGACTTGGAAATTGCTAAGGCAAAATGCTGTCGTCATTACAGATGGCAATAGGTTATCCAGATATTACCAATATGACCCTTACATCCATACAAGATTATTGGTAAGAAAAACACCTGGGTGTGTCCCATGCACATACACAGCCCCAACATACCTGCCTCCCTGTTCAGTAGTAAGTTCTGTCCTCTGACCAGATGATGGCTGGCATGGTGGGGGGCAGCTGGCAGGGCACCCCAGGCTTGTTCAGATGGCAGCTGGGCAGAAGTATAAGGACCTTCTGGAGGCACGCAAGGCTTCTTGAGGACTAAGCTGAGAAATTCTACCATATTCTGTTGGTCAAAGCAAGTCACAAGATTAATCTAAAACAAGGGGGAGGAAAACAAACTTTACTTACTGATAGAGGGACCTGAGAAGTCACCATTGCAAAAGGACTTCATTATAAGGAAGAGAAGAATTGCAGCCATTTTGCAAACTACCACAATTAACTAATAAAGTTAGAAAATCCACTCAATTACCTATAATAAAGTGGTACTTTTTAACAAAGTTATTATGGAGGAAGAAAGGGAATGAAGATCTGTGGGAGAGAATATTTGTGTTGGGGGCGGGGGGGAACTTGCAACTGCAGAATAGTGATCATTTGATAAGACCATGGAGAAATTGAAGCAGATTATGTTCCCATCTGGGATGATAATGATTGACTTGCCCTGTTCTTGATATTTATGTGAAACTGAAATAAACTGAAATTGTTGGCCTAAGCTTCAGAGCGATTCAGGATTTGTTCAGAGGTAGAAATTCTAATTTGGCTACCTGCCATCTCCAAGTTTAGATAGCTAATTGCTCCAGTTGGAGATTCTTATTTTATTTTCTTGTATCTGTTTATTGAGTGCCTGTAGGGATCCAAGAATTTTATATATGTCATCTTATTTAATCTGATGATTAAACAACCCTCTGAGATAGCTGTCATCCATGTTTTATATGTGTAGGTACTGAGGCTCAGAGCCCTCCAGTAACTAGTGAGGGCCACAGAACTAGTCATCGGTAGAGTCATGACTCTTTAAAATATTTCCCCTTATTCTGAGTGTCGTCCTATAGCTTTACCCTTTTGAATTATACTCCATTTTTAATATTTAATATTAGAAATAAAAATGTCACAGTCTAACTCATTGGGAAATAACTATTCCATTACAAAAAAAAACAAACAAAATAGAAATTCCCTTAGATCTCCCAGGATGTTTAAATGCTTATTTGTGGATTTTTTTATTCAGTAGAGAGAGCAGGTAGAAAGAAAGTATTAGAATCATCTGCCAAATGAATATCCATTGGCAATAAAGGTAAATTCAACTTACTAAAATTTGATTTCCTGTAAAACCAGTCAAGAATGTGTGCATTGACTATAAGAGGGCATTGGAGGAAAATAACCTTTTTCTCCAACTCATTGCTCTCCAGTGGTCTGAAAGTCTGTGCCCACACAGAGGTTAACAATTCTCCAATCTCACCTGACCTATAACCTCAGGCCTGCAGGGACGAGACAGCCCTGGGTATGGCCCCCAACTTTACAAGGTATTGCATCTGAGGCCTTGGGCTATTTACTCTTCTTGCTGAGCCTGTCTTTCTGCAGCAGTAAAATGGATTGAGAATCCTTATGGAGCTATAAATATTAAATGAATAATGCATTTAAATCAAGTAATTTGAATGCTAAGTGTTATTGATTTCCCTCTCACTGTACATTTTTCAACAGAAGCTAGCACAAAATAAAGCACAGCAAGCAAACTACCCCCCAGTACAGGTGGACTTCACTGGTTGATTGTTCTTTTGCATTTGTGTATTCCACACCTATCCTCTCCCACCACATATTTATAAAACAACAAAGTGTGATGGGAAACGGCATTTTACCAACACAGGTTCTAACCTCAGCCCTGCTCACTGAGTAAACGCTGTCTTTATGCCATCCGGTTGCTCCATCACTTTGAGCTTCACTTCCTTCCAGTTGTGAAACAAAGATGCTAAGGAGATACTGATCGTTCTAAAACTAGGAAACAACTATGTAAAACACCACATACTGTGCCTGGTACTTCTCCATGCCTTTATTTCCTTTGGTATTTACAAGGAAGTGTACCCATTTCCAAAATGACCAGTCAGGTAAAAAAGAGACTTTTTCTCATTTGTTTTGGGTTTTTCTGCTTCCCCCTTGTGCGTTTTTTCAAGGTGAATGCAATCACAGATGTAAACCACCCTCAAGACTACCAAAGCCTACAGAGGGGCAACGGTTAGAACAAACACAGTTGGGCAACATTGGTGCCTGATACCCAGAGCAGACCTCCGGCACCCTGCCCAGTCTCTGCCCACTGAATAGAGTTGGACCACCTGCAGTGACATTCAGATCTTTTTCCTGAAGAGCTTGAACTAATTGAGAACTTGTCAGTGTGAGTAAAATACTTTGTGCTGCCTTCTGCTCTGTTCTTTGCCTGTGCCAGAACCCATTTCAGTGGCACCAGGCTGTCAATTGGATGGGCTACATGGGTCCTTTTGGAATTCCTCCTCTCCATCAGTTAGCATTTGATACTAACACTATTAGTGTTATTTGGATATTATTTAGGCTTTCAAGATACATACCCTTTGGATGCTGGAATATATTCCAAATAATTTTTCCCAATATTATTCCAAATAATATCTTCCAGCTTCCAAAGGGTATTTTGAAAGCCTTAAATCAGTGATTCTTAATACTTTTAAGACTCTGATGAAAGTTATGGACACTCTTCCCCCTGCCTCCTAAAAGTTTATTTACACACAAAACTTGACAGTGTCAGAAATTTCACAAACTGTCCCCCCACCTAAATTCAGACTATAGTTTCCAAATTAAAAACCCTAGCACCGGCCAGTCATCATGGCTAACACCTGTAATCTCAGCATTTTGAGAGGCGAGGCAGGTGGATCACTTGAGATCAGGAGTTCGTGACCAGCCTGGCCAACATGGTGAAACCTTGTCTTTACTCACTCTGTCGCCCAGGCTGGAGTGCTGTGATGTGATCTTGGCTCACTGCAACCTCTGCCTCCTGGGTTCAAGTGATTATTCTCCTACCTCAGCCTCCTGAGTAGCTGAGACTATAGGCACCCACCACCATGCCCAGCCAATACCAAACAGCAGTCAGCAAATGGGTACTTTTGTCTAGAGCAATTTTGTTTTTAATGAACTAAATGACTTTTGTTGATTTGCCCTCAGGGGTTGGTTGCAAAGTACGGAAGGGGGGAGATCTTAACAAATAAAACAGATACTCTGTATTACATGTATTTAATAACTAACCATGGGGATAAAAGTGTAAACACCAAGAAGATTAACCATGTCAAAAAATAAACACCAGTAGTAGATGTTAACCTGCTAAGGCAAGAAGTCACCTATTGCATACATACAAAATGTGCACACATGGTTGTTATGACTATATAGAAGAATGTCCATATCCTGAGAAGATAAACATATGAAATGTTTAAAGGCAGAGATGTCGTGGCGTCTGCAGTTTACTTTAAAATTACTCATAAAGAATTATTAATATAGACGTATTGGTAAAGCCAACATAGAAAATGTTAAAAATGAATCTAATGGTGGAACTCTGGCTATTCTGAGCTTTTCGTATGTTTTAAATTTTTCATTATAAGAACTTGGAGAATGAAAACTCATTATTTTGAGAGAAATGTCAACATAAGCACAGTCTTTCACTTCGGAACTGGATTTTCTTTCATTGGCAAGTGTCATTTTCCTATAGGTCCAGTATATTTTTTTGTAAGTTAATTAAACCCTTTCCAAAGATATCCAATGTTCCTATAATTTAGTAAGTAGTAAACTTTCAGTGATAATATTATGCAGTATTGTATGATTATTAACAACATTTAAGATGCTCTCTGGGCGATAAGCTTATGCCATGGGACCTGCTACAAAACAAAATGCCCACCAGAACCAACTTGAGAAGTTTCTATTGGCTAAAGCCAAAATTTCAGAGCCAGCAGTAACTAAGAAAAAAACCTTTTTAATGGGATATTGCTCATGTCATTTTTCCCCTAATTCTAGAACAGATTTTTAATTCCAACAATGAAAATAGTGCTGAACATTTGGCCAAGAAGTTGGTGCTGACTATAATATATAATATCAGTACCTCCTGGCTTCATTTGACAGTAATGCAGTGAGGACTTCCAGAGCACATCTTTTCCATCTCTCTGACTGTGAGGCTACATCTGTTTTCAATAGTGCACAATTTCCGTTGCTCTATTGACAGATAACAGATAAGATATGTCCTAGGAGACCACAGCTACTGTCTGGAACCAGAATTTTTATTTTAAGGGTAAATCTCCAGCATCATCAATCCATTACTACTTCATCAGCAAAAATTGGGTGGTAACCTTACTTAATGGTAGATCTCAATTTCATCTCTATTTTTGTATCTTATACTTTATAAGATTAGATAACTCTTGTCTTAACAAGATTAGAAAGATGCATGACATTGAAAATAATCATTTATTTTTTAAATCATGTAGTTTTTGTTCAAAGCAATGCTAATGATTAAAGCTCCAGGTTTCCCTAAATAGTTCCATAAAGATTAGATGACTTCTATTTTCTGAATACATTTTGTTCTGTCCCACATAGAGGGTGAATTCAGTGTGTTTTATGTTTACTTGGGGAATGCAAAGAGAGATATATGCCTTAGAGCAGGCAAATAAAGTCATTAAGAGGCTGTGGTTTTGGCCGGGTGCAGTGGCTCACACCTGTAATCCCAACACTTTGGGAGGCTGAGGTGGGCAGATCACCTGAGGTCGGGAGTTTGAGACCAGCCATGACCAACATGGAGAAACCCCATCTCTACTAAAAATACAAAATTAGCCTGGCATAGTGGCACATGCCTGTAATCCCAGCTACTCAGGAGGCTGAAGCAGGAGAATTGCTTGAACCCAGGAGGTGGAGATTGTGGTGAGCTGAAATTGCACCATTGCACTCCAGCCTGGGCAACAAGAGCAAAACTCTGTCTCAAAAAAAAAAAAAAAAAGAGGCTGTGGTTTCAAGTTAGGTTGCCTGCATTTCAGTCCCAGTACCTCATACTACCTGTATTGCTGTGGGTGAGTTAGTTAACCTCACTCAGCCTTTTACCCCTGATCTTTAAAATGGGTATATTTGCATCCATTGAGGTACAGATAAATATATGGCATAATACCAATGGAAAAGCCATAGGCAAAAAATGGACCTTGACATACAATTATAAAACATCTAGGAAAAAAATTAGAAAATCTTCAACACGGAACACTAGGAGTGTTCACTAAGTTCACTAAGTTCTTCACTACTACAGAAGTTCTTAGACTTGCTACCTAAAACTGATCCATAAAAGGAAAATTTGATGAAGTTTAACCTCATCAAAATTAAAAACTTTTGCTCTGTCAAAAACCATTTTTAGAGAGTGAAAGTACACATTAAAGACGGGGGAAAATATTTGCAGACCACATATCTGACAAAGGACTTATATCTAGAATATACAAGGAACTCACAAAATGTAACATTAAAGAAGCAAACAATCCAATTAGAAAATGGAAAAATATATACTCAAACATTTCACTGAAGAGATACACAAATGGCAAATAAGCACACGAAAAGATGTTCAACATTATAAACCATTACAGAAATTCATGCTAATACTACAATAAAGTTGATCACCTGTAACCCCAGCTATTGAGTAGGCTGAAGTGGGAGCATTACTTGAGCCCAGGAGTTCAAGACCAGCCTGGGCAACATAGTGAGATGCTGTCTTTACAAAAATAAAAATGAAAATAAACATCTATGATACCACAATGAGATATCACTGCACCTTTAGAATGAATAAAATTTCAAAATGGTGATAATATCAAATGCTACTAGAAAGCAGAAACACTTCATCATGCACACATTGCTGAGAAGAATGTAAAATGCTATAGCGCTCTGGAAAATAGTTGGGCAGTTTTTTAAAACAAAACATGGTCTTACTGTATGATCCAGCAATTATACTCTTGGGCATATAAAATTGGACATGTTTACACAGAAACTTGTACATGAATATTCATAGCAGCTTTCGTGACAATAGCCCAAAACGATAAACTATCCAAATGCCTTTCAACATGCAGGTCATTAAACTATGGTATAGCCATACCTTGAAATATTACTAAATAAAAAGGACCAAACTGTTGATACATACAATAACTTAGACCCTAAGGAAATTATACTAAATGGAAAAAGCAAACCTGAAAAGTATACATATGATATTTTTCCATTTATGTAACATTTATGAAATTATAGAAATTAGTAACAGATTAGTAGTTACCAGGGATTAGCAGGCAGGGGTGGGAATGGGTGTAGACAGGGGTGGCACAAGAGAGTCTTGTGATGATGTTATAGTTAATTATCTTGATTGCAGTGGTGGTTACATGAAGCTACACATATAATTAAACTTCTTAGAACTACACACACACTATGCACAAGCACAAATAGGTGCACATATAACTGGTGAAATCTGAATGAGTTCCATAGATTGTACCAATGGCAACTTCCTAGTTTTAATATTGTACTATAGTTGTGCAAGATGTTATCACTGGAGGAGGTTAGGTAAAGGGTGTATGGGACCACTCTATACATTTTTTTACAACTACCTGTGAATCTATAATTATTTCCAAATAAAAAGTTATTTAAAATGTTTCCTAATAATACCTGCCATAATCCCACCTGGGATTATGAATGAGCATTTAGCCCAGTATTTCAACTGTAGTTAGTGCTCGATAAAGGTCAGCAAAGATTTTATATATTAACTGCTGCTGTTGCTACTTAATTGGAAGAATGTGTCTTGGAAATGAGATTCAGGTTAGAATATACACTCCGTGAAAGCAAGGATTTGGGCTATTTTGGTCACTGTTTTATCCCTGCACCTAGAAAAACATAGCACATATAAGATGCTCATTAAACATGTGATGAAGAATGAATGGGTGATTTTTTAAATGCCATGAAGGAGGATATTTGGCAAATGGAGCAAGAGGGAATAACATAGTAATATCCCAGCTGAGCACAGATAAAATGACAATTTGCCTGGACTCCCTGTGAGAGCGAAGGATGGCAGATGGAGTGAAGGGAGTGAGCTGAGATGTTGAGGATAAGTTTGAATCTTAATTTGACTCACTCTACCCTAAACTGCATCAACCCCAGGGACAATTGAGAAGGTAACTGTCCTCATGTCAAGCCCCACTAATGGGACTCCTAGTCCTTACCATGTACTCTGTTTTCCAGCGTGGCCAGGTGTATCATGGTCAACACCCAGTGGAACTGTTTCTTCCTGCCACATTCTCCACTTCACTGCATGGTGGGCCTATTCCATTCAACCCTTTCACCAGCCGAAACAGAGGACCCCTACTGCACTCACCTCAGCCATTAGTAGTACAGGGCCGATTGGACCACCAAAAGAAAGACTGGCTCTCTCAGGTTAAAGGACCGATACAACAGTGTCTGGGCACAGGGTCCCAGGGACGAAGCCAGAGAATTTTTTAATGACGCCACCCACTCTGTATTAGTCAAATAGTTTCCGCTGACCCTGCTGTAGGCCCCAACACAGGACCCAGTCACCTCAATTCTTTTGTGCCTCATGGTGAGTTTCCTGCATGTTTGAGAATCCTCCTTCCTTTCAAAGCTCTAGTCTCACCACTTGTAATCAGCAATCAAAACTTCTGTATTTGCAGAGCATCTGTGGGGTGGCAGCACACTGGTGGGCAAAATAGGAAGTATAAAGATGTATAATATGTAAAACCCCCTCACTCAAGGAGCTTACAAGTCCAACGAAGCAGGCAAAATGGCAAACACAAGCAATCGGGAGCATTGTGAAATGATGACTTTAAGTAACAAAGGAGTTCAAAGAGAGGGGGTTTGATATTGTTGCATTTCCACAGGAATGAGGAAACAGTAGCCTGGTCAGAGCACACATCCCAGATACCTGGGAGGAGACTGATTCAAGAAGCAGTGGGTCACTCGCATTATCAAATGCCAAGAGGAAAGTGAGACAATTCAGTGTTGGACTGAGAAGAAGCTATTTACCTCCAGTCTCATTATGGATGAGCATATGGGCTCATTAAAAATATATAAGATCTGATTTAACTTATTTATTATTAAACATGCATTTACTGAGCATCGAGCACCACTATGCTAGGTACTGTGGAATAATATCAAATGAAATAGACATGGTCTCTGCCCTCAGAAGAGTGCTCAATAGTGAAAAAGAGAGATGAGACAAATAATACAAAAGAATGAACAAGGGAGGAAGTGGGGAGGAGGGGACACACAGTGGGAATGGAATGTGGAAGTAGCCAGGCAGTGCTTGAAACGAACTTGCTGCGTTCCACTTTTATAACTCATCTTCGTGACATGAATGAATTTAGCTTCCTCTTGGCCTCTCTTGAGAAAAAAGAGCGATCAAGAAGTGAGCCTGGTTCTCATTATCAGTGCATTTTCAACGGAAAATGTTATATGCTTGATATTTGTGCCCTTTATTTTTCCCCAAGTTTACTTAGATTTGCATTTATATCATTAAATATTTAAATTGGGTTTATATGATGTTTTGCTTCCTGGAAATTCCAAAGCTAAATTCAGCAAATCTGGCGTCTGTATTTTCCTACCTACATGGAAATTGTGCCAGAGTCCTTTTGGAGTCAGGTACTGACATAGTGTCATTGAAATTTCTGAGATTGGAAGTTAAATGTGGTGAAGAATTAATCTGCTATATTAATGAGACTGCACAGTTTGTAGCTAGAAAACTGTAAATATGAAAAGTTATATATATCAAAATCACTATATTACATTCAAATTGAGGGTTTTGTTCTCTTTGAGATTCAGGGTTTCTTATTTTTTAAAAAATCTCGTCTTTTTTTAAAATAAAAGATTAGCAAAAAAAACTTCTTACCGTTAATATTATCTAAAATTAAATTACACCTTCAATTATATCAGTTTTAAAATGCATTTTAAATATCTAATGCCCTTTGCTCAATGAATTCTATTAATGTATGTGTTGTTTATAATTTTATAGACACAAGCTTGTTCTTTATACATTTATAGTCTTTGCCAGCTTCTCTCCAAACAAGAATAGATGCTAAATCTAGAATTAATAAATGTGTGATAAAGTGTGATTACAAAAGTAATGATTAGGCCACAGGTAATCCTCTTAAGTATATTCTTAAATGTAACACTTAATTTTAAGTGATCAAATAATGAGTACCTACCCTTTCTATCTAGTTAATTTAATGATATAACATATTTATTCTGAAATACAGGTTCCATAAGGACAGATATTTTTGTCAAGTTTGGGCCACACCTAAATCCTAGGAACCTAAAAGAATCCTTGGCCATATATAAGTGTGCGATAAATATTATCAAATAATTACTGTTAAATGAATGAATGAATTTTCTTTATTCAAAACTTGCCATTCACACTGTCTCACTGAAGCTTTAAATACCAAGAGTGATTATTTTCATTTTTTGAGCTTGTTCTTTCCCTGAAACAAAGAAATAGCACTAGTTCCTTAAAGTGTCAGAAATAAAGACTGAGCCCACCCGAACTTCCAAATAAACTAAATATAGAATAATGTATCATGACCGCAGTGATAACGGGGACCACCAGGGGGCCCCTTTTTTTTCCCACCTATTACTGAGCTATCGACTCCTTAATACAAGTCAACTTGATATATGGAGCAACTCATTTGCAGTTTTACTTAAATCTGTGCCGTTCTGAAGGCATAAAAAGTGCCTCTGTGACCTTCAAGAGACAGAAATAATAATAGTAAATCATGACAATAGTAACTGAGTCTAAATAATGATGCTGGAAGAGACAAAATAGCCTCTGTAACTTTCTCTACTCTCAGATACTAGTTTTTTGTACAAAATGAACACAAATAAAAGCTTTCATTCTAAATTCGCAACAATCACTTGCCACTATTTTCTCACCTCCATTGGAAGTCAGAGCTCATAAACAGCTCTTAATGTACGTGAACTGTTTTTTACTATATTTGAAGTTGTGTTATCTGCAGCTTCCTCACAGGTCACTGCAAGGAAAATGCCACTTTCTCATTTCCCCAACACTTAGGAAGGCTCTGGAGCCCAACCGTCTGAGTTCGTATCTTAGCTCTGCCACTTGCTGGCTATGTGGCCTTGGACAAATTGTCCCAACGCCATCAGCCTCAGGGTCCTCCTGTGTTAAAAGGGGGAGTATGTGTTTATAACACCTATAATTGTGAGGATTCGATGAGATATTATATATATATAACATTTGGCACACATTATTACTGAAATCTGCCTCATTTGCTATATAGTATTCTGTAGTTTGTTCCACATCAGCATTTGATGGACCTTTTTAAAAAATCACATCTTCCAGGCTTGCCCAACCCGCAGCTCGCAGGGCACAAGTGGCCCAGGACAGCTTTGAATGTAGTCCAACACAAATTCTTAAACTTTCTTAAAACATTTGAGTTTTTTGTTTGTTTGTTTTAGTTCATCAGCTGTCGTTAGTATTAGTGTATTTTATGTGTGGCCCAAGATAGTTCTTCTTCCAGTGTGGCTCAGGGAAGCAAAATGGTTGAACACCTTCTGTCTTAGGCACGTTCCTTAAAAGAAGTAAGGCAACCAAGACTTAATAGATGAATGCATATTGCGTTCTTTACTAGTCAAAGGAAATTTGTGTGACTAATGCCAGAACACCACTAGCAGATTGTGTTTGATTGGCGTATCAAAATTGTTCATTAGCAATTGTGAGAATTGCTAAAATGGTACAACAAAGTAAATTAAGAACATCTGGATTTTTCAGGGGAAGGCAAGAGATAGCAGTGGTAGTTGGGTTGTTAATTCCTAAATTAAATGAATTAACACTGGTGCTTAGTATCCTAAGTACAGAAATAGCCTGAGGCCTTTCTTGCCTCTCTTTCTCCATTTGTAAGATAAGGATTACTGTCTTCTATGTACGTACTTAATAAGAAAGATTAATTAGTCCTTTAAGAGGTAAACTTAAATAATCACCATTACTATTAATTTACCCAGTGGCACAAGCAGCTGAGGAGCTCTGGTAACTGACACAGAAGCACACAGTTCTGTTCTGCCTGGGTGCTCTCACTCACCCAGGCCTCTTAATTGCATTTTAAGTAGCCACAGTTAGGGACCATGGAAGGCACAGAGGTGAATCCTGTCCTCAAGGATCTTACAACTTCCAGGATTAGAGAGGTTAACTGAAGAGGTTGGGTAAAATATATTAATACATTCCATATAGCATATCAATTCTGTGAGAGGCATTGAAATAATTCATTTTTAAAAGTTTGTGCTAATGTTCCAGTGGGGTGCACAAGATAATTATTTGGGATGCAAGAAAAAATATTAAGACTTCTATTTGTTATCTTTTTTAAAAGAGGGAAGAAATTAGTCCATGTTTATATAATGGTTGACAGTAGCACACAGATACATAAGTAGATAGTCTGGGAACAGTGGCTCACACCTATAATCTCAGCACTTTGGGAGGCTCAGGTGGGAGGATCACTTGAGGCTAGGAGTTCAAGACCAGTCTGGGCAATATAGCAAGACCTTGGCCTCTAAAAAAATTTTTTTTCTTTCGTAATTATCTGGGCATCATAGTGCTTTCCTATAGTCCCAACTACTTGGGAGGCTGAGGCAGGAGGATTGCTTGAGCCCAGGAGTTTGAGGTTGCAGGGAGCTGTGGTCACACCACTGCACTCCAGCCTGGGCAACAACAGAGCAAGACTCTATCTGATAATGGTATATGATCAAGAAATTTTGGAGATTCCGATTACAATTGGAAGTCACCCTGGCCCCCTTGCCTTACTGAGTATTCCATATTCCAAATTGTTCTTTAAGTGTCTCTAAACAGTTTATCTTCTACTCCTTCCATATTGGTGAAGATACCTATTCTTCTCAAACTTTTTTCTACTATCTCAAATATTTCATGATCATGAAGATTATTCAAACAAATCATCAAAAGGCTTTGCTTCCAAAATGTGAGCTTTCATTACCACACTTCTTACTTAGATCATTTCTACCCCTTCTGTCCATCCCAGTGTATTTCTTTAAACTGGATTGTAAAGTGGGTACTCCTGCACCCTGGGCTGTCCTCGTCAGCACTTCATTGTTCTCTGAGATTCCTTCTTTGCAGAAGGGCCATGATTGTGGGATAATTACCCAGCAACCAGTCAAAGTAATTTGAATTTAAATATTTCTTTCTTTCTCTAGGAATTGATTTAATCTCCCCTCTCTTAATGTTTTAGGGAATATGTTAAGACACAGTAAAAGGAGGGACGAAGAGATGAGTTTCCATCTGACTAAGAGGTGGTAGGGTGCCTTTCCTTTTACATTGCAGATTTGAGGCCTTTGCACCTTGTATCTAGTCTTTCAATAGGCTTTGAGGTTTATTCATCTTTAACAAGGAGAGACATTTTGAATGTTTTTATTTATTACCATGGTGTATTGAAAGAAAAAGGAAACATCATTTTACACTTTCATATTAATTTTTTAAATGAAAATCAGTCACTCAAATCATTCCTCACCAAATCTTTCTGAATTCTAAGACATTAAAATTCATGTCCATTGGAATATTGGATTCATATTTTAATCATGGGCATATTTGTTTCCAATTATATTTTTGACAAAATAATTATATGTTTAAGTTTATTTCTATAGACTTTATAATGCTTCCAGGTCGTTGGCATAACCCATTGTAGGCACATTTTACAGGACTTGGTGGAATGTTAAAGTGGTGGAAGTTTATGGCTGTTACTTAGCTTTTGCAACAAATTCCTTATTGTTCCCCTATATCTGATGCCACATCATTGACCAAAAAAAAGCATCCCTTAGTTTACACACTTGTATTTTGGCCTGTGAAGTCTTCATGGTGACCCATTTGATCATGTGATTTGTAAGTAGATAATTACCAGAGTGAACCATGGACTTGTTAGTATCCTGTTACTGAGTGGCACTGAGGCAACTGGACTACAGTATTGGCCTAATTTTTGTGTGTGTGAAGTGGGACTGGGGGCCTGTATGTGGTGAAAGGCTATATACAAAGTTCCATCAAAACTACACTTTATAGTCAGCAAAATCATTTCTGGCTTTCAAGGATCAAAGGAAGAAAGAAGATTTAAGGATGCTGGACTGATTTATAGCGTCAAAATACTATCTAAATGGGCTATGCATTTTATTATCTGGGGTGGAAGCATAAATGGACAATTTCAAAACACCTATCAAATAAGTAGCAAAATTCCTGTATAGAAATGGGATTTCTGGCAGGGCACGGTGGTTCACTCCTGTAATCCCAGCACTTTGGGAGGCCAAGGCAGGTGAATAACCTGAGATCGGGAGTCCAAGACCAGCCTGGCCAACATAGTGAAACACTGTCTCTACTAAGAATACAAAAATTAGCTGCACGTGGTGGTGGGTGCCTATAATCCCAGCTACTTAGGAGGCTGAGGCAGGAGAATTGTTTGAACCCAGGAGGCGGAGTTGCAATGAGCTGAGATCACGCCATTGCACTCCAACCTGGGCAACAAGAGCAAAACCCCATCTCAAAAAAAAAAAAAAAAAAGGAATTTCCACCAGGAAGGATAATAGAGATTAAAGACATCTTTCAGTTGCTCAATTTAAGTGCAATCACCATATGACTAATTTGAGTCATTGAGAAGGGGGCCAGTTTAATTGAATAAAGGTTTGAATTACAGAATATTTTCTTGTAAGTAGAGAATGGCCTGACAAAAGTCTTGCTTTCATGAATGGAGAGGGGAGTCTGCGTTGGCACACCAAAACCCTGACCTGAGACCTTCAGGATGCAGTTTATTAATTTTTTTTTTTTTTTTGGATTTCAACATTTTAATTTCTCTGGAATATAAGTCACTTTTGCAAGCTAAAAAATAGAATCAAACTAAGGCGATCTAGTCCTGTAGGCATCCAGGCTGATCCTTGGAATCATGAGCAGAATGATGGCGTAATACAAGGTGCTAGCAATAGGGTTATAAACTCTAAATGATAACCACTTATCTACGTGTTTCATTAGGAAACAGTCAAAAGTCCAGCCATTAAAGGAATAATCTACAGAACATTTGATTTACTAGGGACAAAATGATCCAAATTGTATGCTGTCCAATCTACTCGTGAACTGGATCAGAATGGGCCAAGGGCTGTTAAACAGAGAAAGTATTTACATTTTGAAAAGTTGCTCCACAGGATAAAAAAATTCCTGGTTGCTGTCAATAAGAAAGCAAGTAAAAAAAATTACAGATGAACTCACTGATCTTTGATTTTACTAAAGCCTTCCACTGGAACATGAAGGTAGGGATAAGTGTAGAGGATAATATACTCAGATATTGTTTAAATAAATTACTTAGTAATAAGAAATTAGCCATACTACATTCTTCCATTTGCTACAAGAACAAATTGGCAATGAAGACTATTTAAAAGAAATGCTCAGCTCTACAGAGGGTGATGGCAGGCAACACTTTTCCATTACAGAATAACCTCTATTCTTCCATGATACATATTCCTGTGGAAAAACTTGTCAGGAGCTCTTGCCAGGGCCAAGGGATGAAAAACAGAGCATGTCCTAATTAGCTACTGCAGGTTCAGTTAACATCTTTGGGAAGGACCTGTAAAATCTGGCCATTATTTTCTTAAACATCTGCAAGCTGCAGAATTCCTTAATCCTTAGCTATAGTTTCTGCTAGGTATCTTAAAGCTGGGACAGTTCCACTGTGACTCTTCTCCTCAGCTATTAGGTGGGTGCTAGTCATTAAAGTCTGGAATGTCATCATAGGAGTAACCACGGTAGCCTTTGGATGCGTAGTAAGTGATGTGCAGGTGGTAAAATCCGGGTAGGAACACCAGAATGCCAAGGATCAGGACTGGAACGGCTGGTCTGCCCCCTCTTTGCTGATGTGGCCTGACAGCTGGAGGGAGCCTATAATAATGAGAAAGGCGCCGATCAAAAACAGCACAGTGGCAAGTGCGATAGCCTTATAAGGGATCTTAGGAGGAGTTTTCTTAAACTGAAGGTCAATGTAGCCATCCTCTGTGCTGGAGAGCCTTGAATATTTCACTTTACTCCTGGGGATTCCAGTAGCCAGGTTGGTTTGGGACAGCATCATAACACGTTGACACAGCAGAGCGCCGCACCAGGCCGCCCGCACACCCAAAGCTCACCCACAGTTGGCAGTGCCCAAGGTCGCATGGCACAGCCCGCTTAAGTGCCCAGTTTATTCTTTTAAACAATCCTTGAAGAACTGCTGTGGGTGTGCTATGGATTGGCTTAACATATTTTTTTCTACAGCTATAGGAAATTTATTTCAATGTATTCATTAAATTTGTTTATAGGAATTTGTTAAGCCAATCCATAGCATGCTGACCACCAGGAATTGGGCTTTCATATTAATACAGCCCAAATGAGTGGTATTTTGGTGTGTTTAAAATTAAGGGGGTTAAAAAGCAAAATGCATCATAAGAATGCCAAGATTAATCCTTAAAGTCACGTTAGTCTTCTTTTGAGGAAGTTGTCTTCTGTAACATCCCATGGGTTAGAATAAACTTGCCATGTATTTAATGGCCCTGAAAATAAATTCACAACACTAGGCCAACCCAAAACCCAATGGCTATACATATTAAAATCATTTCTTTATCACCTTCACTAGTTACTTCCCGTGTAATTAAACCCCTTTAAAACTGAATTTGTAACATAATCAGCTGCATATTGCCAGGACTGTGAGGCTGCTTCAAGATGCAATTAGAGCAAGGCTAAGTCAGGTGAACCTCGAATTATCAGTAGATGTGGGTGAGCCCCTAGAAATGGGCAATTACCATCATATGTCACGCTTCTTATCTCTTTTGCAACAGGGCTACATAAAAGGAAAGTAGAGGGGTGTTTTAATGGCCTCTGCTGCCATTTGTGTGTATACCTAAATTTACATGTTATACCCTGATGTATATTCATGTCTGCAGATTACACTTGAAAGAAAACGAATGATGTCAACTGCAGACATTAAACAGTGGGACATTTTGTAGAGAATTTCAGGCCTGTCTCTGCGCTCAGTTTTTTCTCTATAGAATCTATGTACTAGGCATTTTCCTTCCACCTTTTATGTTTTATGATCTTCCTTGCTGTGAGAGAAAAAGGAAGTCAATAGAGTAGATATTTTTTTCTTCTTTTCAGACCAAAAGACAGGTTTGGATTTTTTTTCCTTCCTTAAATAATGTATTGAGATATACTTTTTAAAATTCAAACTCTCAGCTGGTGACGTTTCTGCCCTTATAAAGCCCACCTTTTTCTCTCCCCACTTTCATCCTATTCCTTCCTGTTCTGTGTTATCACCGTGGTATCAATTCCAGCTCATAATTATTGGTCTCCCATTTAGCCACAAGGTGTAAATTTGCTAACTGACCAGGCATGCTCTGACGGTTAATCTCAATGTATGTCTAAAGGCTGAGCTTGCTGTCCTGGAAGATTTCCCTGGGGGATTGCTCTGCAGACTGTGAGGCCATTTGTTGAGCTATCGGATGTGGAAGGAAAGAAAAGGAGAGGACCTGCCAGAGAGAAGCAGGATCATACAGTGCCTTTCAGAGGAAAGTGGGGAATCAAAGGCCAGTTTCCTGTCCACTCCAGTTCCACAAGCAGGCTCTTGGGAACTAGGGCATCAGGACATTTCCCTATTAGCGTTTTTAGAGAAGTCACCGAGAGAGGGCCCCCAACCTGAGGGTTAAGGCAAATTTAGTGGTGCCCAGAGGCTGTGCTCAGAAATTACCACCAATGCAGAACCCTTCTGTTTATGTCTGAGACTTGCAAGTTCTTCATAAAAATGCTTGGAACCAGAAGGGGAATAAAAACACATTGGTATTGACTCCGGAATCCAAAAAGGTGTCTACAAAAATCAAAATTATTGAACATCTAATTGAATGTCCACAAAATATTTAACATCAACCTCACTAAGTATTAAATTTCACCTTCTTAAAAATCCATTACATATGAAAACAAATTGTAGATTTGATTTTTTCACTTTGCAAGATTTTGAGCATACTAATCCTAACTTAAATGAATGGCACATAGCAAATAATTTGAAATTCAAAATTATATAATCCCTTAGGTGAATTGTATATTTTAGATGGGATGTGGGGACATCTTAATATCTTTACAAGACACGTGTGGAAGACCCTAAAACAGAAAGCCTAGAGCACATGAAAGTTTTAAAACAGCTCTGCATCTGGCTACTCTCCTCCGAGTATGTGATTATTCCTGAAGACAGACATCTGCTCAGACCCCATTGGGGAGGACCAGAATGCCAGATGGGGGAAGGGTTCCCGTTTGTTCTTGCTGTCTGCACCTGTAGTCGAGGTGAAGTGACGAAGGTGGTGTCTAAGCATGAGGAACTATTCACCAGGCACCTGTATCTCGTTGGAAAGATCCCAGGGTGGTGCCCGGTTCTGGTGAAGAAGGAGAGTTCCTATTGAGTTGAGGAAGTAAAAGCTGTCCAGGTGGGTCATGTGGGTAGAATTACACTGCCCCCTTGTCTGAGTTGCGTTCGCTCCCAGCAGATTACCAGGCCTTTATGTGCCCTTGTGTTCTAATCCACATTTCTCAACTGGACAGAGACTTCTATTTAGAATAGAAAACTTGAGGTGAGGGAGCAGAAGAAAAGATGGGTTATCTGATTTCCATGTGGGATGATCCTAGTCTTTAATTCAGTGGCCTAACTTCTGTGAACTTTATTTTATTCACAATACCTGGAGCAATGAATGCTGACTCCCCCCAAAACATATAAAAGATGACATTTCTTTGCAATCCCATCCACCAGTAACAACCACTAATAACAGTTTGGTATCACTCTTGCAGAATTTTTTTATTTACATGCACTAAAGTATTATTAATTTATTTTCCTTTATGAAATGAAACAATAAATATTTATAAATGTTTAATTTTTTCAGTTATCAGTAGATATTTTCCATGTCAGTACATGTGAATTACCTCATTCATTTTAATGATCACATAGTATTCCACTGCATGGCTGGGCCACAGTTGACTTAACTGCTTTGTATAGCTGGACATTCCGGTTGGCCATTAAACTTTGACCTTTCAGGAGAATGAATCATGTACCTAAATAAACCATTATATTTTGGCTAGAAATATACATCCTCAGTCTACTGTTTTGGCTTAACTCATCCCAGGAGCAGAAAGAATGAACTCTTCCCCTATACTGATGCTTGTTATTAAATGTAAATGCCATATGTGATTCTTCATTTATTTATTTCTTTGTCTTTTGTCTTTGCCTTTTTCTCTTATGCAGCCATCTGCAGCCAGAGACAAGGATGAACCGACTCTACCGGTAGGAAGCAGTAGCTTTGTCTGTACCTGCTTGTGTGCCTGTGGAGAGTGTGGGGCGGGGTTGGGAGTAAGAGGGGTTTGTGTGCTCAACACATTACTCTCTCCCTTGGAATACTTAAATAGTCTAACCCCTGCTGTGTACTTCTACTCTGTGCTACAATTAGTGATGACTGAATTCTGGCATTCATGAACACATGTCTTCTGGGACTAGGTTTCAAAATTTGAATTTTCTCTTCCATTTGGTATGAACTTTTGTAGGAGTTGGAAGAGTGAGATATTTCCAAATTGCATTCCAAGGGATGCTGAACTAATATTTGGGAGTAGTGTGGGATCTAATGCTCAATATTTGTTTTCTTTGTGTATCTGCATGCACATACTCTGATTGGAAATTTCTTTTGGTCTCATCAAAAGAAATGCTGCATGAGACCTATATATTTAATACATACATAATACACAAAAGAATGCTTTCAGTACTTCTCTAGATGTAATCTTTTTCAAATGAAGATCTCCACACCAGAGTTCTTCCAGTTTCCCAGAATAAGGACCATAGTAGTTATGACAGATTATTATTGATAAACCATTTCTGAGTTCCTGTTTAGTTAACACATCACATTTCAGATTTTGCAGCATAGTAAAGAAACAACCTTCAGAATTCTTGTGTTCACCCATCAAACAGTGATTACATTTCCATTTTATTCAGATCTCCTAAGCTTGCTCCTAAAATATTCTGAAATTTAATCATCTGAATCCTCTATAACTAATAACAAAATGCATTTTAAAATGTTTAAGACTTTCAAGGCTAAAACAGTAATAAAGATACATATGACCCTGTCCTTCCTCCTGTAATGCTCAGGGCAAAGATGTAACATTGATTAACAGCCCATAGAATGCACCTGATCCAGTACCAGAACACAGGCACAGACTCAATCTCTTCTATTAAGGAGCCATAATCTGGTTCACCATTGAGACACCAGTAATCTCCACTGAGTTCTTTTCCAACCCTATTGAATTGGCAATATGATTTCCAATAGAATGTCATAATAAATCACACTAAAGGAGCCAGATTTCTTCGGGTATCTCATAGTGAGATTTTACTCATACTTTCTACGGGTTTCATGTTTGTCTCCAACTGTGTGGACCATGATTGTTAACAAGTGTTTTACAAAATAAGATCCTACGGATAATAGTTTGGAAACACTGCCCAAGTTAATCAAGTTAAACAGATTACTGTAGTGTTAGATTTAGTGGTCTAATGTGTAGTTTGAAACTCTAAGGTGAGTTGGCTAGGATATAGCACTTTTCAATATATATCAAATATGTATTTGATCATGGAGCCTCTCATAGGACACTTTTGGGGAAGCCCCCTTGTGGGTCTAGAGTATGATGGAATATTTTGGAAAACCCTGTTATGCAGAAGTTCGAAAGACATAGTGGAGAATAGTATTTTATTTTTACCTGCCCCAGAAAATTTACATGTCAAACTTTTACACTGAAAGTTCAATAAGAAATTAACTGCGTTACATTACAATACCTTTCAACTCCTTAAATCTGTCTGTCTATAAAGATTGGCTGCCTCGGAGAGTCTTCCCTTGTGATGATCAGCACAAAATCAATCATGGGGAGACAGCAGTTCCTATTTAGGTTAAAAACCCATCAAAATGCAGAGGGTTTGGGAGTTTTTAGGTTGTTTGCTTTTGAAGATAGAAGAAAAAGCGTATGTCGGTAACCTTATCTCTAGATACTCATTCTTCCTTCTTACCTACCAGTTCCATTTATTTGGCCAAAGGATCACAACTAGTAGTTTGTCCAAAAGGAGCCCCCCTCAAAGTCAGGAGAGTTCTCATGGTTTCATGATAAGAGCTTCTGCTTCTTGAATCTCACTTAACATAGGCCATGCTGCTTTCTGGGTTAGAGCTGTAGTCCCAGGGTAGAGATGAGGTAGCCCAGGAGATGTGCAAGACGAGCCTTTGGGAAGCAAGGAGAAAACATTAGCACCTTCATCATTTACTGTGTTATTCTTCTTAACTTCTATTTTTGAAAGTGTTTTTATATGTTCGTATTTTAGTATATGTGTCTATGTAGATATGGGCATAGATGCCTATTTATATACATTTAAACATTTTACTGATAGGATGCACACTTCAAAAATGTTAGAGACCACCCACTGGATTAGAGAACAGTCTTTGAGAAAAGCAGACCTGGGATCCATTCCTCCAGCCTCCACCTCTTGTTGGTGTGACTTGGACACCTCATTTCACTTCTCTGAGATGAAATGTCCTCGTCTATCTAACAAGAAGAATAATAGCACCTAGATCTTAGGGTTCATTTTGCAAATAAGATAAATGAAGGGATGTGAAGCATGTAACACACTGGCATTTACAAAGCTCTTTTTAAAAAGGGAAGCAACGCATTCACTTAGTAGGAAAGAATGTGAGAGACATTCCCTCAGGGGCTTTGAAATGTACTTTGAAAATCGTTGGCTCAATAGTGTGTGATCATGCGACAGAAATGAGTGGCCACCAGACTAAGTGAGGATCTTGTCTATAATGCACTTGCCTTTCATTTCTGAGACTAACCACCTCTTTGGTTTCTCTGCTCAGGCTAAGCCGCGTCTCCAGCGAGGTGGAAGCTCTGCCTCCCTCCACAACAGTCTCATGAGGAATAGCATCTTCCAGCTCATGATACACACCCTTGACCCACTCGCCGAAGGTAAACATCAAGCTTTGGTTTGGGAATTTGTTCAGGGGGAAATGGATGTCAAAAGGCTTCTCTGTATAAAACATGTTTGTGCTGTCGTCATGCACGCCTGCTAGCCTCCTCTTGTTTAGCATCTGCCAGAAGCAGCCCTGGCCCTTTGACGTGCTTTATCTGCAACAGCTCAGTTCACAATCAGTGGTTTTTGTACCAGGAGTAGGATGTGAGGTGTGCGTGCTGATTCTATCTTTTGATGCCTCAAGCATAAATACAGTTTATTGTGAAGCAGAGAGGACAAAAAAGTTTCCCTCCCTTCCAGCTAAAGTAACAGTTCTCTTTTGTCATCATTTCTAAGTTTCAAAACAAAATTGTGTGTGAAGATAAATTGTGCACCTTAAAAAAAGAGAGAAAAAGAACTCCATGCTTTAGGAGGTCCATGAGTGGTTTGGGGAATGATATTCATGGCAGAACACTGAGACTGTACTGATTCTTTGGCAATTGGAGGGTGGGAGGTGAGTATCTATGCATCTAAAAAGCCCTCTCTTCTAGAACTGCTTGGGAGCTGTCATTGGAGACCCAAAAAGCCTGGCTCACCTCCCAATGTAATCACATGAACCATCACAAACAACCCATTATTGTGCACTTCCAGTGTTACTCAGTCACAATGAGGGCAAATACATTGTGTTTCTTCAATTGTGTAAATATTCCCCAAAATTATTTTCAAGTTGATAGATATCAGATGTGTCAAATAAATATTCGTTTTGCCACTGGTAAGGGGTTCAAATATAACCAAGTATGTTCTCCCTTCATCCCTGGACTTTATAATTGGGCTCAGTGTTACACAGGAGCTAATAGAGCCTAGGAAATAGATATGTGCCACTGAATGAAGCCAGGCGATCTGATTGTCAAGTCATGTTATATGAATCAGAGATCTTATCCACTATCAGGCTTTGCTAAATAAGTTCAAGAATATAAGCAATCAAGAAGTTCTTATGAGGTAAAGAAAAATCTGCAACCCAAGAATGGCTCCCAAGGACCTATCTTCCTTCATTGGACACGCATCTCACTCAGAATAATAGGTAAGGAACACAGGGTCGCCTCTTCTTGCAGAGCATGAGGCATTTCAATCACAAAACATCTTCCTGTTATACCACAGAGAGTTGTATAGCTGATGTGATATTCTCCAAGGAGCCTTCCTTCACAGGTCCTGGAATCTATTTACTAGAGGTAGTTGTTAGCCAGGGACATCCTAAATATCATTACTCTATCTATGCAGAAGTTCATTTGACAAGGAGATTAGACCTGGTCACCAGCCTTCTTTTCTTTCCCCTGGGATACACCCCCAGAGAAAGGAGTAAAGAGATTGCAGGCCAACTGCTTTAACTCCTTCCTCCCAACTACTAAGCAGTTGTGTGACGTTGGGCAAGTTAGGGTCTCTCTAGTATTTGGTTTCATCATCTATAGTAATATTAAGTTATCTTTGGCACCTTAGAGTTGACAAAGCATTTTCACACCTGTAAACTTATGCTTCACAATAATGCTTCATAGCTAACATCATTATTCTCCTTTCACAAAATATAGCACAACTAACATGGATCTCAAATGTTTCTACTGCTCTCCCTCCTGCAGCACTTTATTCCAAACCATCTCCATTGCTTGCCTGCATTCCTGCAGTAGCTTCCTAGCTGGTCTTTCAGTTCTTCCATTGCCACTGCCTAGACATATGTTTCACTCAGTAATCATCTTAAAAAGTAAATCAGGTTATGTCATTTCTACTTATATCCTTCAGTGACTTCCCAGGGCTCTTATGAAAATTGTGAAATCCTTGCACAACTAGTAGTTTGTGCAAAAGGAGCCCCCCTCAAAGTCAGGAGAGTTCTGATGGTTTCATGATAAGAGATTCTGTTTCTTTGAATCTCACTTAACACAGGCCATGCTGCTTTCTGGATTAGAGCTGTAGTCCCAGGGTAGAGATGAGGTGCTCAGGAGATATGCAAGACAATCCTTTGGGAAACAAGGAGAAAAATATCTGCACTTTCATCATTTACTTTGTCATTCTTCCTAGCTTCTATTTTTGAAAATGTTTTTGTTCATATTTTAGTATGTGTGTCTATATATAATAGATAGGAATATAGATATCTATATGAATATAGATGCCTATTTATATACATTTAAACATTTTGCTGATAGGATGCACAATTCAAACATGTTAGATGGCAGTTGGAGGGTGGGACGTGAGCCAAATCATGGTCTACATCAGGGGTCCCCAACCCCCATGCCATGGGCTGGTACCAGCAGGAAAAGAGCAGACATTACCACCTGAGCTCTGCCTCCTCTCAAATCAGCATTTGCATTAGATTCTCATAGGAGGCCGAACCCTATTGTGAACTGCACATGAGAGAGATCTAGGTTGTGTGCTCTTTATTAGAATTTAATGGCTGATGATCCAAGATGGAACAGTTTCATCCCTAAACCATCCTCCTTGACCCGGCCATGGAAAAATTGTCTTCCCCAAAACCCCGTGTCTGGTGTGAAAAAGCTTGGGGACCACTGGTCTACATGATCTGCTTCTTGCTCCAAACTCAATTTCACTCTGTTTTAGCCACACAAACCTTTCTGTCTTCAGACACACACCCCTTCCCTGCCCCAGAATTTTTCCATAGGCTGTTCTCTCTACTATAATATTTTTCCTTTCCCCCACCCGCTTCTATTTTTCCCTGCTTTACTCCTGCCCATTTTTCAGCACTCTGTGTAAATGACACTTCCTGGCCATTCAGCATAAATTGGGGTTCCCAATCTTCATCTGTCAATGAACACTTTAATTTTCCTTTATTGTTTACATTATGGTTTCTGGATTGTTTGTTTATTGTCTGTTTCTACCAGGATACAGGAAGTTTCTTGAGACCAGGGACTCTATTTTATTCACTAGTTATCCACAAAACCTAGAAGAATACCTGGTACACACTAGCGGTGTAGGCTCAGAAAGATTAAGCAACTTGTCCAAAGTCATGATATTGACCTTATATTGACCATGTGAGAGAAGAAAGGAACAATTTTATCTACTCCAACTCAATTATGATCAAGGGCCTGAGTATGTTTATTTTGGGCAAGTCAGTATTATGTGGCCATTAAAAGGACAGACTCCAGAACTAGACTGTGGGTCCAGATCCCAGTTCTGCATTTACTGGCTATGTGACCTCGAACAAGTCACCTAACCTTTCCGTTTCTCAGTTTCTTCATCTGTAAAATCAGGAAAATACATAATGATGTCTGCATCACAGGGTTATTGTAAAGATTAAAAAGTGAATATACACAAAGCATTAAATACACAACCTAGCACATCTTAATTGCCATATGCAGGGTTGGAATTATTCTATTTCATTAATTTGAAAAGTAACACAATATATGATTTTTAAAAATTCAAAATATTCCAAAGTTTAAGGTGAAAAAAAAAAGTCTTCTTCCTTCATCAACCCTCTAATTTTCTCCAGTTCCCCAGTTCTCCACAGAGGAAACCACAGTTTCCAGTTTCATGAAGCTCCTTCTAGAGATGTTTAATCATATACAACTGTGTGTGTATGTGTGTGTGTGCACGCCTGTGAATGCAGGCATGTCCTTGCCCACAGGTCTCAACCATCTAAATGTTCCTGGTTTTTGTGTGAAAGAATTCAGTTTCTAGTAGGGCTTGTTTTCATTTTTTCTGTTTGGAGAAGAGGTTATGTTTTATTTTTGTGAGATAAGGGAAAGTGAATCTAGGTTATCTCAGAGTTGGGCCATCAGTGATTTTCCAAAACACCTGGCCCTTGTGAGCTGTGCTACAATTAAACTGTGTGTTCCTGCTGTAGCAAGATGTGCCTTCTGAATCCGGGCACCTGCTTTCAAGGTGAAACCTCTCCCTGAAAGATGTGGGAAGCTCCAGCGGTGTGAATCTGAGAGATGCTGAGAGCCATAATCAGCTCTGGACTTGAGTGATTAGAAAATATGGAAAGCACTTCAATGCTTTAAAATTGCTCCATAGCAGGCGGCCAAGAAAACAGATTGCTCTGGTATTTTTCCCCCAAAATTCACAATCATTTTCCATTCCGAGAACAGCCAAAAAATTAACCCACAGCTTTCAGAAATAGTCATCTCTCTTTTAGTTTGCATCTAATCACTTGAATTCACATGTCCTTGTGCCAAACTGCCACCTTTTAACAACATAGAGCATGCTAGTTACATCACTAAGTTGATGGCATAAATGCTGCAGTCCGTAGCTTCCTTGTAGCCCTAAAGAACAGTTCGTTCATGTCACTGATGTTCACCTGGCTGAGTAGTGCATTGGCACTACTGGCATCTGGTGTATGTTCAAAAGGGAAGTATTCAAATTCATTTGAAAACAGCATCTAGGACAGATGGCCTACGGAAACACGTTCCCCTTTGTCTCATCTGTGCCACTCAGGTGTCATTGTCTTCCAAAATCCAGTGATTGAGCCCTTACCGAAAGCCTTCATTGGTGGTTGGTTCAGTCTGAGTCTGAGTCACAAGGGTCCAGGAGTGTTTGTGTTTCATTAGCTGTTGATGTGCAACAAAGCACCCCAAGACTTAGTGGCTTATAACTGCCACTATCTTATTACTCATAATTTTGTGGATTGGGAATTTGACCAGGGATCACCTGGTTGAGTATTCTGTTCCATGTGGCATCATCGGAGGTCATTTGGTGGTATTTAGCTGGTGGGTGGGTAGGTTAGAAGGTCTGAAAGGGCCTCACTCAAGCTTAACACCTACGAAGGAAGGCACAGTGGAAAGCTGGGCTCAGCTGGGTCCCCTGATTCCCCCTGTGATCTCAGGACCTTTCCATGTGGATAGACTTGTTTTATATGGTAGTTAAGGGTTCCAAGAGCAAACCTTCCAGGAAGACCAAGCAGAAGCTGCAAGGTTTCATATGACCTAGCCTGGGAAATCCCAGGATGTCACTTGTACTGCATTCAATCAGTCAGGTGGTCACTAAGGCCAGCCTAGACTCATGGGGGTGAAATTAGACTTCACCTCTCAATGGGAGGAATACCAAAGAACATGGTGAAACCACCTTGGATCTAATTCAGTCTGTTTCAGGGACATACGTTGCTTATTGGTTCCACTGTTCATTGTTCATTGGTGTGCTCTGGATAGACCACACTGTGTAGCGGGGACAGAGTTAGCCTGCCTAAGTGAAGGATTAGTTCAAACATAGCTGAGCAGTGCCTTTGCAGGGACACAAAACTCTGAACAGGACATTGCTCATGAAAAGACGGAATCTGCTTAAGGCAGATGAATGGTTGGAATAAATATTTTCTTTCCTTTATGAGAAAAACTTGGGGAACTAGGATTATTGGTCTTTGAGATCACAGCATGGCTATCTGAATTGACCTTTCTAATAAATTCATTGTCCTATATTGATTTTAACATTTTCTCTAAACAAGCCTTTGTATTTGCTCAGGGGTACATCTTCATGAACCTAAAACAAGGATGCTGGATGTTGCACTTTTGCAGTGAGAAGTATCTTCTCCTATCATTTGTCTCATAATGATATCACCAACCAACATTTACAGAGTACTTACTATAGGCCAGGCACTATGCTGAGTGCTTTATATAAACCATCTCATTTAATCCTTCCATGAGCCCTACTCCATCATTCAGAGGACACTGACATGTAAAGAGGCTATGGCTCTACGCCCCACCAAGGCAAGGTGACAGAGGAAGTAAATGGCAGAGCCAGAATTTGAACCTATATCTGCCTGACTCACAGTCTGTGTTTGTAGTTCTTCTGCTACTCTGCCTCCTTGTGTAACCCCATGTCCAACCCAGCATTCCTTGTTCTCCTGGTGTAGACACCAGCTTAAATCACAAGCGCTCTGACCTATCCCTGGATCAGGGATGGATTTTTATTATTACTACTACTACTACTACTTACTACCACTACTACCACTTCTACTTAGGAAGACTTGAAGAACTTCATTTGCCAGAGAGAGTTTTTTAAAAGCTCTCTCTTCCTCTGGTTTGGGACAAGGAGAAGAAAATAGAATGCTGGGGATAAAGATGTTCAGGACTGACCTTTTTGGGGAAAGAGGAGCATAGAGAAAAAATGGTGAAATCTTTCCCTCTCCACCTTCATGTCCTCCTGGTCCTGTGCCTTAGTGGTTTCAGTTCAAATACTTGAAAACTGTAAAACTTGTGATCTTGAACTGCTCCTAAAGTTTCTGCAGCCCAGGCTGCCATCTCTAGACAGGAACGGGCAGGCTGTGTCCAGCAGGCATATAGGCATATATCTTCTCCCAAAGACTTCAGAGAAGGGAATACCACAGTCTTTTCTGGTGATCAATCACAGTCACCACAAGGCAAATGACTATTAGAAATTCAGGGATGAAAAGTACCACCTTGACCAAAGAGACAGCAAAGTTGTTAAAAATAGAGGGTCTACTGTATGGTAGTATTTTTACTGAACAGAGTATAGCATTATCACTATCGGCCATAGTAGCTTCCACTTATTGAACATTTTTCTCATGTATCTCATCATCCCCACTTCATGGATAAATACCAAGGCCCAGAGCAGCTTGGTGACCTGCCCAGATGGATGTTATATCTCTACCCACATTCATCTGGTTCCAAAGCCATTCTCTCCATCTGCTGAGTAGCAGAAAACCAAACACAGAAGATCCCGAACACGACTCAAGATGAAAATTGTTTTCTGTCGGTTGTTTTTGTTTGTTTTTAGAAACAGGGTCTTGGTATGTTGCTCAAGCTAGACTTGAAGTCCTGGGTTCAAGTGATCCTCCCGCCTCAGCCTCCTGAGTAGGTGGGACTACAGGCACATGCCACTATACCCAGTTTGTTTCCTGTCTTTGATAAAGAACTATGAGCACTGAATCAGCAGAAAGGTAGTCTAGTACTGTATTTGATAAGAGTGAGGATTGACTGAAACTGGACCCCCCGGGTTCTATTCCCAGCTCTGTCCTTCACTAGCTGTGTGACCTTGGATGATTTATTTACCCTCTGTGTGCCTCAACCGCCTCATTTGTAGAAACAGAGTAATAATACCTACCTCATAGGGTTGTTTTAAACAGTATATGAGCTAATATACACTGGGCATGTTGGCACACACCTGTAATCCCAGCTACTCTGGAGGCTAAGGCAGGAGGATTACTTGAGCCTAGGAGTTCAAGGGCAGCCTGGGCAACATAGCAAGACCCCTGTCTCTAAATTTAAAAAAAAAAAAAAAAGAAACTAAAACAAATGAAGAGTATATGAGCTAATATAGGAAAAGCACTTACAACAAGGCCTGGCAGAGAATAAGTGCCAGTTAAATGCTAAATGTTATTAAGAAATGATAGAAAAGGACCTCAGGATAGAATCTTGCTTGCTCCGGTGAGTAATAGTGATAATAATAGTGTTTGGTTTTCACAGCTGAGCACTTACTAGGTACCAGGTACTATGCTTTGCAAACATTATCTCACTCAATTCTTTTAGCAAGCCCATGAGAAAGAATCTGTTATCCTCATTTTATAGATGAAGAAACTGAGACCCCAAGTGGTTTTCTTACCTGCCTGAGGCCACAGTCCTAGGATAGTAGAGCCAGCTTTTTAATGCAGGTTGTCAGAGCCAGCGCTGCTGCTTAATACTCTCTGTTGCCCCACCTCTCATGAGCAGTTCCTCACAAATGTCATGCTTCTCAGATGAGATTGATTAGGGGAAATCTACTTTCCCAGGACCACACTATGTAACTCCACAGTAGAGCCCAGTTAGAGTCAAATGTGTTCACCTTCCTCTTCCCATCCCTAGTAACCTTTGTCCAGTCTTCTCAAGTTCTCAATTTATAGGGAAGAGATGGAAATTCCCCTTTTCCCTCTTTTTGAAGGGCTGTCTGCTGACTCACGAATCCAGTTTATTTCACTGTGGCCCTGAATCTTTCCCCAGAAAAGGCATGCCCCAAACTTGTCCATAGAAGAATCCTGGTTCCCCTAAAATGTAAGTCAAATCATGCCCCACCTCTGCTCAAAACCATCTCACCAACAGCAAAAGCCCTAGAGCTTACAGAGACCCCAGACCCCCTGCAACTGCCCCCTCTACCTCTCTCCCCCTTTTCCCTCCTGCTTCCTCTCTTCCTCTCATCGTCTCTTCTCTTCTGTCACCCCTCCTTCCCTCCTCTCTGCCCTCCTTTCCCCTCCTTCCTCTCCCTCATCTCTCTCTGCCCATCTCTCACCTTCCTCCCCTCCTCCCCTGCTTTTCCCCCTCCTCTCCCCTCCTTGCCATCCCCTCATTTCTCTACCCTTCTCTCTTTTCTTTCACATGTCATTTCCCTTGTTCTGCTTCTCTGACTGCCTAGCAGCTCCTTGCAAATTGCAAGCACACTCCTGCCTCAGGGCCATTACACATGTTCCCCCTTTTTCTAGATATGCAGTTGCTCCTGGTCTCCCTCCTTCAAGTCAGCCTTCACATATCACCTGATCAGAGGCCTTACTCAAGCAACCTTTTGAAAATATTAGAAGCAAAACAATGAAAGTGAATCTGAGTTCTCTCCCTCACCCTGCTCTGCATTCTCCTTAACACTTGTCCCCATGAACGTGTTTATTTGTTGTATGCTGCCTGTCTCGGCCCTTATACCTCCAACAGAGCAGGACTCAGGGCAGGCTTGGCTCTATCCCCAGTGCCTGGCACAAGTGGGTCCCAATACATATTTGCTAAATGAATTGAATGAGTACTTGCCTTTATAATTTTTCTGCTAGGGAATATATGTCTCTAGCCATGTAGATTTTCTTAATCCATGCCGTGTCAAAGGGCTCTGTTGTTATGACCAACAAAGTTCTATTTACTTGATGGTTCTCTTGCAGCTATGAACAGTGATCACATCTGGTTTGGCCACCATTGTATAGTACCAGCACAGCAAGGATGTTATTACGTAGGTGCTTGGTCAGTATTTGCTGTATAATGGAATATCTCCCTCTCTAGTCCTGGAGTCACTGCTGCAATAGGAAATGTTTGCTGTCTGCCTCACACATTCCTGATGAGTTCTCCCGTCTCCTTATTCCTCTCTTCCATCCAAATGCTTTGTTCCTCTCTCATTTCCTTTCATTTTCTTCTCTTTGATATACTGTATAGTTCTTTCCTTTATTACATTCCCCAAGCCTAATTTTATATGTTCAGAGAATTACCATCGCAACAAGATGCTAAGATGTTCATTGTTTTAACCATTCATTCCTTTTGAAAAATCAAACACCTGTAAAATAGCATGCACTTCTTAATTTAGTATTGACTTTGAGAAGGAAAGTGCAAAAATTGAAGTTTCTTATTCATTTTCTGTGGACTCTTGCACACTCTCCGACAATTATAGTAATTTCTCCTTCCTTGTGTAGATTCAAATTTTGATTTACATTTTTTCACTATAACAAGTTGTATTGCTAATACCAATATTTAACAAATTCATGCACTAGACACCTTAAGAAACATAAAAGCATAAAATATAAAAGTAGGAATAATACTTACCTAATGCACCTGTAATTGAACTAAAGCAGGCCGTGGACTGGTACCAGTTCATGCCCCATCAGGAACTGGGCCACACAGCAGGAGGTGAGCAGCCAGTGGGCGAGCATGACCACCTGAGCTCCGCCTCCTGTCAGATCATAGGAGGCATTCAGTTCTCACAGGAGCACGAACTCTATGGTGAACTGTGCATATGAGGGATCTAGGTTGTGGCTCCTTATGAGAATCTAATGCCTGATGATCTGAAGTAGAACAGTTTCATCCCAAAACCATCCCCACCACTCACCCCACACCCGCCCATGGAAAAATTGTCTTCCACAAAAACCAGTCCCTGGTGCCAAAAATGTTGGGGACTGCTGACCTAAAGGATTATTTAAACATGAAAGCAATGAAGACCCCACTCACAAATGCAACAAAACCATAAAATACTAAGGATTAACCCAAAAGAAATATTTAAGAACTTTATGGCAAAAATCATCACAATCATCATTTCTGAAGAACATAAAAGATCTAAATAAACGCTAATATATTATAAAGATGTCAGTTCTCTCCAAATTAAACTCTATGTGCAACTCAATCCCAGTCCTAGTGTCTACCACTTTTGACAAAGAAGTGCAAAAAAGATGTGCCCACCAGAGATCAAGAGGTATCATCAAGCAGCAGCTTTTAGATGTTCTGGCTGAAGTATTTAGGAGGAAGGTGAAGAAGCTGGATCAGAGGCCACTGGGGTCTCCTCTGAGGTGGCTCTGGACGGGCACACTGCCATAGAGTGTAAGCACCACTGCCCTGGCCAGATTCACTAACTGCTCTTGGTGAGGCACTAAGCAGGGCAGGAAAGGGGCTTCCTAGAGCATTTGAATCACCCAATTGAAGGGACGTGGCCGACATTCCTGAAGCAGCGAGAGCACACATTCGTGTAAGTGGCCTCCTGGCATAGCAAGCGCCCTGGTGCATGTACAACAGGCACGGCGCTGGACAGAGTGAGCACTGGCTGCAGGCAAGCAAGGCTTGCCAGACCCTCAGGAAATCCAGATCATTGTGTGAACCCTGAGGAGGGGCCTTCAGGGAAGTGTTCCTGGAGAAAGTGAGTTTTGAAAGCAGGTTCTTGAGGGAGGTGACGAGCCTGGATGAGCAGAGGACCCGACTGGCTCACAGAAACCCCAAACTATGTATTGTTGTCCTAACCAAAACGTGGTTCCTTTGAAATGAGCAGACATATGGCTCCCTGCCCACTGAACTAACGCTCTAGCAGTCTCTCCTGTTGAGGGGTGCTAGGGAAGTGCGAGTGTCTATGCATGTGTGTGTGTGTGTGTGTGTGTATGTGAGAGAGAGGGAGAGAGAGAGAGAGATTTCAGTGCAGGAAACTAGGGGCCTCAGAGATGGTGGAGAAGGAAAACAAGAAAGTGGAACTTGTAGTACCCACTCTGTGCCTCACACCCAAAAGTCATGTCATGTAATTCTCTCAGCAGTGGCTATGGGAAGTCGTATGCATATTTTACCTCTGGGAAAACCACAGTTCCAAGGGATGGCATGACTTGCTCGTAGTCACCGAGCTCCTAAGTCTGACTTCTGAGCCTGGACACTTCACTCACACAGGACTCGTATCTATGGCCACACATGCTCACACATCTCTCTGTTCTGTAAAGGCTTTCCAAGTCTTTAACACAGACACTTAATGTTAACTTGAAGCTGACACTAAGATTAAACTGTCACTTGCTTGCTGGGTTTGCTTTTTGTCTCACCAAATACCAGAGCTTATTTCTCTTTAGCTTCTATTTAAAAAAAAAAAAAAAAGCTTCCGAATGAGCTTTTATAAATTTTTGTTTGGTCCCAAAAGAAAGTCATTTCATGACCCTTTTATCCAAAAGTGGAGAAGGTAACTCAAAGGCAGTTTTGTAACCTTTCTATCTTAAAATTTAGATCAGCTTATATTACCAAGATGTTTGTATGCAGCCTCCTCTTGGTAAGTGAATAGGCAAATGAGTGAAAATCTTCACTTGCGAAGAATAAAATCCAATCTACTGGCTGTGGTTTACTAAGATGACAGTAGTATTAATCCCTAGATAGAGGAGGACAGGCCATTAATGCCTCTCATAGAGCAAACACAGGACAAGTTAAATAGCTCCTCTCTTTAGGGAATAGTAAAGCGTTATTCTCATATTTGAATGTGAAAAATGGTTGAAACTGAATCTCTCTTTGTGTTGTACACATTATAAATTAATATTACTTGAGCCATAAGGGAATGTGAATGGTCTTACTGAAATAAGTGCTTTGGAGTATGAGAAAAGTTCCCTCTCTCTTTCTTTCTCCAATGAAAATGTTGACTTTGAAGTAAAGGCCACAAGGTATGTGGCCAAAAAATTGATTTCTTTTTATTTTTATTTATTTGTTTATTTGTTTTTGAGACAGAGTCTCACTCTGTCACCTAGACTGGAATGCAGTGGCGTGATCTTGGCTCACTGCCACCTCCACCTCCCAGGTTCAAGCGATTCTCCTGCCTCAGCCTCTTGAGAAGCTGTGATTACAGGCATGCACCACCATGTCTGGCTAATTTTTGTATTTTTAGTAGAGACGGGTTTTGCCATGTTGGCCAGGCTGGTCTCGAACTCCTGACCTCTGGTGATCCACCTGCCTCGGCCTCCCAGTGTGCTGGAATTACAGCCGTAAGCCACTGTGCCCTGCCCAAAAAAATTGATTTTGATGGCATTTGAGCACAAACATATCATGAAGAAGGAAAAATACAATGAAGTATCCATAAAATGAGAGCTTCATCTTTGTCCTCTGGAACTTATGCTCAAAAGGGAACTCCTTCTGAAAGGAAGACTCAGAGTTCCCAGAGGTGAAAAGCAGCTGTCACAGATGTGATTACATGGGGGGCCAAAGGATGGGGGCAGTCACTGAAGGTGAAGAAGCACTTTCATTTACCAAAGACTTCCCATACAAAATGTATATTGTTATATAAACATCATCTGTGATATGAGAGCATCCAGAGGTGTTTTCTCCCAAATGGAAGGCATTTACACTAAAGACACCTCTGAGTGTTTAATAAGTAGCAGGACCCTCACTTCGTGGGATGAGGTTGAATGACTTGCATTCGGTGATGAGATGGCTTTCTCTGACACTAGGGAACACATTTTCTAGTTGGCTCTTCCATCTGGGATTTGCACTGGCCACAATACTCATGTGTACATGCTGATCACATTGTAAACTCAATCCTCAACTGGCTGTCAGGATCCATTTCTCTCCTGACCTCACATTATCAGATCCACCAAATCTTGCCTCTTTACCTCAGCCATTGAAGGAATTATCTCACCCACAACAAACTGTCCTTCACAGGTTGTCCCCGAGCTCAAATGAGGCTATGTTACACACATGTGTACATACACGTTTGTAAAGAGTCAAGCAGCATTGTTGCTTATACAGTTTACAGGTCTATGTCAGACTTGTTTAGTGTGTGTGTGTGTGCGCGCACATGTGTGTGTGTGTTTTCATATATTCATTCATTCACGAAACGTATTACCATTGCAAGCTGACATAAGTGGTAACCCCAATGGGGATGTTCTCCTTTACAGACCCCCACTGCAGACAAGACTCTGGGTGAACATTAGCCAGTGCTTGCCCCAGACTAGTTGACTCCCTGAACACCAGTTTAAATGCTGTTGTTGAACCTGACCTTTAGATATGCAGTTACAGTAACCTATGTGGCTACTTCTCTTTGACCTCCCAGATAGCAGCACTTAAGCCCAAAAAACCAATAGTGAATGTAGCTTTGTTTTTTACTCTAAGGCCCTGAGGCCATAACAACCAGTATTGGCAGGAATGAAATTCCATAGTAAATCAATCTCATTTTAAGAAATTATTTATGATGAAAATTCTCCTCTGCCATTTCTGGAAAAAAACTTTTATCCAGTTATTGATTTTTCTTTTTCATGCAGCACATTTCCATAGGTGATGCGGTAGGTCATGCAAGGTTTCCTATCTGGAATCGGTTATGACT